>NW_006159632.1:4123893-4128821 GCF_000334495.1 Tupaia belangeri chinensis
TCCAGCACTGCAGAGCATTACAGCCCCAGCACCGCCCGGCTGGCCTCGCTGCATACTTTCATACCGGGCCTAGCAATCGTCTTGTACGCGCTCTGGAACTTGCTTCCCTCACTAAGGGCCTGAGATGTCCTGTGCTGACTGTGACGCTCTGGAGCTCCTTCCCTTTCAGAACTGCCTGCTGTTCTCTTGTTTTGTATTTATGTGATTTGGAAAGAAATACTCCAAGAATAAAGCAAGGGAAAGTTCACCTTCAAATCTAAAGGGCTCTAAAATTAGAACGGAGCACATACTAGCTGCCAGCCTGCTTTATTTCCTAAACTGCCTCCACCCACTGCTACTGATTTTCTAGTTTAAATGCTCAATAAGTTCAGTTATGTTTATTTCTCAGCTGATAACTGGCAAACGCCCCCATGTTTCAAATAGGATGAACAAGTTCTTGTAGTAGAAAACTGAAAAACTGGCCTAGTGGCCAGGTGGTGACTGCCTGGCCCCACGCCGGAGGCTGCAACCACAGCATTTGAATTTGAGGGGAGTGCCGGGGTGGGGATATCCCCCCCAAGAGTGGTACCAGGACTCGCGCTCGTCACATGACTGGGGCAAACCCATCCGCCGACAAGTGAAGTGATCAGTCTGGCCCCTCGTGTTCATCCTCTCACCTCAGATGGGAAAGGACACGTCAACTCCAGACAGGCTCTTGTGCCAGGGACAGCTGAGGCTGGCGAGTGGGAAGTCGAGGCCCAGAGAGAAACAGAGCAGCGTGGAAGCCAGCACTCCGGACGGACGGCGGCCCCCCCCGCCTGTGAGCCGCGCTGCAGGAAGGGCCCAGCTGTCGGGTATCAGAGAGCAGAGTAAAACGTGCACTTAAAACAAAATGCTAGAGGCGGCAGTCGGGTCTGTTCAGTTTTGCTTGTTTCCAAATCACACTTAATGTCTTCCTCCTGTTTCGGGGGCTCTGGAGTGAGCCCCGAGAATGCCAAGCCAGACTGCAACACTTAGCCAAGGGAAGGAAATGCTCCAGAGACTGCAGGAGGGCCCCATGCTGTATCCCTTAAGACAAGAGGCTGGGGTACACGCGCAAACTGGCCCAGCCCCGCGACGGCATCTAGAGACCGGAAAGCACACTGAGGAAAAGTGAGGAGGGCGTGCTGGTAGTCCCACGTTTTATTTTTTATCCGAAACTCAGATCTTTCTGTCATGAACATTCTTTCCTTAACAGCAAACCTCACCTGAAACCCCAAATGCACAGAAACTCCCCACAGGTGTGGAAGGCACATTCCAAGCGAACCGCAAGGAGGAAGCCCGCCACCACAACTGCACCCATGAAACCACGACGCCTGTCGCAGGCCCCAGGA
This sequence comes from Tupaia belangeri chinensis, assembly GCF_000334495.1. NCBI lineage: Eukaryota > Metazoa > Chordata > Mammalia > Scandentia > Tupaiidae > Tupaia > Tupaia belangeri. Next base: position 4,125,246 of record NW_006159632.1, read on the forward strand.
CGGCGCTGTGGCTCGAGCGTCTCCCCCAGAGTTCCCGTGCAGGAGTCTGGTCCCCACTACAGAGGTGCTCAGAGATGGCACCTGATGGGAGGTGCTGACGGGTCAAGGGGCTGCCCTCAGGACTGGGTTAACGCCGTGCTGGGGGCGGGTCCTCAGGAAAGGCTGGGGTGCCCGCACTCTGGCTCCCTCTCCCACACATGTCCCCCTGCCTTCCACCTGCCGTCAGGAGATGATGCAACAAGAAGGCCCTGGCCGATGCCCCCCACCCTTGGACTTCTGGCCCCAGCACCGTGAGGAGATAGGTTCCTTTCGACTGCAACTACCAGCGTGCGGTGTGCTGTGACAACACCACCAAGACACGGACGGGGATAAGCACTGAGTGGCAGCATGACAGTCTGACCCGCAGGTTCAGCTCCCGTGCTGGGGGCTGGGTTCCTGATGGTCCTTTCTGTTGCTACCTCCTCTTTCTCCACCTCCACTGCAGACTCTAGTGGAGAAAACTCCTTGAACCTCGTTCCAGAAATGCAGATCCAAAGAAGCAACACACAGACGTATGATTCGGGAAAGATCCAGAAAGCAGTTCAGCAGCTCACCTGGCTGGCCCCGGCTGCCAGTCTGTGTGAGAAGGAGCTTCGAAAGAGGGTGCCTGGACAAAGCCGGGGGCCTCAGCAGAGGTCACCTCCCCAATGGGCTGCTCTGGGCAGGCTCGGGCAGGCTCAGGCAGGCTCAGGCAGGCTCGAATACCTGCCCCCATTTCAGACAGATGGGAACTGTCACAGGAAGGTTACGGGAACCCAGTCCCCTGCCACGCTCCTTCCCTCGCTCTTATCTTGACAGCTCCAAAATGCCGCGAACATAAACTATGATTCAGCTTCTAAAACTTCTGTGGTCCTGTCATAAAACAGAGGGCCAGACGCTGGGGCAAGACAGAAAATCCAATTAATCCTTCCCCCACGGGCAAACAGCCTGATCAGATGTTTTCCTTCAGCCGCAGCAGAAGTTTTGCATGAGAGAGCCCACCTGTCAGTTTCTCATATGTTTCGGTACAAAATCTCTGAGCCAGCACTTTGATTTTAACTCAGAGGTAAGTTTTATTAAAAATGCCTTTTACAGCAGCTGGTGTCAAACTGGTGGTCTGCTAACTAGGCTGCAGGCCCTGGTTCCCGAACGTGAGTGTGGCGAGCTATTAATAACTTGTAAAGCTGGTCTACCACGGCAGGTGGACCCCAGACAGGAACCCAGTCCCCTGCCACGCTCCTTCCCTCGCTCTTATCTTGACAGCTCCAAAATGCCGCGAACATAAACTATGATTCAGCTTCTAAAACTTCTGTGGTCCTGTCATAAAACAGAGGGCCAGACGCTGGGGCAAGACAGAAAATCCAATTAATCCTTCCCCCACGGGCAAACAGCCTGATCAGATGTTTTCCTTCAGCCGCAGCAGAAGTTTTGCATGAGAGAGCCCACCTGTCAGTTTCTCATATGTTTCGGTACAAAATCTCTGAGCCAGCACTTTGATTTTAACTCAGAGGTAAGTTTTATTAAAAATGCCTTTTACAGCAGCTGGTGTCAAACTGGTGGTCTGCTAACTAGGCTGCAGGCCCTGGTTCCCGAACGTGAGTGTGGCGAGCTATTAATAACTTGTAAAGCTGGTCTCCCACGGCAGGTGGACCCCAGACAGGCGGGGGGGTGTCCCCACCGATCCGCTACCCCTGTGTCAGCCCCGTCTCTCTCCCCTTCTGCAAAGGTCGCTCTGTAAAACCGGATCACACGGCTTGGCCCTGAGCCGCACGCTGGCTTCCTGCTACCACGCACACATTAGGGTATGAGTGTCCCCAAATTCCATCAATATGTCACACACAAGCTCCCAGAAACGACTCAGGCGCTCTTGCACTGGGAGCGGTTCCACAAAGGAGTGTCAGACCAGGGGGCTGCCCCCCCGCCCAGCCATCGGCCAGCCGCTCACCCACTGGGTGCCAGGCAGCCCCTGGGCTCCACCTGGGAGCACAGCGTCCCACCCGAGGAGGGCGTTCTGCCGCCAAACTCGATGTCCAGCACTGATTTCCACTCAGCCGCCTCCCTCATGAGAGGGGCCATCAGATCTGCACGCGATAGAGGTCCCCAGGCAGCGTTGCTGATGAGGGACCCAGGGGCTTCCACAAGCTTCTCCCTGGCAAGAAGCCCCTTCATTTCTGATGTGCTCCCCGGGGCCTGCAGAACCCTGCAACTGCAGCAATGTGGCCAACACGGAACTCCATGCTTCCCCGGGCCTGGCCCTGCCCCTCAGTCACACGTCTCCCGGCGTCAGACGAGCCAGGGAGCAGGCACTGCCAGAATCTCGATCCTGCCACCCACCCACGGACCCATCGTCAGAGTCTCTCGATTTTGTCTCCGGGCTCCACAGACCATCCACGCTCGCCTCTCTCTCCTCTGGCCAGGCCTTCTCAGCTCTCATCTGGCCTGTGGCTAGTGTCCCCGGGTCCCTGCTGCACCCAGCTGCCTGGGCTCTGTCCCAGTCTGACGACCTGATCCCCTCCAGAAACCAACAGTGGCTCCTCAGGGCCTTCGGGAGAAAGTTTGAGCTGCTTGGAATGGCACACAGATTTCTCATTCGGGACCTGGCCCCTGGTGATGCCATGCCTCGGCTCTGACCACCCCACAGGGCACCGACTCACACCAGCCTCATCCCAAGGCCCTGCACAATGCCCACACTGCTGCCCTCAGCCAGCCCGTCCCACAGGTTCCACTCACCTACAGAGTTTCCCTGCGGGCAGGGCTGCGGTTCCGGGACACACAGGTCCTCAGAGCACCACTGTCACTGTGCAGACCTGGGGGACACGCATGCACAGGTCGTCAGAGTGCCACTGTCACTGTGAAGACCCAGGGACACATGCACGCACAGGTCCTCAGAGCACCACTGTCACTGTGCAAACCCAGGAGACATGCCCATGCACAGGTCCTCAGGGTGCCACTGTGCAAACCCGGGGGACACATGCATGCACAGGTCCTCAGAGCACCACTGTCACTGTACAGACCCGGGGGACATGCCCATGCACAAGTCCTCAGAGCACCACTGTCACTGTGCAGACCTGGGGGACATGCACATGCACAGGTCCTCAGAGCACCACTGTCACTGTATAGACCCGGGGACACGCACGCACAGGTCCTCAGGGCGCCACTGTGCAGACCCGGGGGACACACACACTAGTCTTCAGAGCGCCACTGTCACTGTGCAGACCTGGGGGACACACGCACACTAGTCCTCAGAGCACCACTGTCACTGTGCAAACCTGGGGGCAGCACCTGAGCCCACTCACCGGGACCTCCACCTGCTCACTGTGCAGATGACGGATGAGGAACAGGTGCAGACCCTGGGGCAGCGTGACAGACACACGTCACAGTTCCATGAGTCCTGCTGTTTCTCACACCTGAAGGACTGTCCAGGAGTGAGGCAGCCCGGTGGGTACGGTGCAGAATGACGAGCTTTGCGGTGGGGGCAGAAAACCAAACATTTTCTCTGGCAGAACGACAAATCTAATCCAGTCGAGCACTTTTCTCTTTTTCATGCCTGAATGAATA
>NW_006159632.1:4130446-4137222 GCF_000334495.1 Tupaia belangeri chinensis
GGAATCAGGGTGGGTGTGGATCACCTTGTTTGTGCTGACCCGAAGTCAGACCGTGTGCTGGCTGAAAGAAAGAAGCTCCTTCCCTGGTCTTTTCGCTTCTGCAGGGGTGCCTAGTGATTCCTCCTCCCTGCAGTAGCAACTCACCACAGCCCTGCAAGTATGCCAGCCTTGGGGGAGAGGCCGGGGGGGGGGCACTCATGGAGAGGTGACTGTTAGAGACCATGGTGTTGGCCCTGCCCTGCAGCCTGTGCTGGTAAAGTCTAGAAAAGTTTCGTGAGTTCTCTGAAGGCCCCTTCATACGGGGAGATGGAGGCAGGGCCCCGCAGCATCCTTCAGTGAACAGAAGCCCTGCTTCCCCTGCCCACCACAGGGTTACAACGGCAGCGGGACTCCTGCCCTCAAAGCATGCAAGTACCACGGACTTTAGCCTGAAGTCAAATTGAGAGCAAAATTCTGTTAAAAAGTGACCCAGTTTGAACCCTGTTCTGTTCTCAAACCAAGCAATGATGGACTCGGACATGCTTCCCATCACTGTTACCCAGGTGACCCTGCCCCCATGCTGCCACGGCAACCCTACGTTTACCTGCCCACCTGAGTCTGGCCTGTATGCCCGACTCCCTTCCTGGTCCCCGCCAAACGTCTCTCATGACTTCAGTCACCGAGTCCACGAGAACTGTGACCCACCCCAACCCCGGCCCATCTCCAGTTCAGCCAAACACCACGTAGCTGCACAAGGCTGCAGCACAGGGTCCTTTCTGGCCGTCTCCTGAGCCCTTCCCTCCTAACTCATACATTGACTCTACTACCCTGCCTGGCCCTCCAAACTGCCCAGAGGCCTTCCCAGGCACCCTGCCTCTCCAGCTTCCTGTCCCTGAGGTGGCCAGCGCGGTCTCTGACAAGCACAGGCCCGATCATGGCACCGGCTGCAGAAAAGCTCCCAGGAGAGCTCAGGCATGGCCGGGGTGTGTGCCACGGAGCAGCTGCTTTGGGAAACAGTTTGGCAGGATCATTAGAGCTGAGCATATGGGCACCTTAATTCCAGAAATTCCACTCCGAGGAAAACCTCCAAGAGAAGTGTGAAGATAACCGCCACATAGTTCGCAGCAGCGCAACTTCCAACAGCCACGCGCCCCCAGATGCGTCCCAACTGCAGAGCTGCTAAGTGCAACGCTTTCCTCGCCATGTCGGGGCCTGCCACAGTGAGACCAGGTGGCCGAGTGGAGGAACGCAGAGACAGCGTGACCTGGGACTCTGTCCGTACCGAGTCAGACATGGTCAGAACTGACCGACAGGCCTGCAGGACAGGATGGTGTTAGCTCCGGAACACGCTACAGACTGGGAGGGTCACAGGGCTTCTGGGACTGAAGTTTCGCTTATGGCTCCGGGCACTGGTTACGTGCTGCTCACGATGTGATGCACCGGGCAGTTGCACGTTGTGCTTCAGTTTAAATAGTAAAAAACAGTGGGGTCAGTGAGTGGCATAGTGGCTAAGGTGCTGGATCCCATGTGGCTGACTTCACGGTTCAAGACTCAGACCCAGCAGCCTGAAAAACAAGCGAGGCATGTGTACACGCATGCCCTAACTCCCAAGAATGGAGAAAGGCTTCTGGTGTGGCCATTCCACTGGGGGAGTGGTGGGGGGGTGATTTCTCATGTTCCCTCTCACTGTCTCTCTGTTCTCTCTGGAAAGCATGTTCACCATACCGCAAAAAAAGAAAAAAAAAAAGTATAAAATCCGTACCTAAGACACTCCCAGTCTCCTACTGCCCTTCCTGTTGCCCTGACCTTTCTTGCCCTAAGAGCCTGCTTGGTCTGATTCCTGCGGCGCGCGGAGCCCTCCTCTCCTACCTCTGGGCTCCAGCCGTGCCGACTCCCTGGCCTTTTCTCCATCCCTTTCTCCTCCCTCAGGCCCAGCTCGATGGCCTGGGTGCTCTTCCTCTCTATTCACCTGTTACTTCCATTCATCCTCCAGATCTCACCTCACCACTTCCTTGGGAGACCTCCCAGTCCCTGCCCCGAAGTGCCCCTTTCACGCCCGTGTACTTTCCTTCATGTCACTTGTCACGGTCTATGGTTACCTGTGTTTTTGACTGACATCCGTCTCTCCAACTAGACTTACAGACCACACCGTGGAGTGCCTGTCGTGTTCCTCATTGTCTCGGCAGCTCCGAGCCCAGCACCTGCCCACAGTACGCGCCTGGTACAGGTGGAGGAAGCGACAGAAGGAGCCGTTACCGGACAGCAGGGCCGTTTCTTCACACTGGGCCTCTCCAAGGACTGTCCTCTGAGGTTCCCTTCTTAACGCCGAGCTCCTTTCTGCTGTAACTCGAGTTCATTTATCCTCACTTTCCCTTGATGAGTATGAATTGAGGTACTTAAGGCTCCATTTCCATTTACCCTGCACTCTTCTTACATACTTGAATGTAGCTATTAAGTCACTCTGATTTTCATCTGTTCAGTCTAAATAAGCTGATTCCATGCAGATCAGTCATTCATCCCTACTCTCCAACTGCATTTTCGTGCAAATGTAAACTCAGCCAAGCAGTTACATGGAGAGAAACAATGATCTGAACATCCATGTTCCACCTCGGGCTAATCACACGACTTCATACAGTGTTGCTAAAATAGCAGTAGGTGAGCAGCGGGAGGGGGAGCTGGGCACTCACGGCGCTCGAGTGAAGTTCCCCACCTCGTAGCAGGATTGGAAACCAGGGCAGAACTGGAAAGCCAGCAGCTTAGCGCGAGCTGGTGGTCCCTGACTCGGTCAGATTGCCTTCCTTACGATTTTCCTTCCACCAACAAATGAGTTAGAAAAATACAAAACTCTGAATAACCATATCTGTCTTTTTAATGTTTTTAATTGCCAGAGGGTACATGCACTTGACAAAGAGGGGGAGAGAGCACACGCATGTAAACACTCCCCCAGTGAGGCGTGGTCACACTGCAATCCCCTTCCCTCCATTCTTCCATCCCTTCAGGATTTTAGGGACACATGCACATGCATCTGGTATGTTTCAAGCCATTGGGGCTGGGATTCAACCTGCAGTCAGCCATGAGATCCCGTTCCTGAGCACAGTGCTGAATGGCCGCACAGCAGGGCCAGCCGTGGCTACCTCTGACTTTTCTACAGCAAGTGTCTTTAAATAGTAAAGATAGGTTGTAGACCCAGCGTACAGCGACGTTAGCCATTAATTCATAGTTCACTAGTAGAACATGATCTCATCCCCTTCATGCTCAGAACCATAACAGAGCTCGTCAATAGCCTAGATTAGGAATATTTTAAGTAAAAATGATACCTGGGGACGTGCAGTGAATCTTCTTGCCTATGTGTAATCAGTCATTTGAGTCATCTCCCAAGATGGAGCTAGTATAGACCTCTTGATGAAAAAAATTAAAGATTCTCATATTAAACTAAATGCTCTCTCTCTCTCATCATTAGCTCATCATGTGTCTGGGAGACCTACCTGATGACTTGATCGTGAACTCCCCCAGTCCACTCTCCCTCCAGAGTGGCCCTTTAGCTGGGTATGAGAAAACATCTGTTCTGTGGTTCCCAACGAGGCTGTCTCCACCCAGATGGAACCATCTCGCCTATGCTGCAGGCACCTTTTCACACCCCACACACACCCCCAAGCATCCATCTTACTAACAATGTGGGAGAGGGTGAGAGAAGCAAGAGAAGACCGTACTGAGAGGGTAGCAGAAAAGACTCACAGTTGTGATGACGAGGTGCCCTCGCCTGCCTACCTCTGTCTTGGCTTCAGAAACTGCCTGGCATGGCCCCTGAAAATAAACCCTCGAAAAGTTCTTTTCTACACAGAATTCTGGGATTCTGAATGCTGGAACCAGAGGAGATGTTCAGACACAGAGCTTTGAATCTATAAACCGAGGCCATTGCCAACACTGCCAGTATCCTTGGGGACTTATGCTAAAAGAATATGAGACGAAGGGGTCCTTCCCACTAATGATGGGACTCTCCCAGGACTTCTGCAGCTGCATTAATCAGCCATTTGTAAATGGAAACCAGTTCGGGGGAGTTCCTGGGAAGCCTAGTGAATGGGCTGTAAAAGGCTCCCATTAGCCAAGGTGGCCTAGCCACCTTCTGCTACAGTTTGCTCTATCCTTTCCCTCCCTTAATTCTAATTATCTGTGGCCTCGCTCTCAAAGCTAGGCTACACTAGAGGATCGTGGATGATCTAACTTCTCCACTATGGAGCTGAGGGAAAGGGCAGAGGAAGGAGCAGAGTGAAGCCCAGCCACACCACTATGGCTACAGAGGCTGCTGGGCTTCACCACGGGACTGCGCTTGGCGGATCAGAGTGAGAAGGTCTTAGTTCCATCAAATCAATTTGCTTAAACAGTGGCAGACCCCGAGGAGGGGGAACTCCATGGATCATCCCAGCTCCTCTCCTTTCCATCTGAGAAAACAGTAAGCTCAAGACCAGGGAGGGAGTTGCCCGAGATCCCTGGAGTGGTCTGTGCTATTTGCAATCCCAAAGCCGCAGCCTCTACAGGCAGCAGGTCATCACTAGAGCTGGCAGACGCTTGGCCAGGTACCCTGCAGTCTGAGGGGCCCTTGGCTGGCTGGCCAGCACCAAGGCCCATGGCTGGTGGCCCCTTACCCCAGGGGCTCAGCAGCTGCTTCCTCCCCAACATCGACACCATCCTGGATCATCTCCTGCAAATACCAACCACCGTGCGAGTGCTCACCACAGCCTTCCTGGGAGGTCGACCTGCCACAATCAGGGCAGATTTATAACGGCGTGTGGGTTCTCTCTCTGCGTTTGTATGCATGTGCTAGACGCTTTGAGGTCAGAGTCGGGGGAGAGAAAGCTCATGTCCTGGGGACATTTTACTGCAGAATATCTCATCAGAAGTCTGGATGGAGACAGCATGGGCATCAGGTGCTGGAAGTGAAGCCCCGCCACGGAACTGCACAGAGGACCCAGGCCCTCTTGCCGTCTTCCCTGACAATGACCCTGTAGGTAAGAAACCAAAGCCAGACAGCTGGCAGACATGGTGGCTGAGGTGGACTCCCATATTGCCAACCATGGTTCGAATCCCAGACCTGGCAGCTTTCTCTCTCTCTCTCTCTCTCTCTCGTCAAATTAAAAATAATAATACATTAAATTATTCTTTAAAAAAAAAAAAAAGCTCAGGCGAGGACACCTGAGAGACACCTGGGTATGTGGTAGCAGGAATTCCCATGCAGCAGCAGATTATTTCAGAATATAAAAAGAAATATTAAAGCCAAAAGCCTATGTCAAAGCCAATTTCTGAAGTAATTGCTTATCTAGGTACAAGAAACCTGTCTCTGAAATAGACACTTCTCTTGAAAACACAGCAACTCCCACAAAAGACTGCACACAGAACAAGAACTGAGTGGCTGAGTAATTTAACAAGAATGTTCTTCCACGGGTTTCCAAAGCATTGTCAACATTGCGGTCCTGTCATCTGGATTGGTTTAAATAAAACTCAGCTTTCTTTTCTCTTTTTTTTTAAAGAACAGATGGAAAGAAGGACACAAAGGCAAACAGTATGCAAACAACAGCAGAATTCCAAACAGTAGTGAGTAAAGGAACGGAAATAAACAGAAGACTGGGAATAGCTGCGACTGCAGGCCTGGAGAGCGTTTCCAGCCTAAGTACACGGGCCTTTCAAGGTGAAGGATCCCCTTGCCCTGTGTCGGTCTGACACATCAGCTGTGGGTCTGCTGGGGACCCAGACGGCAGGGACCCTAGATCAGGCTACTCTTCACTCCCACCAGTGCAAGGGGCTGAGCGTGGTGAGAAGGGGAGACCACCCGGAACGAGGCCCAGCGGGACACATCCATTTCTCCTCTTTACGAAGATGGGGGGCCAAAAAGAAAAGAACGCAGGAAAGCAGTGTTGAGGGATAAAACGCTGACGAGATCCAGCGGAATGGCCGATGGAGACAAAGCACACGCTCATTCCAAGGCGCGGCCAGCAACCTGCCCAGGCCACACGCGCGGCCAGCAGGCTGTCTTCACGCCGCTTCTCTGGCGAGCTCTTCCAGGACCACATGCTCAGCCAAGGGCCTCCACGGGCCACGGCCCCACAGGAAAGGCCAGAGGAAACCCAGGTGTCCCAGCAGTGGGAGAGGGGCAGCTCCAGGCTCTGAACGTGAACAGGCGACAAACCATGCCATGGCTGCGAGGGGAGACCGAGGGGCAGCTGGTGATCGCTATGGACGACGAGGCCAGGCACGCCGGGCCCTGGAGCACGCCAGGGCGGCCCGACTCACACCGCAGGCGCAGACACACACAGACACACGGCACACACTGCGTACAGCCCGCACCACCGCGTGCACACACCACACGGCTGTCACACCAAAGCCCCAAGCATTTTGCTCACGATCTTTATAAAGAGACCAACACTGAAGACTTCTAGGCCTGTAGTTCCTGTCACTTTTGTCAGGAGCCATTTTTACTTTTCCTCCATAGACTCAAGACAACCAGCAGTTCTGCTTCTGAGTGAAGTGTCTGTGGGAACAAGAGGAGCTCCCTGTGGCTGTGTCTTCCAGCAGAGGCTCTCCCCAGGCCCACCACCTGCTTAGTTGCCACCTTTCACTCATTCACTCACTCCGTCACTTGGCCACTCGCTCACTCACTCATTCACAGAGTCGCTCACTCACTCATTCACGGAGTCGCTCACTCACTCATTCACGGAGTCACTCACTCACTCACTCATTCACGGAGTCGCTCACTCACTCACTCATTCACGGAGTCACTCACTCACTCACTCATTCACGGAGTC
>NW_006159632.1:4138886-4163583 GCF_000334495.1 Tupaia belangeri chinensis
CTCACTCATTCACGGAGTCACTCACTCACTCATTCATGGAGTTACTCACTCTCTCACTCATTCACAGAGTCGCTCACTCACTCACTCATTCACGGAATCACTCACTCATTCACTCATTCACGGAGTCGCTCACTCACTCACTCATTCACGGAATCACTCACTCATTCACTCATTCACGGAGTCGCTCACTCTCTCACTCATTCACGGAGTCACTCACTCACTCATTCATGGAGTCACTCACTCTCTCACTCATTCACAGAGTCGCTCACTCACTCACTCATTCACGGAATCACTCACTCATTCACTCATTCACGGAGTCGCTCACTCACTCACTCATTCACGGAATCACTCACTCATTCACTCATTCACGGAGTCGCTCACTCTCTCACTCATTCACGGAGTCACTCACTCACTCATTCATGGAGTCACTCACTCTCTCACTCATTCACAGAGTCGCTCACTCACTCACTCATTCACGGAGTCGCTCACTCACTCACTCATTCACGGAGTCGCTCACTCACTCATTCACGGAGTCGCTCACTCACTCATCCATGGAGTCGCTCACTCAGTCACTCACTCGTTTCATTATGTCACTTCCCCTCCCACTCGGGGAAGCAGGGTGGGGCAGGACCCCGCAGCTCCCGTCCTCACCTCACTGACTCCACTGAAGAACTTGCTTCGCTCACCTCAATGAGGACTGGTGGCCGTTTAGAAAGGCCCTCATCTGATTTCATGTCCCTTCCTCACCTCTCTCACAGAGAAGCAAAGCGCACTCCTGGCTCCCAGCTGTGTGAGGTGTGCAGTTCGAAGCTGGTCTAAGCACAGCTCGGAGCTGGGGTGTCCAGGGGGTGACCCCAGAGCTAGACCACCTGACAGGATCACCAGCAGTGCCTGAGAAGGAAAGATGACAAGGGGAAGAAAACTCGGGGAGAGGACAGGAACGGCAGGCAGGAAGAGGGGTATGGGACGGGGGGGAGGGGCACGAGGGGACACGGGGGAGGCACAGAACGGGGGGTGCGGTGGCGGCCGGCGCTCAGCTTTGCTCACCCCCGATCCCAGCCACACACCCCTGCTTTTCGTTTCTCCAGGGCGAGCCTCCTGTGAGGCTTGGTTTGTTTGTTTCTCTGGTGACCCCGCCAGCCGAGCAGCTCTGAAACAGTGCCGGTACTCAGCACACTGGCCGGGGGCAGGAGGCCATGCCCATCAGCCCAGGGGCTTCGCTCTCCTTCCCCACGGGGCCTCTACAGCCCTGCCCATCTTCCAGGGATGGCCCTACCGAACTGGCAGTGGTCTGAAAACGCCGCGTCCTGCCGGACCATGCCCTGTGCGGAGTGTCTTCTGCCAGTCTCCCGGGCATTTATAATTGTATGCAAAGACTGAGACTTCAACAGACCTCACCGTGTGGGAGGCCCAGCGGACAGCGGGAGAGGACACTGCCGGCCGGGATGGCGCCAGAGCAGACAGCGTGGCTGTGCCCAGACTCAGCTCTCTTCAAGGCCTGCACATGGACTCCTCCTGCCCTGCGTGAGCAGGAGGTGCACTGGCAGCCTAATTAAGCCAGACCACCCACGTATGTGACAAGGACTGGCCACGGCTGGCCAGGACCTGCCACTTCTCCTGGTCCCTTGTCGTTCCCTCGGTTGTTATTATTTTTTAAACACAGCTCTCACCCTCCTCTCAGCCTCCGGGCCCACGGTGGGAGCCAGGCAGGGTCTGCCCCAGCCCTTCCGTGCTGCCCCGTCCTGTGGGGCCCAGCGGGCTGCCAAGCGCTCACCTTCTTAACGCCTCACCTCCCATCACAGAGAGCACAGGATAGCTAACAACCAGACATGGCAGTAAGGAAGGAAACGTGGGGGGAATACCCCTCCTGCCATGCTTCCTTCTGCCCACCGCTCAGCAGACGGCCATCTGTAATCTTCAGCAAGTGGGTGTTGTGGCATGTGCACCCCGAAAGGTAGCAGACCAGACCCTGAAGCCAGACCCCAAGAAACTGGTGACGCTAACAAGGATGACATGGTTGTGTTGAGTCATATGTTGTTTGTATTCCGTATTTTACAGGAACAAAGCCTGGCCGTCCCATGGTGACAAACGTGGTCTCAGAAATGCCAGGTTCCCTCTGCAGCTGGTCCCGGAGTTGAGCTCTGGGTGCACAGACCATGTGCTTTGCCACGGTGCCCTCTTGTGTTCAGAGCGGCACAGTGACACTACTCCCAGTGCCCTGGACGTCTAGAAACCCTGTTATTACTTTAATTACAGGTTAATTACACCCTTTCATCCAGGGGAGAAGAACCTATACGAAGCATGGCGGTTAGCGCATAGACAACATGCTTTTTCTTTTCTTTTTCCTTTACTGTGACGTCATTTCTTTTTGGTACTCCTCCAATGAGGTCGAAGTTGGGCGCAGGGCGCTGCAGCAGACATGGGTTTGAGTCCGTGCTCCGGCTTGCAGGCCGTCGGTGGGCAGGGACTTCCTCCATTGTCCTGGCCTCTGCAGGGCACCACTGCGGCTTCAGGTGGTTGTGAACTTTGAAAGTCCCTGGAACTTATAAGTGACAGTTGTTGATCATTATGGCTGTTGTAACTGCTTTGTTTTTTTTTTTTTTTTTTCTCATTTTGTTTTGGTTTTTTTTGGAAAGGTTTTTTCACTCTAGGGAGTGTGTGCTCACCAGAAAGACAGAGACAGAGAGACAGAAAGTGAGAAATCACCCCCCAGGGGGAATTGTCATGCTACAATCCCTTCTTCTCCATTCTCCTCTCAGGATCTGGGGCACGCATGCACACATGCCCGGCATGAGTTTAAGCCACTGGGTCTGGGACTTGAACTGCATTCGACTACGTGGGAGTCCAGCGACAGAGCTTTTATGCCAACTGCCTGTCTCTGTTGAAACTGTTTTTAACAAATCATATAAATTTGTCCATTTGTGCTCCAAGTGACGTCAGTGATACTGAAATTAACTTTCTCATTTTCCAGGTGGGAAATCTCCAGTCCAAAGGAACAAAAGACCTGCCTCTCATCAACCTGTTGTTAGATGGCAGAGCTGAAACTAGAGGGTACTTTGGGCTCTGCAAGGTCTGGGTCTGGCCTCCCTGCTGAATGGCTCCCTTAGGAAGGGCTGGTTTTGTTCTGCGCAGGCAGAGGTGGGGGGCTGGAGCTGGGCCGCTGGTCTTGTGGAGCTACAGGAGGGCGGTGAGCCACCCTCAAACACCAGGCTCAGAGGTCTGGGCAGCCCTAAGTCATTCCAGGCCATTTTACTACTAAGGCAGTGCCACGGCCATGCAACCGACAGTCCCAGACAATGCGAATTAGATGATGTGAACACAACTAAGACCTGACCTCCCTCGTGGTGAGCCTCGGGGCCTTCTCAGCCCCTTTTGATGTCAGTACCTACCACAGATGTGTACTTAGAGCTGTGTACACACAAAACCTGGTCAGTGCATGTGGTGGTCGCCATTGCTGAAAGCTAATAGAAAGATCCCTTCTAGAGCAGGCAAAGACCCGTGGACTCCAAATGTGGAACACCAGCGTACAGCGGCTGCCAGGCCCCCCGGGGAAGAGTTCTAGGTTAGAAAGGGAGATGACCAGGTTCTCATCGCAGCTCACAGTCACTCACATGGGCTCTTGGCAAGGGACGGGACCTCCCTGGGTCTTAGCCTAGCCCTCTGTAGAATGAGAGACGTGACAGGTGGCCTCTAAGGCCTTTCAGTGGCCATCCAGTGGTCTGGGCCAGTCACTGGTCTGGATCCACCAAGTCCATGGTGCAGGGTCCTATCCACAACGACAACTCGGTCAACGAGAGACTACTCCGGACACAAGGACCAGTCCGTGTCCCCTGTGTGAGGGAGGCTGTACCAGCTGGTGCGTGTGCACACTGATGTTCACACTGGACGGAAATCACCTGACTGTGTGTTTCTCAGAACGCATCTCCATTGTTAAGCAAAGCATGACTATAATTTTAAAACTCCTAAAAGAGATTAAGTCATATGAAAATTACAATATCATTGTCCAAATTTTAAAAATATTAGATGTGACTTTTCTCTTTGTGGGATAAATCTGCAAATACAGAACAAAAGCTGGCACAGTATTTCACGTCTCAGAACAGGAAGGAAGTCGGTGGCCTGGGGTCAAGATCTCTGTGTAAGACGGGCTCCCTAATACCACCCGCTGTTCCTACGTACTCAGACATCAAGCTCAGCACCGAAAAATGGCTGCCCCACTGCTCACACTTTCTCACGGCATCAGTACGTGGAAAACAGGCCACACGAACAGAAGATCAAGATCTTCTTAAACCCAGAGATGATATATAAGGGAACAAAGCCAGGTAAAAAAAAAAATAAAAGGAAAACCTCTAAAATTGCTTTCTTGCTTTCTGGTTTCATCTGCAGATTTCCCCCTGAAACATGAGATTAATGAGAAATTACAGTTGTCATTTTATAAGGATGGTGTGTTGTATGGGGATTTTTTCCTTTATTGGTTTGTTTTGATAGATTTTTGCAAGAGGGTGACTGTGCTCGCCAGAGAAACAGAGACGGAAAGCAAGAAATCACCCCCTAGGGAGGATGGCCACACCACAATCCCTTCTCTATTTTCCTCTCAGGATTCTGGGCACACACACATGCATCAGTGGGAATTTCAAGTCGCAGTGTCTAGGACTTGAACCATGGTCAGCCACATGGGAGTCCAGTGCCCCAACCACTACACCACCTGCTGGCCCCTTGTGTGGATATTTTTATCGTTAATTTTCCATGATGTTTAAGCTCAGATATTCATATACTGGTAGCCAACTATATTCTGCAAAAGGACGTATGCAAAAGAACTTCATTTAAAAAGCGAGCAGTGTCGGCCCTGACAGCCCCTCTGTAAGGCATTTCCTCTTCAGGGAGCAGCGATTTCCCAAAGAAACAGGAGAATGGAATCCCTTCGTTGATTGGGAGCGTCCACAGACAGCCTTCTGATCCGGAGCGTGTTTCTCCCTCCATGCCTCGCGAGACCAGGGCTGCGCTAGACCTAGGCTGCGGCATCCCTCCGTTCTCATAAAGATCAGAAACAACGGGCTCATTACCCTACTTTCTTATAAATCGAGCACAAAGAAATGAGTCAACTGTGCTAAAGAGGCTGGTATCGGGAAGAAGCTGTGATCTGTCTCTTGACAGTTTTATGAGTTTAATCTACCCGAAGGGTCTGAAAGAAACCGTATCATCTTATTAAAAGCAATGGCTCACATTTATCTAATCCAACACAAAACAACATTCTCATTAGAGGAACGCTTCATAAACTATGTCACTTGAAACTGGACTTGGGTTACAATATTTTTGTGGCAATGAGGCTGCAGGTCCTAAGGAGGAGACCTCCCTGCAAACTTCCCAGATGCTCCAACTTGGTGCTTACCCGCAAGCTACTGAAAACGTTTGTCTTTATTGCCCCTTATCAAAACGGGATGATCCACTTTATCATACGGATCCCATGTGAGTCCTTCGCAGTACAGAGAACTGGCTCGAACACTAGCTTTGTCATTTGCTATGTGAGCGGGGCCCATTCACCCACACGCACCTCTGTCTCCACAAATCAAAAGCCACAGAGCCTCCCTTCAAGGTGAGAGACGAACGAAGGCGTATTTATAAAGTACCTCGAACTCGGCACACGGAAGTCCCCGGCAAACAGCAGCCGCTGCCACCGTCGCCATCCCTGTTCCAGGTTCTCATCGTTCCGCCTTGAGATATCACACCCGCGACTGGAAACATTTGCCAAAAGGTGGGACAAGCTGTCAGCATAAGGCTATGTCACTGGACTCACATGTAGTCGACCAGAGTTCGAGTCCCAGACCTGGTGGCTTAAAACTCATGCCGGGCGCGTGTGCGTGTGTGCCCAAGATCCCGAGAAGAGAATGGAGGAGAAGGGATTGTGGCGTGGCCATCCCCCCTGGGGGGTGATTTCTCACTTTCTGTCTGTCTCTCTCTCTCTTTCTGGTGAGCGCAGTGTCCTTTAGCAAAAACCTCTCCAAAAAATAAAAAAAAAAAGAAAGAAAAAGAAAAGTTTGCCAAAAGATTTGTCCAAATGCAACAAAGATGCCCACGTGTTTCCTGGGTTACTTGATGTGCCCTTTAGCAAACCAATAAATGATCAGAGACATGTATTAATTCCTCTGTAAGAATGAAGAAATCTTCTAGTTCTGCTTCTGAAACATTGACTAAGACTCACCTGAATTAAGTAGTAGCACATTACAAAGCAATCACACCAACACTTTTAAGACAGAAATCATGCCTGAGAATCAGAGGGGGAAACTGTCTAACCTCTTTCATAAGCCAGCTAGGCTACTATTTTTGAAGGACATTTTCAAATAGTGAAAAAAATGAATAGTCTACTAAAACTATGGAAAACTAATTAGTGCTTTTTTTTTCTTTTTAGCATACCTCTCTAGGGTCTACACACGACCCTACCAGGGGCTCCTCACGACGGGAAGTGGTTGCCATGCACAGTAAGAGCCCTGATTGAGACATAGCACCTCATAATAAATTTCTTTTTATAAACATTTGTTTACGCGTCCATAGGCCCAGGCGATTTTTATAATATATACAATAGTGACTAGAACCAGTCGTGTGCTAGTAAATAGTAATAACTACTTCTCCTGGTGGGGAGGGACTCTTAGTTTGCCATGTCTGCCCATTTCCATGGTGTAAATACTCCCATCACGGCTGATTTCAAGCTATTAATGGTTTCCCAGGTATCCCAGACTCCCGCCCTCGCTCGGCCTCCTACAAACCGTGTCCAGCGTCATAGGCCTCGGAGTCTCAGAACCCTCGTGCATCACACCCTCCTCTACAGGTTTGTTCTGTAAATCAGAACTGAAATCATGATTACAGGCTTCTTACAATCTATAAAGTAACATAATTGTTGGTTATGGAGTATTGGAGCTGATACGAGCCTCCTGGTGAGAGTAAACTGAAAACTTTTCAAGAATTTTGTGAGCCACTTGTTAAAACCATTAATCGTGGTTCGAGTCCCAGAACAGACAGCTTGAAAATCACACCAGGCACATGTGCCCGAAATCCTGAGAGAAAAGAGGAGCAGGGATTGCCGCATGGCCAACCCCAGGGGTGATTTCTCTCTCTCTCTCTCTCTCCCTCTCCTCTTTGGCAAGTGCACACACCCTATGGGGTGGGGGGGGGACTAAAACAACAACACACTAAATAAACGTTTTTCCTGACCTAGAATCCTTTATTTTCCCTTAAGAGTAAAGAATTTTCGCTTGCCTTTGCGTCTATCCCTGGCTCCGAGTGTGTGGCGATGTGTTGCCAGCATGGAACTGCAGGAACAGTGTGGACTGCTCACCGTGAGACCGAGCGTCTGACCACAGAACAAACAGGCCGCCCCCACCAGGGTCTCCCACGTGGACGGGTGGCTGGGAGCGGGAGGCACACCTGGGCTGCCGTGTGGCCGGTACTTAGCAGAACCTTGACGTGTGTTGCTCTGTTAGGTAAAGGACCTGCACGGACCAGGTATAGTAGGTATACATGCTAGGGTTTTACACGGGGTTCACACTCAACGAGGTGTTTCCCTGAGGCTTTACACAGTCTGTGGGATCACATCTCTTATATTTACACTATCTCTGATATCTCCTCATCCCTCGAAATGACACACCACGATTTAACCCTCATTTTATACATGAGGAGTCTACACTCACAGAGAAAGAAGCTACTCCATTTAACCTAAACTCAGGGAAGCGGCATCGGAGAGCCCACCCAGCACCATGCCAGGACAGGGCAGCTGCTGGACCTCCGCCACCGGCCAGCCCAGAGCCAACCGCAGCCCTCCCAGCCACTGTCCCGGGGCCTGTCCCTTGCCACCCAGCAGCCCTAACACAGAAGTGCGTGCCTGTGCCCACTCCACCCTCTCAGTGCCAGACTTGGATGATTTTGTCTTGAGCAAATGGTTTTCTCTTCAGTGCTTTTTCAAAGGGCCAGAGCATTTCATTAAAGGTCTAAATACCCCAGAAAGACAGCTATAGGCAAAGAGCAGCGAAGACGCCTCGCGCAGTTCTGACGCACCCCCAAACAATGTGACTCTGAAAGGCAGGCAGCGTGGAATACATTTGGTTCTGTTTAGACACCAACCCACGGGGCATTCTCCACCCAGCTGCAGCCTGATCTTTTAAGAGTTGCTATAAGGTCAAATATTGGGCCCAAATCCAAAGCTAGCTGGCATAATCCCTCGTCATGGAACGTGGGATCTGCACAGCAGAGAAACTTAGTTACGATTCTATTATTTCCCTTTCATGTTCAAAAGAAACCCCCACCTCCTTCTGGCCCTCGCCATTCGCAGGCTCTCGTGGACTCGCGCCTGTGGGGGGAGAGGCGGCCATCCTCTCTGTCAGAGGCTGATGGGTGACATGTGCCCGCGATGCTCATGCCAGCTCAGGCCGAGAGGAAAGGCACGTGACAGGCACGACCCCGAGCGCAAGGAGCTGGGGCAGCCCCTCGCCCGACGTCAACGAGACCAGGCAGGCCGTCCGCATGCTGATGTCTGACCCCTTTACACAGGATCCGGTGATTAACGACGGCTTTTCTGTCTTTCCCAGTTGAAGTGGATATGTATGGGGGGTGGGGCTCTTCAAAAAGCACACGGAAGGAGCCAGCAGCAGGTGGTGTAGCGGTCAGGGCGCTGGACTCTCACATGGCCGACTGCGGTCTGAATCCCAGACCCGGCAGCTTGAAACTCATGCCGGGCAGGTGTGTTTCTGTGCCCAGGATCCAAGGAGGAGAAGGGATCGCGGTCTGGCCATCCTCCCTGGAGGGGAAGGGTGGGATTCCTTGTTTTCTCCCTGTGTCTCTCTCTGTCTCTCCAGGGAGCATATGCATCCTATAGCAAAAATCTCTCTTTAAAAAAAATGGAGGGAGGGGGCCAGTAGGTGGCATAATGGTTATATCACCAGACTTGTACATAGTCAATCACAGTTCAAGTCCCAGATCCAGCAGCTTGAAACTCACTCCAGACACGTGTGTGTGCATGACCAAGATTCTGAGAGAACAGAGGAGAAGAGATTGCAGCTTGGCCATCCCCCTGGGGGGTGATTTCTCGCTTCCTGTCTCTCTGTCTCTGTCTCTCTGGCAAGCGCACACACCCTATAGCAAAAATCTCTCTCTAAAAAAAAAAAAAACACTCATGGAAAATGCACAGTATGAGAAAATCCGCATGGACTTCAAGGACTTTCGTACAAAATAAACTCATCTTTTAATTTCATTTTTCCAAGCATTTGTTGAGGTTGAGGTCCTCTGTTTTGGGAAGGTGCCCCAAAAAGCTGCCTATCTCCTGGCCCCTGTATCTCGCTGCACGCTGCTGTGTGGAGTGCTCCCCCCACCGCCACCCTCAGAAACGTGCAGGGGAACGACCCCAGTCGATGGTTTTACAGTCCCCCCCAACCCAAACCCAAGGTAAATAAGCTCAGATACAAAGACTCAGAAAGACCGAATAAAGGAGCAGTTCCAACGGTCACCTTCAGACACTGCGCAGTGAGCTACTCCCATCTACGCAGAGCAGGTGACGCTGTCTGATTCCGGCCAGGTCAGTCAAGCCCCTGCAGGGCGGCAGACAGTGGTCACCCTGTCCTGCACCCACCAGCAGGCTCCAAAACCCTCGAAACCTCGGTCCACTGCAATCAACAGCCATCCCTCCCTGAGATGCTGTCGCCACCGGATGTCCTGGCAGACCACCCCCCTCAGAGGGCCCGATCCCCTTCCCGACGAAGAGCCCACGGAGCCCTGGGTCTGTACTTCAGCTGCTCTCCCCAGCTGGCCTCGCACAGCTTCCCACCTAACACAGGTGTGCCCCTCCTCCAAAAACCAAGTCTCAGTTTTGCCCCAGGCCTTTTGTCAGAGACTCAGGTGAGCACGGGGACTCACGGTGCCCCCACGCCCACACTGCCCTCCCTCCTGCGAGGCAGAAGCCTCCTGGCCCTTCTGCACTGCCTGTGTCCTCCCATGTCGGGGCTCAGAATAGTGCCCCTGTGTGCCAGCGGCTCTCTTGGACTCCCTCAGCCAACTCCTTTTATCCCAGCCTTGCAGCTATTTCTCCCCCACTCTGGGAAAGAGGCTCAGGAGGCCAGGGCTGGCGTCTGCACCTTCACGTGCCTACAGGGCAGAGGGCTGTGAGAACGCAGCGAGGGGTGCACAGACCCCCAGACATGCCTCTGGAAGCGTTGACGCCTGCTGCGATGTGACCTTGGCACACGGCAGTGCCTGCGTCCCTGTGAGGGCGTCTGAGATAAGAGGGGACAGTGATAGCCTAAGGAAATTTAAAATTAAAACGAGGAGCTGTTTGTGGTCCCACCGCTACCACTGCTGACCAGAGACACCATGGAGCCGGCCTGAGATCCCCACAGGGAGAGCAACTCCGAATAAACACTGCCTCGGACGTGCTCCCTGTCAGTAGATGCCCCCACTTCACCATACGTGAAACAACTCTATCAGTGTTTTTATGCAACTTCCTAACACAGGAAGCTTTTTTATTTTGTTCCTTTTATTTTAGTGCACAGAGAACTCCACAAACACTTCTCAACAGAGAAAGAGCCTGGCTGCACCCACGCAGGGTCAGTACCTCTGCAGCTCACCTTTACCTGTTGCCGCCACCACCCTTCAGGGTGCTCCGTCAGGGTCAAAGCAGAGGTGCTGTTCGTGCTTCCAGCACTTGGGCAAGCTCTCATCACCCAAAGGAGTGGGAGGAATGTGTGGTCGCTGGAGCTTTAAACGGCTCAAGCTGGGTATGGGGCATGCTCACACAGGCAGACGTGTCTCCCAGGAGGCACGAGATTCACGGCAGGTACGCTGGCATCATGGCTGACCCTTCGGCTGTCTGTCATGGAATCCCACCTCATACACCCTCTGTTCCCTGATCTGCTGTTGGCGATGCCCATGGGGACAGAACAGCGCAGGCGCAGGGAAGGCCTCTCAGTACCTGAAGCACCTGCTGTTTATCCCCAGGCCCTCCCACCTCCCTCTCCAGCCCACTCTGAGCACCCATCACGCCCCAGTCCAGGCCTAGCACATACCTATACATGTGCACACATATAACCACTCATTTACACATACATCTACACATGCATACAAATGCACACACACTACATGTGAGCACACACATAAACACACACTCGTCACTGGAGCCTTGCCATTACGTCCTGGTTGCTGACTCAGGGACCGAGGACACACCGTCTGACCTCTTCTGTAAGCGGAGGACCATTGCCCCCTCCGGATGGTGCCATAAGTGGCTTTAACAGGCATCGAGAGCCTGGCAAGAACCTGCGCTCGGCAAATAAAACCTGCCAGTGTCTAGGCCAGGATCCTGAAGTGGTAACTGAAGGTCAGTGAGGGTCAGTCACCTGCCAAAAGTTGCATGTGTCAGCTTTTGGACAAACTGGGATCTGACCCCAGGCGCCATGAGGACCGGTCAGCCCGCAGGCTTGTGCTGACGGTAGACAAAGCCCCCACACGTGTCCCAGGGCCCTGCTGTACAAGGGGGAGTAAGAACCAGCAGCAACAGCATCACCCTGAAGCTCTCAGAAACACAGGCCCTCGGGCCACCTACGACCTTCCGAATCAGAACTGGCTTCTTTTTTTTTTTTTTTGTGAGGTTTTTTCTCTAGGTGCGCTTGCCAGACAGACAGAGACAGAGAGATAGAAATCGAGAAATCACCCACCCAGGGGGATGACCACACCGCAATCCCTTCTCCTCCATTCTCGTCTCGGGATCCTGGGCATGCACGCACACGCGCCCGGTGTGAGTTTAAGCCACCGGGTCCGGGACACGAACCACAGTCGACTACGTGGGAGTCCAACGACATAGCCATTACGCCAACTCTTGGTCCCAGAACTGACTTCTTAGCAAGCTTGCCAGATGGCTCAGACACACGTCGAAGTCTGAGAAGAACCGCCCCCAAGAAAATTCAAAAGACTGTTAGCTCTTATTTAAATATCCCCTCATTTATTCATTGTTTCACTCTGTAGACTTTCACGGTGTGCCTGCTACATGCAAGACACTGCAGGGTATGGCCGAGGCATAACCTCCGCCGTGCGGGACAGTCTAGTGGCTGAAAGCTTGATCCAAGACACCAGGCTCCAGATGTGAGCAAGAGGCAACGGGGTTCTCGTGCATCTCCACGTCATCTATGTACACAGCGTCATCCGCTCCTGGAAACAGTGCACGCCGGGCCCACCTACAGCGTACTGGGTAAGGCAGCTGGATCCCACGTGGCTGACCCTGCAGTTCAAGGCCCAGATCTGGCCATTGGAAAACGTGCCAGGTGCAAATGTATGCACACCCAAAATCTCAAAAGGAGAATTGGAGGAAAAGGGATTACAGCACAGCCCTACCCAGAGGGGGATGCGCTCTCGCTCGCTCTCTCTCTCTCTCTCTCTCTCTCTCTCTGCCTCTGTCTCTCTCCAGTAAGCACAGGTGTCCTCTAGCAGATTTTTTAAAAATGAAATCAGAACAATGTACATCACAGACAGGTTAGTAGCCTAGAATCAGACCAGCCCTGTGCTGTCTCTCTCCAGGGGTGGGAACGTGGGCTAACTGTCTTCCCAAGATGGAGACACCTGTAAAAGTCTTAGCCTTCGGGAGCACTTAGATTCTGCCCAGCTTTTTCAGTGTCTTCCTAACTTACCTGATTTTATTTATTTGTCCAGCAAATATCTGAGTGACACTATCTCCTAGGGACTGCTTTAGTGTTGGGATTACACCGGTGACAGGTAAATGGGGTCCTAGATGCCAGTGAGCAGAGCCACACTGAGCTCAGAATCGGGAATGAGACTCAGTGTCGCTGGGTGGCCACTTCCAGTTGGATGATCAGGGACAGGATTTAACTGAGACTCAGACACTAAAGACGGAGCCATGGAGAACTGAGGAGCCCTTTCAGGAGGGGAGAACAAGCCCCAGAGGCATGAGCGAGCTCAGTGCACCCTCCTCATTCCTCCCTCATAAGGAAGCTCCTGGGCGTGGGGAGCCGACGGAAGAAGGTCAGGCGTGGCCTAATAGTGGGGCGGCCACATGGGGCTGTGCAGCCACCGTGACTTTCTGGACTGTCTCCTGGGAGTGACCAGAAGAGCAGTCTGCAGGCATCTGATCTTCGAGTCCGGTATTATAACATGTAGTACTCCATGAGCTGGAAAAACTGGGCTGTGTCCCATATGGATATGTTGAAGCCCAAACTCCCAGGACTGAGAGCAGGACCTTACCTGGAAAGAGTCTGTAAAGACATATGAAATAAAAATGAAGCCATGGGGGTGGGTCCTTCCAGTCTGACAGGTGTCCTGAGGAGGTGAGGACAGACATCCACAGAGGGACAGCCATATGAGGACTCAGGGTGAAGACACTATCTACAGCCAAGGACAGGAGACAGGAAACACTGACCCTGCCCACACCTTGACCCTGGACTTCAAGCCTCCAGACTCACGAGAACGCGAGAACACTGATTTCTGTGGTTCGAGTCCTCCCTCCGTGCCACTCATTACAGCTCACCAGGGAACTAACACATGGTCCTGTAAATTTAGGGTCAATGAGCTTTATAAGGGCACAAGGGAAACGGCAAATTCTCCTCTCCATCTCTGATTGGGAAAGGCTCTTACAAATGCTGGCCTAACCTTCCTAACTCTTCACATTTTACTTGGGTTGAAAAGTCCCTTCTGGCCAGGGCTAGCAGGTGGAGTGGGGGCTAACGCACTGGGTCCCACGTGGACGTGGCCAACTCCATGGCTCAACTCTACTCCCGAGGCTTGAAAAACACACAGAGCGTGTGTACGTGCATGCCCAGAACTCTGAGAGGAGAATGGGGACAAGGGTTCAGCCCCCAAGGGATGATTTCTCACTTGCCCCCCCCCTCTCATGCATGCGCCCTATAGCAAAAATCTTAAATAACTAAATAAATATAAGTCCTTTGGGCCTGCAATCTAAACTCTGGTTATGATTCCTAGAGTCCTTTTCCGACGATTCCAGAACTCATCACAAGGAACACCTAGTTCCCTATCAAGTTTTCCGACCTGAGTTTTCCTCTCCTAAAAAGGCCTTGTGTTTTTCCTCCTGGTTTCAGTTCAAATTCTCTATCATTTTAATTAGTATACTGCCTACATTTTAGGCTACACTTCTCAACATCTTTACAACCCAGATGTAACATGCAATGAGCAGGAACACAGCTCAATGAGCCTGCACATCAGCCCCACGGAGCTCTCGCCAAAGGTGTGGAGCACCTCAGATTTATTCTGGAAAGGCCCGTCAGAGCCAGCACTGAAGCTCCTGTTCCCTTTTGACTTGGGCAGCCATGTAATGGCAGAGACATTGGAAAATACAGATTCCAACTGGGAAGGCCAGCGTCCAGTCCTGACTCCACGTCCTCCAGGGTGGGGCTGGGGGAGCGGTCAGTGTCCTCGCAGCCATCTGTCATGTGGGCCCCTGTGGAAACTTGGGCTTTATAGTGCTACTGGATCCACGCCTCGGCTATCAAGCTCTGCATCTTCGGCCCTTCCTGCATGTCCCCCCACCACTGGGCCCCGTCAGTGACCTGGTCACACTTGAGTCTCCTGGTCCTGGCTGCCCAGGGCCAGAATCTGCCCACACCAGATCCCTACGTGGCTTGACTACAGCTGTGCACAGTCTGCTGCCCCTTCGAGGCCCAGGGCCGAGCCCCACCACCACACCACCCCTTCTCCTTGCCCTGGACACCCCCCTTCTCTGAGGGCTTCGCCACAGGCCACAGGCTCCTCCCCATCCCAGGCCCTGCCACCATCCTCACTGCTCAGGAAGACACCCTGTGCTCTGTCCTGGGCCTCGCCTTTGCTTGTCTCCACCCATCTGAGCTGCCAGTTCCAGGCCATCCCCCCAGGCCCCATCCCACGAGCTCATCCTGTGAGCTCATCCCCTGCAGGCCCCCATGCGCCTCTCACCCAGTTACCCCTGACCCAGTCCAGGCCCACATCTACCACTGGCCCTCTGGCCTGTCACTTTCTCCCTTTATGAGCCCCCAAGCTGGACCCTGGGTCCCTCCCTGACCACCTTCCTGTGCCCTCAACTCCCGCATTGAGCTGCCTTCCTCTGGCCCCTGCCTGGGGAGGCCCCGCCTAGCGTGCCCACCGCACCATCCCATCCCGAAAGCCCACGGCTGAGCACAGCTGGAAGAAATGGCCGTCTCAAACACAGAGCCCACAGAAATCACCAGGTCAGGTTCCACGGGGCAGGGAAACGGCCACCAGCCAGGCCCCAACTCCCACCTCCCAGCCGTCCTTACCCTGGTATCCATGCCAAACCAGGCAGGTTCTCCAGGCCCTGCCCAGGTGCCACATCCAACACCTACAAGATGCCCAGGGGATGGTTCTCTGACTGCCACACTGGTGGCCACAGGCCAGTCACTATGGTCAACTGCTTCACTGGAACTGCAGGAAATAAGGGTATATCTCCAAAGGCAGGAACTCCACAAATACCTGTGCTCCTCACGTGCTCCCACCCCCCTTCCCACACCCCGACCACGGTCTCTCATGCTTGGCTGTGCTCCTAGCCGTCTGTCTGTCCCCTCCATGCCAGTGCTCTCCGGGACTGTCCCTCACATGTTCCCGCTCTGCCACGGCTTTCCTGAGCCTCTGCTGTCTCCACACCTACGTCATCTGCATGCTGAGAGCGGCCAGACCACCGTGAGGGCCAGAGCTCATGCCCAGCTTTTGTGGTCTACCGTCTACTGTGTGTCCCCACCTGACGTCACACGGAAACTGAACACTCGGCTATCCCAGGAGAACTGTGGCCCCATTGAATCTGCAGCTCTCAGGGTTCAGATTCAGACGCACTTCACCTGTGGTCCAGGTCAGGATGTCCTATTGCGACAGCACCTGCAGCTCCCACTGCAAGGCCTGCTAGTGCTACCTGCTGAAGGTTCTGTAGCCCAGCCGTCCTGTCAGTCCCTGCAGCCCTCCCTATCCCTCTCCTCTCTCCCCAGCAGCCTCCTCATGCCCAGGGTGGATTTGCTCCGCACTCGCAGCAGATCCAGTTTGGTTGAGCCTTAAATATGTGCCCAGTTGGGACCAGCAGTTAGCGTAATGGCTATATCACTGGACTCCCGTGTAGTCAACCGCGGTTCAAGTCCCAGACCTGGTGGCTTAAAACTCACACTGGGTGCGTGTGCGTGCCTGCCCAAGATCCCGAGAGGAGAATGGAGGAGAGGGGATTGCAGCATGGCCATCCCCCCTGGTGGTGATTTCTCACTTTCTATCTCTCTGTCTCTCTCTGTCTGTCTGGCGAGCGCACACATCCTATAGCAAAAACGTCTCCAATAAATAAATAAATAATTATGTTCCCAGTTAAACCGTTCACTGCTTCGACCTGCCCACTGCTCCACGTTAGGGCCATTTCCAGGCTCCTGAAATGGCACACCCCCAGCTGGCCCCAGCCTAAGTGCCAGCTAAGCCCACCCACTACACCCCGGCCATGCCACAGTGCTCGCCGTCCCTGCAGGCTTGTTCTGCTCAGCTCCAAGGCTTGCTGTCTCTTCTGCCTCAAGCAGGCCCCCGTACTTTTCTGCACGTGAATTTCGCATATCCTGAGGCAGAGCTTGGGTGTTGTTTCTTCCAGAAACCTTTCCCCACCCCACATCCCCTGTCACGTGTACCATGTTGCACTGCAGCGGCGGTTTCCTGGGGGCCCCTCTAGCCAGGCGTGCATCTCTGAGGGCCAGGACTGTGCAGTCAGGGTGGGTCACAGCCACCTGCCGACCCAGGCCCCATGTGGAGGCTGCTCTAGCGATGACTTGAGGGCAAGAGTGTACTGACCACACATCGAAGACACATAGGCCTCAGGGTCTTTGACCTCCATGGGTCCCTAGGGCACATAGAATCCAGATCCACTGCTGGGTACACGAATGAATGAGGTTCCTGGAGGCTAATCAAATACCCATTTCACATCCCTCTCCTGCAGCACCATTGGGGTTTGAACCCATGTCTGTCTGTCCACAGCCCAGGTCTGTCCAGTGCACAATGAGCAAGGCCGCCCATCGCTCCCAGCCTCAGAGTCCTCATTCAGGATGGGAGGGATTTGCTTCGCAGGAGTTCATGTGGGTCCTTCACAGCCTCTCTACAGCACCTGCATGGGGGTGGACCAACGGCTCTCAGCACAGGACTGTGGGGTGTGGACACCCAAGAAGCTGAACACCGCATGCTCCTCTGGTCCTCACTCCCACACTCAACCCCTGCCGCGATGGACTTCTGACTTGCCCACCTGGACCAAGCCCCTCTGCAGAAGAAAGGGCCCTGGCACGAGGACAGAAGACTAATGACCTCAGAAAGCTGGCCCAGGGGGTGAGGGGACTGATCCTTAAACCAACAGCCGTAAAGTATGCAAGAGGATTACATTTCTTGTGCTGTTTCTCTTTATTTAAAATTCTGCTCTTTTTCCTTCCCTCTCTCTAAGGAACTCTCTCCTGCCCTCTGGTCTGAGCTATGTTAGTTAATTAACAGCCGACGCAGACACGGAGCTGCCTCAGGTTCGCCCTGAGTGGTTTTGAAGGAGACTGACTTAAAGCCGTGAACTGAACGAAACGGAGTAAAGTCTCTACCGAAGTCACCACTGGAAACCCTCCAGGAAGAGAGCAGCCCCTGCAAGGAAGCCACGTTCAACTTAGCCCATCATGAGCGAAGACGGTCAGGGCAAAGTACTCGACAGGTTGCTCCATCTCCAATGCCAAGGACTGAAACATTAGCCCATTTGTAAGAGCGGCCTCCTTCGCTCGGCCAGGGAAGCCTTGCTCCCTCTGTGGAACACCCCTGCTCTCCATGCACACGCCCGGTGCTCATCTCTGCCTTCTCGCCAGCCTTTGCCCATTTCTGTGACCCGTTACCACCACCCGGCGCTCTACGGGCTGCACGTGCCCCCGCGCACCCTGCCGTCCTCCCCACCACCCCCGCAGTTCCTGTAGTGGTGCGGCACACAGGAGGGGCCCCACATGGTGGTGGGTGTCTGAACGACAGGCCAGGAGGGTGGGACAAGTGTCCCCTGCTGCCTGGGGATTTTAAACATGGATTACGGTCCTAGGAAATGCATCCACACTGGAACTCTACAGATTTATAAGGAAAAAGGGGGGCTCAGCGCAGCAGCTGCATTCCCTGGATGTCCATCAAACTCACAGATTCATTTGTAAATGAAGGCATTTAAGCAGGATGAAATGTCAACAACCAAACGCTCCATGAGCCACAGAAACTGCTCCAGTGTTCTCCCAAGTCAGGAATGTGAAACCCGAGACCATGTGTACACAGGAAGGATCTGGGCCTTTGTCTGTCTTTCTTATCTACTGATAAATAAGAGCAAGCTCTAAAGCTCTAAGACAGAAATTCAGCCTCTCTCATAATTCAGAGCAAAGCAGCTTAGGGAGAAAGAAGAAAACGATGAGGCCCCATGCATGAACAGTATTAATATTTTAACTGTGGCAAGCCGGCTGCCCTTCCCAGGCCAGATAAGAACCAGCTCTCCCTGGCACGAGGCCAGTTCCCGGTGCCCACAGCACAGTGCACGTCTCCAGTTCTCCAGGCTTGCCTGCTTGGGGCCAACGTAGGTCTCTCCCTCCCCACGCCCCGCTCCCAGCCTCTTCCAAGTTCCCGAGTGCAGAGTTAAAGTCACTGGTTTCCACACTGGAGTACAGAGCACTCATCGTTCAAGTGAACAGGGATAAACGATCAGAAACATGCACGTGCCTTGACATCGGATTCCTCCGCCCGGTGTTCCAGGACCTGCATCCGGTGGTGCTTCAAGGAAAGAAGGGCAGTGGGAACCTGGTACCATTTCATCGGCAAGAGCAGGGGAGGATGGGCTTTGGGGGGTCCTGTGCCCGGTCACCAAGGAAACGTCGGTGTGGGACGTCGGTGTGGGACGTCGGTGGAGGCTGCTACACTTTAGTATAAAGTGCACTGTGTCTTGTGAGTGCCCAGCAGGTCTCCGGTGACAGCCATGACCTGGTTTATGTATCTAATGGGACCTGGCAAGACAAGATGGCCTTTCTAATTGTCACTATGAGAGGCACAGTTACAAGTACTTTGAAACACAGGGCAAACTTCATTATGCTAAAATACAATAGCTTCTACTTCAGGGCTCATGATGAATATTAATGTCAGGGCTCCTGCGGAAAAATAAATGTGTTCTCAATTATGTTTTCTATAAAGCCCCTTCCACACCACAGAGAGCGTTTATTTCTAGCCTTCAGGCTTCCTCTAATGTGACCTATTCCATGGGACATGGCAGAATGGAGGGAGAAGACAGGGCGTGACGTTGCGGGCATGAAGATTGCCTTCCCAGCATTGGCCAAGTGTCAGCAGGGCAAGAGCAAAGGCTCAGATGAGAAGGGTGGTCCGAGGGGTCACGGGTGTACACGGGAGCACAGGGTCTACCGCAGCCCCCCGGGAGGCGCAGGCGGGCACACTCCGAGTACAGCAGTCATGGAAAGCGGAGGGCTCAGAGCAGTGTCCCAGGAACTGGCCCGGAGTCCAGAGAGTGGCACGTGGGGGGGTAGGAGCTGGCCAAAGGTGCAGAAAAGAGCATGGGTGACACAGACGGTCACAGCCCCAGGAGGACGTGGTTAGATGACCCTAGCAGTGACCACAGGCAGGAAGTGCCTTCCCGAAGCTCAAATCACAGCAGTTCTTGTGTGCACAGCCACACACCGGTACCGGCAGGGACCTGGGACTTAGTAACCAACTCCCTGGCCCGTGCAGAGAGGCGCCTGGAGCTGCAGCAAACCTGGTTCTCAGGCCCATGACAGAGTGGTGACAGTGTCCTAGGCATCCTGCCCGCCAGTCTCCCAGCACAGGGCGGCCTCTCTCTAGCACACCCCAAAGGCCCCTCCCCAGCCTCAGCACCCACCCTCCACCGCGCCATCTGGGTGTTCCCTTCCTCCTGAAGTCGCTGACGCTCTTGGAAGACACAACACCTAAGGGGGGAGCGCTATTTTCTTTGGGATCCATGTAAGAAAACAGAAAGTGATGAAGGAGAAAGGACAAAAGGCGGGAAGGACTAAATACGAGGGCGGGCAGGACGGCGCTCGCCCCAGCTTCCGCGCAGACGGGACACGCTGCAGGGCAGGGGCCGCCTCGCGCTGACAGAGGGGAGCGAAATTGGCTCGGTGACTGTCACGGCACACAGAGGGGCGGGCGCCCTACCAGGGGCCTGTGTGGCTGAAGTCGGGGGCACCCGAAGGCGCAGGAAAGTTCAGGACTTACACTGCACTGTTACCGCAACCTGTCATTGCTTTAGGGTTCTGGGATGGTCATGTCCGTCACGCCAGGAGTTAATTCCACAGAGAGGAAAAATGATGAACAGCCTTACATACGCGGATGAGGGAGTCACCAGCCCCCCCTCTCCAAAACAAAACAAATGGACAAAGGACATGGGCAACACTCGTGAAAAAAATGATAAGGCACACAAAAGAGGCAAAGTCAACTGCTCGTCACATATATATAGCATATATGTATGTATACATGTATATGCAATATGTAACTGTACACACACACACACGGGAATAAGGCATCATTAAATACCACTTCACTGTGGCCGTTGGGCCAGTATTAGACGGGACGGATGGAGGGTCAGCTAACCCGGTGCACTGCAGAGAGCCGTTCGCGCTGTGTACAGAGCCATGAAATGATGATGCCCTTCGGGCCGTGAACCTAATCTTCAGAAAGGAATCGTTACGTAAATCATGGTCTATCAATTCTTAAAATGTCAGGAAGACAATAAAGTGGAGTATGCTTTGCAATACAGGAAATATAAGGGTATAAGGATGAGTCTGGCCCTGAAGCCAAGCAGATGGGTCTCAGCCCTTCCCGTCCCACCGACAGGGACCCGGGCACCTGTTACTCCCATCTGTGGAAGGAGCGTCAGAACCCGGGTCAGAGTACAGTTGAAGGGTCAGGTGTCATGCTCCACGGCGCTGCAGTGGCTGCGGGCAGAGAGAGTAACACAATGCCACACCCTGAGTGCCATGCCGAGACGTTCGGGCCGCAGGTACAAAGGAGCACTTTCAATGGGACCAGGAGCTGCCGTACGGAGGTTGGACGGTGGGCATTTTCTGTTCAGCTTCTAAAGTGGATCTTACGCTTATGATAGTTTCTGAAATAGATTAAAATTTTATTCTAGAGTAATCCCACAACTTTTATGAACTTCAATTCAGAGGACCTTTGTAGGATCCCTAGGGAAAAACCACTCCACCTCCAAAGCTTAACGAGTTCCCAGGACTCCAGGAAATTCGTGGATTCCAGGGTCTGGTGACCATCTTAGGGCAGTCACGGGGTTGGTACTCAGCCACCAGTGCTATTCAGCCTCAGAAAAAAATCCCAGGTTGGTGAGACTACAGGCATTTGCCAAGTTCTAGTTTACGGTCCTGCCCAACGTAGTCAAACGCTGGGTCCAGCACAGAGTTAAAAAGAAGCTTAAGAGTGCAGGCGCCTTTTCCAAGAACACAAATCCCCTTTCCTGGAGCGTGCCCTATATTCTATAATCGCACGTGCTCGCTCCTCCAGGGAAGGACACAGTATCTGGGATGTGTGAAGTGAGAAGCAGCCACAGGACACAGAGGAAAGAGACATCGAGGAGGGCTAAGCTGGCCGAAGCCACCGTTCCGGCAAATAAAGGTGAGTTGTTAAATCTAAAAGCGGTGTGCAATCGGTTGTTAAGACGCAATAAAGAGTTTAGAAAGTATAACGTCCGAAGGAAAACAGAATTACACTCTGCAGCTACGTGGGCGTCCGAAAGACGAGCGCGGCTGGCTCATAAATCCCTCGCACTGTCGAGTCGGGAGATCCTGAAGCAACCCTGATGCGTTCTGCTCTGGCCTTAAACATTAAATCGCAGTGCATTCGCGCAGGGTCATCCACCCTACCCTCTCCAATTACATAAAAGTCTGAGAGGAAAGTGGATTAGACAGAATGAGTCCAAAACCAGTACCGAGAAGGGATGGGTGAGGGTGGCAACCCGGGCGTCATGAGGAGAGCGGCAGGCACGAGCGCCCATCAGCACACCCTCTGGCTTTGCAGAGCTAAGCGAACCCGCGACCGTCAGCACGGGGCGGCCTGCCCGCGTCTCTCGGGTTCTCATGTGCAGTGGCTTCAGACAAGGGACTGCCCGGTGACGATGGCGGGAGGGGTGTGGACGTGCGCCGTGCTCAGGGCAGCACCAGCCAGGAAGAGCAGCCCTGTCAGACACAGGACTCATCGTCAGGCAACGCCATGCTGCTGTAAGCCTCACTAAACACAATTCTTTCTTTTTCTTTCTTTTTTATTTTTGAGGTTTTTGCCATAGGGTGTGTGCACCCGCCAGACAAAGACATTGAGAGAGACCAGCAGATGGCGTAAGGGTTACGTTGCTGGACTCCCATGTAGTCAAATGCAGTTTGAATCTCAGACCGGGTGGCTTAAAACTCATGCCTGGCATCTGTGCATACATGCTCAAAATCCCAAGAGGAGACTGGAGGAGAAGGGCTTGTGGTGTGGCCATGCTCCCTGGGGGTGATTTATAACTTCCTGTCTGTCTGTCTGTCTGTCTCTCTCTCTCTCTCTCTCTCTCTGGCAAGCACAAGTGCACTATAGAAAAGTCTCTCTTGGGACCAGCAGTTAGCGTAATGGCTACATCACTGGATTCCCATGTAGTTGATCACGGTTCAAGTCCCGGACTCGGTGGCCTAAACTCATTCCAGGCGTGTGTGCATGCCCAAGATCCCGAGAGGAGAATGGAGGAGAAGGGATTGTGGCATGGCCAACCCCCCTGGGGGTGATTTCTCGCTTTCTATCTCTCTGTCTCTCTCTGTCTTTCTGGTGAGTGCACGCGCCCTATAGCAAAAACCTCTTAAAAAAAAAAAAGTCTCTCAAAAGAGAGACAGTGAGAGGGACAGTGAGAGGGACAGTGAGAGGGATAGTGAGAGGGACGGTGAGAAATCACCCCTCGGGGGCATGGCTATGCTACAATCCGTTCTCCTCCGGTCTCCTCTTAGAATTTTGGGCGTACACGCACATGCCTGACATGATTTTCAAGCCTCCAGGTCCGGGATTCAAACCGTGATCAGCCCTGTGGGAGTCCTGCACCTTAACCACCACACCACCTGCTGGCCCCTACAATTTCATTTTTTAGAAAAATAAAACTTTATTCTTCAAAGTCCTGAATTACAGAATATTTTAAATGTTGTTTTAATTTATTACAGTTCAAAACCTCACTCCAAAGAAGCCTAGGAAGATGGCCAGCACGACTCACAAGCTGAATGTGTTCTATCCAATAGGACCGTGGTGAGCTCCCAGAGGCGGTGCTTCCCCTTCCCTCCCAGAACTGGAGAATGCAGCAGTCTACTAATCAGCCCGACTTCCAGGAATACAAAGGACAACGCTGACATTTAAGCAGTTTAGAACAGCAAGCACCACTATCAGCAGCTCTTTGAAAATATGCTAAAAAGTAGTTTGAAGTTTGCAAGTCTGTATCTAATTAAATTGCTCAGTCCCCCTTCTCGATGATTAGTTGTAGCCAAGTTTCCTCCCAGTCACCCTCCAAAACTGAAGAATTTGGCTTTTAGTATAAAATACGTGATCATCATAAAAATGATAACCTATGGAACTTTCTATTAAGCTACGTAATCCATCTGGAGTAAAACTGCAGATAGCAGATCCTCATTTCAGCATGAAATAAAGGGAGAGTACTTGAAATCGTAAAAACATGAAAGGGGTCAGGAGGTGGCATGGTGGTTAAGGTGCTGGACTCCTACATATCCGACCACAGTTCAAGCTCTGGACCCAGTGGCTTGAAAATCACACTGGGAGTGTGTGCATGCATGCCCAAAATCCTAGGAGGAGAAGGGATTGCAGTATGGCCATCCCCCGCCTGGATGGGGGGGGGGGCAGATTTCTCACTATCTCACTCACTGTCTCTGTCTCTCTCCAACGAGCACACACACACCCTATGGCAAAAAAATAAAGAAAAATAAAGAGAGAAAAGCTTAAAAATGAAAAAAAGTTACCACTTTTTTTAGGGTGCTCAATATCACCAACAGATAACTTTCAGTAGATTTTTTTATTCTTTCTTTTTCTTAGTATTTTCCTATACATTTAATCACTGTACATCTTTACAGCATACAGAATGGATTTCACCACCTTGAATACCCTGCATATCAGTCCAGTCAAAGATATTGTCACACACATTATTATCAGCAGACAAATTTCCATTTTTGTGTCTGTTAAATGTTCTGTTCCCTTTTCCTCCTTGACCCTCCCATT
The DNA here is from genome assembly GCF_000334495.1 of Tupaia belangeri chinensis. Taxonomy (NCBI): domain Eukaryota; kingdom Metazoa; phylum Chordata; class Mammalia; order Scandentia; family Tupaiidae; genus Tupaia; species Tupaia belangeri. The sequence continues at coordinate 4,163,142 of NW_006159632.1, forward strand.
GCCCACCCTTCTCCTGCACTGTCTTTAGTTTGCTAATTTTTTTAATTAAAAAAAAGCAGTTTTAGCTTTAATGAACCAAAATTTTAAAAAGTTAAGAAAAAGTTGCATAAGACTTAAAACCAGGAAAGGTTAAGATTCTGTCCAAACAGTAGGTAGGTACAAAAACCAGACATGAACTGAGTTAAGATCTAGTAACAAGTGCACTCTAGTTCTCTTCTGAAACATTTTTTTCTCTCTCCACTCCCCCTTTTAAAGAGAAGCATAAACTAACTTACTTGCAGAAATAAGTTTTAGTCTCAACTTGATCTGTTATTTGCACAAAGCCCAATAAGAATACTAATTCATTTCACTGGCTTTGCTGGAAGCTGAACTTTGCTTCATAATTATGAATCTATGAGCACGGTGTTTAGGGAGGATGGTGCGGGTGGGGGTGGACAGACCG
>NW_006159632.1:4163594-4177848 GCF_000334495.1 Tupaia belangeri chinensis
AAGTGTGTGACATAGAACAACGTCACAGACAAAACTGCATCTAAAGGATTCCAATCCTGCCTGGCCTCACGGCCCATAACCCATCTGCACTACATGGCTGCTTTTGCTTCCGTCAGACTATTACTCTGCAGCTAGCCACACACAAGCATCTTCAGAAAGTATGCAGAAAATACATACTATGAAAATAACTATGTATGCATGGATTTCACCTTTTTTGGCACCAAAATTATATCACTATAATTCCATTTTTCCATGAACTTTCTGAGAACCCCATGCTTTGTCCTTTTAAAAAAGTTTCTTAAAATCTAGGGGAATCTGGGAACCAGCAGTTAGCGTAATGGCTATGTCGCTGGACTCCCATGTAGTCGACCCCGGTTCGTGTCCCGGACCCGGTGGCTTAAAACTCACGCTGGGCGCGTGTGCGTGCGTGCCCAAGATCCCGAGAGGAGAATGGAGGAGAAGGGATTGCGGCGTGACCATCCCCCCTGGGGGGTGATTTCTCGCTTTCTGTCTCTATGTCTCTCTCTGTCTGTCTGGCGAGCGCACGCGCCCTACAGGGAAAATCTCTCAAAAAAAAAAAAAAATCTAGGGGAATCTGAGACCAGCAGGTGACATAGTGGTTAAGGTGCCGGACACTCACATGACTGGTCATAGTTCAAGTCCTAGACCGGACCACCCAGTAGCTTGAAAATCACACTGGGTGCATGTACATGCATGCCCAAAATCCCAGGAGGAGAATGAAGGAGCAGGAAGTGTAGCATGGCCTTTCCCCTGGGGAGTGATTTCTCACTTCCCCCCTCACTGTCTCTCTCTCTTTCTCTGTCTGCCTCTGTTGAGTGCATGTGCCCTATATCAAAAATATTTTGGGGAACCAGCAGTTAGCGTAATGGCTATGTCGCTGGACTCCCACGTAGTCGACCACGGTTCGTGTCCCGGACCCGGTGGCTTAAAACTCACGCCGGGCGCATGTGCGTGCATGCCCAAGATCCCTAGAGGAGAATGGAGGAGAAGGGATTGTGGCGTGACCATCCCCCCTGGGGGGTGATTTCTCGCTTTCTGTCTCTATGTCTCTCTCTGTCTGTCTGGCGAGCACACGCGCCCTACAGTGAAAATCTCTCCAAAAAATATATATATATATTTTTTAAAAATCTAGGGGAATCTTAGAATGAGATTAAGATTTTAATAATCTGCTGAAAAATTATATTCTTTTGTGGAAAAAACTAACTCTTGGTAGGTTCTAGTGGTATCACAGGATACCTAAGACTGGATAATTTATAAAGAGGTTTATTGAGCTCACGGTTCTGGAGGCTGCAAAGGATGAGCGGCCACATTTTGATCAAGGGCCTTGGATGCATCGCACCATGAGGGATGGGTCACATGACAGGAGCAGGTGTCAGAGCCACTGAGGGCAATGTAAAAGAGGAAGAGCATGAGGCACACACTGACTGGTGCAACCCGCTCATGAGAACCAATGTCTTCCCACAAAAGCCAACCAGTCTCTTGTGAAAGACAAGAGTCCTTTGTGGTGACAGACCACATTCACACTGCGGCGCCATCCATACCCACAGAGTTAAAGTGTGCAGTTTCATAGTGCAGCCCTGAGCCCCTGCTTTACAGGCATCCTCTGATATGTTTTCCCCAGAGGTAATTAATAACAACAATAATAAAAGCACTTTTTCATGTGTTAAAAATCTGCTCATGATCTATTCACCTGCTGGCATGGTGACTAAGATGCTGGATGACCACGGTTTGAGTCTTGGACCTGGCATCTTGAAAATCATGCTGGGCATGTATGCGTGCGTGCCCAAGATCCTAAGAGGAGAATGGAGGAGAAGGGATTGTGGCGTGGTGATCCCCCCCAGGGGTGATTTCTCACTTTTCTTGACAGATGTGGGTAGACTTTGGAGAGAAGTTGCACTCATGGATTGTAGAGTAAAGAAACAAACAGGCCTGGCCTCAGCGGTGCAGTGAGAATGTGCAGAACTGCAGTGCTGGAAGCCACGTGGCCAGCCCAGGTCCAGCTCTCCAGCCCAGGCCAACTGAAATCCACTGTGGAACAGCATCGCAGTATGACCTGACCCTGTTGAGGGTGTTCTATTCTCATTCTCTCTCTCTCTCTCTCTCTCTCTCTCTCTCTCAGAAGAAATAAATAAATTTTAAAACAATTAAAACCTCCCTACAATATGCTATGTACTGCCTTTCATTAGAAATGTCAAACTCAATACTTATTAGGCAGTCCGAATAAGAATCTGAACTTTCAGTCGAACGAGTGGGGTTTCTGACCTCAAGCAAAATGTACTAGCATCAACTCACTCCAACTTCACTACCTTAAATGGCCCTTACCTGCCTCCCACTCCCCTTGACTCATGAAAGGCAAATGAGTTTCAGGTAGGCACTGTCAGCCATGAAAACCAAAATCTTCACTTGGTGTTTGCACTGAGACTCCCTCTGTATAGTTCACTGGGCCCCTCTGTAGATTCCCGGCAGTCCTCCGGGCCACAGACCCTACCTCGGACCACACCAGATTTGGGGGCTATGTCTGAAATATCTTTTACTTGGCAGCTGGTGTAGAGTAGGGAAATTCATTAACATGCTAACGATGTCCTATTTAAAATTCTAGCCTGATTATTCTGTGATTAAATCTCTCCCCTTGACATCTCCTTCCTTTATACCTGAGTTACAGTGTGAAATCAACAATATTAATAAAGTACAATACAGGTTACCAACTTGCACACAAGGGATGAGAAACCAGTTATGTAAATCTCGGCGTTTTTTCTGAAAAGCAGATGTAGCCAACTAAAAAGAGTCAAGAATCTCTTTCATCCCACCCTCTCCCAAAAAAAAAAAAAAAAAAAAAAAAAAAAAAAAAAAAGGAAATCCATAATAATTAAAGGTTTATAGTTAATTTCCACAAGTATTCAGGGGTTGGAAGATAGATTTAGCTTTTCATTCTATTTTACTGCACTTAAAACCATTCAAATACTGCTGAGTCCCCCGAGCAGACAGGAGTTCAGCACGCCGGTTCTGGTCTCTTCCAGCAGCCACATGGAGGTGGCCCAGCCGGCGGCTCCCCGAGGAGCACTGGCCCTTGCACCTCGAGAGCTGGGGTGCTTCCGGCCCTTCCCTGTCATCGCGCTGCTCTGTGCACGGCATCTTGGTCAGGATCTCCGGCCCAGACAGCCCAAGCGCCTTCCATGAAAGACGGCCAGACTGATCACTGTTCTCATCAAACTGGAAAAAAAAAAAAGGCAGCACCAGATTCGCGGTGCACATCGTGTTCCAAAAAGAAGGAAGGACTAAGGCCTCATTTCTGCCTCCGGCCCCAGGGAGCAAACACGGGCTACAGCCTCCTCCCGGTTTGCAAGGCCCCAGGCCGGGACCCACGCCAGAGAGGGCACGTGAGGCAGTGCTCTGGACTCGCGGTCTAGCTGGAGACACGGAGCTGAGGACATCTCAAGTGACCAGCGAAGGAAGTAGACCTCAGATGAGTTTCAAGAGAGGCAGTTTGCATCCGTGAGCACTCACTGCGTGAGAGGGACCCCTAGTTATTCCCTGAGATGCCACGTCTTCCCTTCTTTTTTTTTAATAATTCAGTGAATTTTAGTTATATCAAAATGATATTCTAGCCCACCCAAACATGTATCTACTTTTTCTTCCATCAAGAACTCAATTCCCTTCTTTACAAAATGGTTAAATTTGAAGACCAAGTTAATAGCCACCATATTTAAAGTTAAACGCAAGGTTGCACACAATGAAAGCATGATTTGAAATTCACATTGGCATTCATATTTCTACATTTCCCTCTGTGTATCCTAAATAAGCTTCCTGACCCATAAGTCTTCCCTTTTGCTGTAGAAACAGAACCGCAAGCTTTAGCAGGCAGGTGGTGGCCCAGGGTAAGGACAGTGCCCAGATCCCTTGCAATAGGCTGTCACAGGTCAGCTCGGAGATGGGCAGCAGAGGGGTGTGCCAATTCCCAGAGGCCCTGGCAAAGGTACAGGGGTCTCTCTTCCCTCTCTGTTCTCTCAGCCTGGATGTGACAGACACACGGCTGCAGCCATCTTAAACTGAACATCACTTCTTGAAGGGTGCAGAACTAAACAGAAGACAAGCAGGCTTAGCCCCAGCTTCACGCTGCAAGGCGCTGCTGCTTGGAGGCTGAGGCCGTATAGGAGGCCCAGGTTCAGCTCCCAGCCCAAACTAAACAGGCAGGGGTGCTGGCTGTAGCCAACGGGGAGGTGAAACGGGGATCCCCACATGGCAAGACCTGTCAACAATACATCTCTCTTGGCCAGCCTCATGGCACAGTGGTAAGGCCCTGTGTTTTGGACCAGATCTCATGCGGGCCACCATGGTTCAAATCCCAGCTCTGGCAGCCTGAAAAATACCCTGAGTGCCTGTGGGTGTGCGCCCCGAATCAATCCTAACCGGAAGGAGGAGGGGAGTGAGATAGCTGTGGCTGGCCTGCTCCATCGTGGGTACTCTCCTTCTAGCTCTTACGAGCACACACACCCTTTGGCAATAAATACATAAATAATCTCTTTTCCTCTCTGTCACGCATAAATAAGTAAACAAACACACATTTTAAAAAGACAGGGTTGTTTGTCCATCCCGGAATTGCCCGCTTTCCCTCTTTGCTGCGTTCTGCAACCATGGTCAGAAATCAATCTTTTTTTGAGGAACTGTGCATATTGCTCATTTCTTAGTCTTATTTTTTAATGTTTTAAAAATCCTAGTCCGTACAGGCATACACACTTCATATTATCCACAGGGCTCGCTCCACGTTTCAACTCAAAGTCTGAACTCTCAGAACCCCAAGACAGCTGCACGAGAGCTCTGGCCTGGTTGTCTTACACCTCAATAGATAAAAGCATCGATTTACTCAGAATTCACTTTTACCTATTTGTTGCCCACACTCTCACCAACTCCAGATGACTAATCTGGTTCACCCAAAGCCAAGGCACCTCAGGCTGGGTAGAAATGAGCCTCAGCCCCACACAGAAAGAGCGGCCGACCCAGCAAATCCGAGCGTGAAACCCTTCATAAAGAGAGCCTTCACTACAGTAATGCGCTGTCTGCAATTTAGAATCATCCGTGGTAACAACCTCTCATCCCATTTGTTTATGTTTTATTCATCATTTTGAAAATACTTGGTGAAGTGACAATGATGAGATTCAAAAAACACTGCACAGCCCTTTTTTAAAGAGGTATTAATGGTTTCCAAGAGCTCAACTATTCAAAGGAAAATATTGCTGGACTAAATTCGCTCAAATTTGTTCTTTTCTTCTTTATTCTTAGACATAATGTATTCCCCGCTTTGTGCCAAATAGTACACGGTGGTAACAGGAGAACTCTTACATTTTCACTGCTGTACGTTAAAAGAAAACGATAGTAAAGATGCAACACTCCTCCCGCGTGACATCGTGAGCCACAGCGGCAGGCCTTGGGTGGGCGGGCTGTCACTCCTCAACACGTGATCACCATTATTATTTATGCTCAGATGGGAATACTTGATAAGCCAAGGTCTGACCTCTAAAAGCAAAAGGACAAAAAGATAAGCCGCGAGCCGCTGAGCCAGCCTGGCGGTGCTCACTGCACGGAGCCCACCGTCCACACCACGCGATCTGCTTGTGGCCTCACGCTAGTCCTCGTTTACTGGTCAAGAAACATGTCCCAGTATCTCACACATCTTAAATCTAACTTGGCTTCTAATGATCATTCTGCACATTAGGAACTCAACCATCAGACATGTTGCACTTTTTTAAGAGGTTTTTGCCTTAGGTCACATGTGCTCAAGAGATCATCCCCTGGGGGGATGGCCATGCCACAATCCTTGGTCCTCCCAGGATCTTGGGCACGTACACTCATGCACCAGCGTGAGTTTCAAGCTACCGGGTCCAGGACTTGAACTGCCATTGACCATATAGGAGACCAGTGATATAATTGCTACAGTCTGCTGGCCCTGAGCTTTTACTCTGTCAGTTCGGGCAGAGACTCTCCACCAGGGTGCAGCCCCAGGTGCCCTCCTCTGCCCCGACAGCTGGGATAGGGAGGAACACGAGGACACATCAAGCTCTCCAGCAAGCAGAGCCTCCACTGAGGCTGCACTGGCATCTTCGACATCGTTCTTCGGGGGACGAGCTCTCAGGAGCGCACACACAGAAGAGCTGCCATGTGGGCTTTTCTCAGGGGCACCTGCTTTAGCTGTGCTTGTGCAGACCCGAAGGCAGAGCCAAGGGACAAAAGGAAGCTAACTGTCAGACAGAGACTGCCCCAACCTGTGCCCAGGACAGACGGCGCTAATAATCACAAGGCCATCAACAATTCCAGGGATGAGAAGGGAAACAAAAACAGAAGATGTCATATGTTAATAGCAAAACAAAAGCTGACAAGAAATTCCATTCTGACTGCCAAGGCTCCTGCCAAAAATGTCCCCCAGGAAAAGAACCATGTGCCCCTCGATGCCCTTGAAAATGACGCTCACAGAAAGCCATGTGACCCGGGAAGGATCGCAAACAGCCCACCAGTGGCAGCGTGGGCCACTCACCATAGGCAGCTTCCTGGCGCTCCAGCTCCCTCGTCAGTCTGCCGCACTCTTCGTTAACGCTCCCCAGCTTGTGGACGGTCCTGGAACTCAGCGCCAGCAGCGTGCCGAGGAGACCTTCCAGCGCTTCTCTCTCTGATGCCAAGGATCGCATCTCCTCTGCGAGGTCCTTAGCTGTGCGGAAATGGTTTCCTGCAGCACACAGCAGAAGGGGGAGAGGGAAAGAAGCTTTACAGCTCCAGCCTGCATGGAAGACGTCGCGGCAGGTGCAATTCACGGTGTGGGCGAAGGGACTGAACGTGGCAGTGAGGGACAGCTTCCTTAGCAGTCCTCCGAAGAGGAGCCTGGAAAATGCTGTCCCCCGGAAAGGCCCCCCCCGCCAGTCTCTTTATCACCTTATTTTTGTTAAGTCTGTACTGGGGTCCTATTGGCTAAACTTATGAAACACGATGATACAAAAACATGCCCGGGAAGCCATAACGTATCACTCCATGCAATTCGCAAAGCTCAAGGAGGGGGTGTAGAATTAGTCTGGTGAAAGGGGCTGGGGCTTGAAGTCAGAATACACCTCAACTGAAATTCTAGTCCCCCATTACTCAAAATGCAAGACCCGGAGCAAGAAAACGAGCAGATCTGAGACAAAGCTTTTGTAATATATGACAGCTATAAGACAAAATCACAGGTGGCTGCAAGAATAAACCAGACATTCAGTAATGCACTGGACAAAATAGCTGATATACAGGAAGTGGCAAGGTTGCAGGATTAATACCCAAAAATCAAGTTATGTATAAATATTTTTAAAAAGCAATTAGAACATGATTTTCAAAAAATATAATTTATGAGACATTTAAAAACTCAAAATACTTAGGGATAAATTTAAAGAGGTGCAAGAGGTCTACAATTAAAACTATGTTTTAAACTGCCAAGAAAAATTAAAGACTTAAATAATTAGAAAATATATACGTATGTCAAAAAACTCAATATTGCTAAGATTTCAATTTTCCTGAAATTGATTTATTGGCTTAACACAACTCCAATCAAAACTTCATGAGGCTCTTTTGTGGAAAGTTACAAGCTTATTTTAAAGCGCAAAAAAAAAAAAAAAGAAAAGAAAAGAAAAAGCCTAGAGAAACAGTCCCAATTTCAAGAGTCAAGCTAAAGCCGTTACAAAGTGAAATGTCATGGAGCCAGCACACGGACAGACAGACCGACAGGACACGATGGACAACCCAGGAGCATGCCCACGCTCTTGTGCCCCATTGATTCTCAGCCAAAGTGCCAAAGCGAATCAACAGGGAAAAGTCTTTGCAACCCTGGTGCTGGAACAGCGAGCGATCTACGTGGGGACAGCGTCCGCCCGGACCATCCAGGCAGACCTACCGCACACACTGCGGAAGAGAGGCATCCGGCCCCAAGTAGGAGTCGGAGCAGTAAGCCTGCCAGAGGAAATGTGGAGGGTATCTCACTGACCTCAGAACAGACCAAAACTTAGGGAGTACCCAGAAAGTACCATGAAAGAAAAAAAATGGATAAATTAACTTAATCAAATTTAAAACTTCTGTTCATCAAAAGACGCTATTCAGAAAATGAGTAGCGAGTCAGACTGGGGGAAAGTATTTGCTCCACCTATATCTGACAAAGGACTCGAACCCTCCGGCTCCATGGTGAAACTGCAGATGGGTCAGACAGTGCCCAGCACTAACACAGCGCTCCACGATGCTGAAGCCACACAAGCCGGTCCCCGGTTTGCGTCCAGGTCTCCCTCCCGCACGCATGCCCAGGATCCGGGTTGGCTGAGGCGGGGGTGGGCCATGGCCCAAAGACGCTGTTGGGGCACCTCTCTCTCTCTCTCTCTCTTTCTCACTGTCTCTGTCTCTTTCTGTCTCTTTCTCTCTCTCTGAAGAAATAAATACACTTTTTAAAAAGTTTTTAAAAAATACAAATGACACCACTGAGAAATGAGCACGTGACTTAACAGACACTTGACGAGGGACACACTAGGGGACAGTAGCATGTGGAAGGGCCTGACATCACTAGTCACCAGGAAAACACAAATTAGAACCCCAGGCCTCCACTGCACACCCCTGCTGAGGGCTCGGACGAGCTAAGCCGAGAGTGTCGGCACCACAAGGATGTGGAGCACCTGGGACTCTCACCTGGGAGGCGGCACACCCCGCTGTCTTCCCACAGAGGAAACGTTCAGACCCAGCCGTGATGGCATGTGGTGGCACACTGCATGGCACTGAGCCAATGGGACGCCCCCATGTGGACTCTGGGTCGACCCAAATACACCAGATGCACCCGCGCGAGCCCACGATTCCGGATGGCTGGGAGGCTGGGGTAGGAGCAGCATGGCGAGAGCCTGTCAAAGGCCCTTGTGCTTGCGTGTGCGTGTGTGTGTGCATGTGTGTGTGTGTGTGTGTGCATGTGCGTGTGTGTGCGTCTGTCTCAAAATTCATGATTAGTTTTAAAATTAAACACACACCTACCCTTGGATCCAACTCTTCTACTTCTAGGTACTTACACAGAAAAAAAGCATGTAATCAAAAATACTTGTTCTTGGGACCAGCAGTTAGCGTAATGGCTATGTTGCTGGACTCCCACGTAGTCAACCGCGGTTCGCGTCCCAGACCCGGTGGCTTAAAACTCACGCCGTGTGCGTGCATGCCCAAGATCTCGAGAGGAGAATGGAAGAGAAGGGATTGGAGTGTGGCCATCTCCCCTGGGGGGTGATTTCTCGCTTTCTGTCTCTATGTCTCTCTCTGTCTGTCTGGCGAGCACATGCGCCCTATAGAGAAAACCTAAAAAAAAAAAAAAAAAAAAAAAAAAAACTTGTTCTTGGGACCAGCAGTTAACGTAATGGCTATGGGCTATGTCGCTGGACTCCCACATAGCCGACCGTGGTTCAAGTCCAGGACCTGGTAGCTTAAACTCACGCCGGGCACGTGTGCGTGTGTGCCCAAGATCCTGAGAGGAGAATGGAGGAGAAGGGATTGCAGCATGGCCATTCTCCCTGGGGAGTGATTTCTCGCTCTCTGTCTCTCTGTCTCTTTCTGTCTTTCCAGTGAGTGCACGTGCCCTATAGCAAAAACCTCTCAAAAAAAAAAAAAATCTTGTTCTTCAGCCAGCAGGTGGTGTGGTAGCTGAGGTGCTGGATCCCACATGGCCACTTTGATGGTTCAAGTACCAGACCTGGGACTTGAAAAATGTGCTGGACACATGTGATCTCGCCGGGGTGAAGGACACGTGCCCCCTCTCTGCTGGGTGTGGTAACACAGGTGTCAGAGTTCATGGAACTGTATGCGTAAGACATGTGCTTCACGAAATGCAAATCACTCCTCAGCCAGAAAAGAAAACAAGAAAACACTAGATTGATAATGAGCATTAACGAGGGCATCATAAATCGCAATTCTTGTTGCCAGAGTCCCCGCTACGAGCTGACTGTACCCATGTTCACAGTAATAGCTCCTCTCCCTGGGACCTCGCCACCGCCTGGGGTAGGTCACATCCACCTTGATGATTCTAAGAGGCACTTTCCCTTTCTTCTTAATTCTAACATCTCTGAGACAGGAATGAGCCTTAGATCGCTCACTCCCACCAGAGTCAGGATGCTGGTGTCCCAATGCGACTGTTCTTGGCAGCCTCAGTGACCGGCGGCCGCTCCCTGCTGTTTCCGACCATTTCAGGACCACTGAGCCTCAGCTAGTGCCTGGGACCATCCTGTCCCTGCAGATTCGTAAGCCAAGAAAGCCTCAACTTTAACACTTGAAGAATGGTGTCAGCAGCTTGGCAGAAAATCCTACAGAAAACAGCAGTTTATTCTCGAGGGGAAGTGCGTCGCCAGGCACTTCGGCGGCACAGGGTGAAGGTGTGTGGGGCCTCAGGCCTTGACGACTGTGAGTCAAAGTGCGTTTCAGAAGACTCAAACTCTGAACATGCAGACAGTTTAGGAAAACCATAACCAATTATTTTCCTTTTTTAAGGAGTGGTTTGTGACTGTTTTAAAGCCTAAATACATCTAGAAGAGCTATTTCAATAAGTACGAGATAAAGTTCTAAGCCACAGAAGGTCTGGTTTCAGGACAGCAATTTGTTTCTTTGTGCTGTCCCTCTCGGAAAGACACATCGTTATCTCTGCTGTTCCCGTGAGAAAACCCAAGTTCACGTCTCGCTGAAGGTCACTGGGCAGCAGCCCCAGGGCAAGATCCCCCTCAGACAACCCGGAGTCCTGCTGTCGACCACAAAGCCGTGCTGCCAGCTCTCTGATTATTATTTATGGGCAGATGCCAACCTGTCCAGGGCGTGTCTCGGAGTGAGAGTTAACAAGAAGTGGGGCGGCAGCAACTGCACACCCAGAGACAGCATGTGGAAGGCACCGCATTGCCTCCTGGGAACAGCTCGAGGAGGAGACTCTGGAAACCAAGGGGCGGCCAGGCAGGTGTGCTGGAAGTGCATGCTCTGGGCGCCGTAATCCACGTTATAAAAGACGGGAGAGCGACGGTTCATTAGCGCCTGGGCCCCCTCCTCGGGCCTGAGAAAGCCTGGGAAAAGGCCAGCGGTAGGGTGAACGTTCTACATGGGCGGCATGACCGTGAGGCCAGAGAGGCTGTGACACCAAATCCGAGCCACGAGGAACTGCTACCCCGCCCTCAGGGAACATGCATAAGCATTTGACCTCGGATCCATGCCCAGGTCAGTCTGGCCTGATGCAGCCCTCCCTGCCAGACCGTATGTAAAACAGACCCCCGACCCACACCTCAGCACCCGCCCGGAAACCAACCCCCATCGACAAAAGACAGCCCAGGAGGCCCACCTGCTCTGGGTCCAACCTATAGGAGCCAGGCTGCTCTCTCCAGAGACCCACAGGCTATGCCACGGCCTGGGGGACTGTGGGCCCCGAGCTACCAGGACGAGGACACGGATGGCAGCTCCCCGACTGTCTGTGCCCTACTTACGACCAAGCACAGTGTCCAATACGCCCCCACCAAGCCCAGGGGGCCACTGCTAGCCCCTGCCTCTGGCCTCCCACAGCAGCAGCAGCCCCACCACCTGAAGCGCCCCCTTTCCACCGTCGGGCTCCTGCAGTCCTCCACCTGCCTCTTTCTCTCTCTGACAAACAAACATGCACTATGGCGGTGGGGGGAAATTGTAATATTTTAAAATGAGTTGGATGACCCAGCTGCCACAGCACAAGCCACAGCGCTGTCATGAGGAGGGGACCACGGGCGAGGCAGGCCTGGGTTCAGACGTGGGCCCCGCCCGAGCAGGTCAGAGCAGAGAGTGGGGTGCACGCAGATCCTGGCTATCAGCAAGGCAGAGGCAAACGACCGGAGGCGAGACTCTGTTTAAAACGCCTCTCTCCCCACTGTCACTCTGCCACTCTGCCTGTCACCATACCCTGTCATAATGAAATAAAACAATGAAGAATAAAGCCCAGCGCAGCACCGAGGGTCTGTCTGCACTCACCCACCAGGAAGGAACTGGGCGAACAGGCAGCCCGCCCCTCGCTGGCGCAGAGGTCTGGCCTTCACAGAACATAGGCATGGTGGTTAAAGGCACTGGATTCTCACATGGCCAACTGTGGTTCAAGTCCTGGATCGGGTGGCTTGCTCTCTCACTGACTGTCTCTCTCTCTTTCTCTCTCTCTCTCTCTCTCTCTCTCTCTCTCTCTCTGTTTGGTTAAATTAAATAATAATAAGAAGAAGAAATGGAATTAAATAAGTAAATTTAAAAAAATAAAAAGACCTGCAAATCTTTCAAGGTTCCCACAGGCAGGCTGACCCCCAGGGGCTCCAGGCAGGGCAGGGTGGGGCTGGATACCAGCTCTTTAACCTCCCCAGAGGATTTCAGTGCGCAGAGAGCAGACTCTTTGGAGGGCACGTGGATTCGGAGTGCCTATGACATGTGTGAACGACAGCAGGACGATCGGAGGGAGGGCGCTGCCAAGCCGGACCAGAGAAGAAATAGCAAAGCCCCACCTCGCCGGTTACCGGGATCCCAGCCAGAGGCTCATTAAGCGCGGAGCTGCCTCTGGCATCTGAACCGGCTCAGTGCCCTGCCTGTAATGCTCTTTTAAAAGTTTCTTCACAGCTTTTATGACCTGCTTAGCACTGGCCTTCATCTTGTGCCAGAACGCAGGGCCACGTTTGTCTAGCTTCCATATTCCCAGGTCCAGATGACTAGGAAGGGGAGCTGGAGGCCCACCAACCACGGGGACGCTGTGGACTGCGGTGTGCAGGCGGGTCCACCCCGGGCATTGTACACCAGGAAGCTCCTCACCCAGAGGGGCGGATGACAAAGGCCTGGGATTCGAACCCGAGTTCCCCCCGGAGTCAGGACAGTGACAAAAACCCTGATACAAGGAAAGTATGGAAATAATGAATGCTAGAAAAGGGCGACCCACCAGTAAGAGCCCATTTTTAAAACTAGCTGCTTTCATTGACTGTCTCCTGAGCGCTGGGCACCGCGCATGGCTCGGGGAAGGCAGCAACCGAGGGGGCGTTCCACAGGCAGATGATGGGGCCAGGTCTGCACAGGGCAAGCCTGGGCCCCCGGTGCCGGCGGCGACAGTTGGAGCCAGGCCTCGGAGAGCCAGCTTCACCTGGCTACTGGGAACTGACTGCACAGCAGCCCATTCCACGTGAAGACTGCAATGCCAGTGGGTCTGAGAGCACCGAAGGGGTAGGGCCATTCCGGGCCCCGAGGGCGCCACCTATGGCACCACCGCTCTCCAGGGGACAGCTACGGCCTCCTTGGAGGTTTTCCACACGCCTCTTCTCTTCCCCCTTCATTGCCAGCGTCCTGAGGAAGCCCTTGTCCAGCCCCAGACACACCAGCTCCATCCCGCCATGAGCAGCACAGCCAGATCGGCCGTCCGAGAGCCTGGCCTCGGTCCTGGCCCCGGTCCTGGCCCAGCCTGCTGGCAGAGCTGTAATGACTTCCTGAAGCCTTGCCCTCAGCCACGGCCCAGAGCCCTGCATGCCCTGGTCTCAGCCTGCTTGCTGAGCCCATCTCCACCACGGTACTGGTCCCACATGCGGGTCAGTCGGGACTGCTCTTCCTCCCCAGAACACAGCGTGGTCAAGGAGCTTCCCAGCTGAATACAGACATGACCGCTGGGTGGGGTGGGACAGCAGCCGAGCAGTAAGTCAGGACACGCCGCAGGGGCCAAACCACACGGAGGGCTCCGGGTACACATCTGCAGACCTCTGAGTACGCCAGGCACACGCAGGCCCGTGAGACGGCGTGGGTCACGGTGTCAGGGCCTTGCTGGGGGACTGTCTCTTCCTTTCTCTCTCTCCCTCTCTCATGGAAGAAATGAACAGACTTTAAATACAAAGCAAACAAAAAGTGCCCACGGGCTTCTTGTCACCGCCAGTGATGAAATGCAGCAGAAGAGAGATGAATTAAAGAACACATCACTCAATAAGGCACTAGGACCTGCTGGGTTTGAAAATAAAACTATTTCTGATTCTCAGCCTCTGAAAATGACAAACAACGCTCAAATAAAGAAAGCAGTCGGGCCACAGATCAGATCCAGGATGAGCCTTCAACTCCACGACCATGGATTATGGAAATGTTCGGACAGACAGAAGGCCCACTATCCTCATGACGTCCCTTAAGGCCCTCCCCATTCAACAGGGCTTCCAAGACTCTCCATGGTGTTGCCCCAAGCCTCAACACAGGGAGCCCAGGGTAGAGAGGGATTCCT
>NW_006159632.1:4177925-4189578 GCF_000334495.1 Tupaia belangeri chinensis
TTCCTGCTGGAAAGGGTTGTACTGCAGCTTCTGGGTAACAGTGAGGGCTTGCCACTCTGAAGGCAACCAAGTGGGAAGGACCGGAAATAGCATCGTATACAGAAGGTGAAGCAGAGTGATGGCCACCCAGCTCCGGGATAACCAGGGCACAGCCCTTTGCTGAGGGACCATTCACAGAAGAGTCTAAAGAGCAATCAGAAAATAGGAGGTCCCGGGTTAGTTCCCATTACAGGTAACTTCGGCCATCCTTCTTCTCATTAGGCCTCGCCAAGTTTCTCAGCAGACCAAAGAGCTAACACAGAAAATCCAGCCCCACTGCAACCCACCGTCTCAAGAACGTGCCCTGGGATTCTGAAGGGAGGTTATTCGCACTGGAGCCAGGAATCTCTGCTGCCTGAATTAGATGTGTCCTCCCTTGGGCCTACTAGAGACACATCCACCTGTTTTCCTGGGAGGGCTAGATTGATGAAGAAAGGCAAAAACCCAACTGAGAAGCAGAACTGCGCTCCCATTCTTTCTTCCCTCTTAGCAAATGGGGCCATAACTCCAAGTGAGTGGCACGAGGAGCCTCCGAGCACCAGGCCCACATTCACGGGGCGCCTGCTGCCGGCTGTAAATAACTCGCGTGACTGCACCAGGGACCAAATTGCTCGTTAGCTGCCAACATGAGCTGTTTAATGATCTGAGGAGCAGACGCTGCCAATTTTTGTATTTCCTCTTAAAATATCATTTAAAACTCATACATGTAATTATTATACCTTTTCATTAATTTTTTACGATTCTTCTGAAGCCGATGAGCTGTGGGTTCATTCAACCCATAAAAGTCGGAGAGCTGTCTGAGGTGCTCGTTGGGCACACAACGGGGTTAGAAATCCACAGCTCACCCCGGTGAGAGCCTGGCCACTAGTCCCTGCCCCCCCACTGCTCAGCTAATTGAGCGAACACAACCAAAGAACAACACATCCATGGGTCTCCTTCCCCTGTCTGATCTCGGAGCAGGCTCTCTGCCACCTCGCGGGTACGGCTGTTGTGAAAATCAAGGGAAGTAATGAATACAGACGGATGTTTGAAAGCACAATGCAAATGGTAAGGTAGGATAGAATTTTCAGACTCTTGCTTTCAAGCTACTCATTAGTGGAAACATACAACCCCTAGTGACACCAGAGCAAAGGGGACTGTGAACTCTGGAGAATTCTCCAAGCTCCAGCACCAGATGTTTCCACCGAGCACATTGACTTATCTCATGTGATCACCTCCAGTAACCCTCACCTCCTGCAACCCTCATCTCCAGTAACCCTCACCTCCTGCAACCCTCACCTCCTGCACCCCCACCTTCCAGTAACCCTACCCTCTGGTGGTGCCTGAGGATGTCCCTGCCCTCTCCCCAGCTCAGACACGAGCCTGGCATAGGTGCTCAGAACGCCTGTGGTGGGGAGCCGAGGTAGGCACGGGAGGCCTGTCCTCACCAAGAACTTCACCCTCTGCACTTCCAGTTCGCCCCAGAACTCCATGCCGGCACCTCCAGCTTCCTCCAGTAACCCTCACCTCCTGTGACCCTCACCTCCTGTAACCCTCACCTCCTGCAACCCTCACCTCCAGTAACCCTTACCTCCAGTAACCCTCACCTCCTGTGACCCTCATCTCCTGTAACCCTCACCTCCTGCACCACTCACCTCCAGTAACCCTCACCTCCTGCGACCCTCATCTCCTGTAACCCTCACCTCCTGCGACCCTCACCTCCAGTAACCCTCACCTCCAGTGACCCTTACCTCCAGTGACCCTCACCTCCTGCAACCCTCACCTCTTGTGACCCTCACCTCCTGCAACCCTCACCTCCTGCGACCCTCACCTCTTACAATCCTCACCTCCAGTGACCCTCCCTGAGCATCCACAGATACACGGTACTCTGTGAGCCTCTACCAGAATCCTGCAGCATACAGCACGAGTCTCCAAACTCTTACAGAAAGAAACAGGAACTGGGGATGACCCCACAGCACAGTGCTTAAGCACTATTCATAGAAAGCCAATCCCACATGGCTGACCATAGTTCAAACCCCAGTCCCAGCAGCTTGAAAGACCTGTTGGGTGTAGTGCACGAGTGCCCCAAATCCTGATGGGTAGAGAGATGGAAGGAGAGGATTG
This sequence comes from Tupaia belangeri chinensis, assembly GCF_000334495.1. NCBI lineage: Eukaryota > Metazoa > Chordata > Mammalia > Scandentia > Tupaiidae > Tupaia > Tupaia belangeri. The sequence continues at coordinate 4,180,068 of NW_006159632.1, forward strand.
TGGGGTGACCACACCACATTGGAGAGGTGTCTTCTCTCTCTGTCTCAAGTGACAGGTCAACTGACAATCAATGATTTTTTTAAGTAAAAGTTTATATGGTTTTGTTTTGTTTTCTGAAAGGAAATAGGAACTGGAAGTCCAAAGCACAGGCCATGACCAACACGTGCTATATGTACGTAATGACCAACGTGTGCTATATGTACGTGTGTATTTTTGAGACTTGGCCATCCCGTTTTAGGGACACCACATTGCCCCCCCCAACTCCACAGGCGCAGTAAGACTTCTCAGAAAAGCGCTGAGACATCCGAGTGTGATGTGAGTAACAGGAGAGTGTAAATCGAGGACAGAGCCCAAGCTGGGGTGGCCTGGGGAGCCCGCCCCCACCTCCTCCAGCCCTGGTTACCTGATACGGCCAGCATTTTGGCTTCCAGCAATGCCAGGAGTTGGGCTTCGACGTCGCCGATTCTCTTCCTGAGAGAGCTGCACAGTCCCTCTCTCGTACACACCTGGAGGAGAACAGCCGTGAAGCAACCTTTACTCAGCTAAGAATCGGGGCAATGGCGTGGTCAGCTTAGAGATGACTGGGTTTGTAAATAATTACAGAGGTGATGAGGAGTGATCGGAGGAGGGGAGGGAGGAGGGAAGAGGGGAGAAGCCAGGCGCTGGCATATACCAAACACCAGTGCTGTGCCCTCCAGCAGATGCAGAGCTAATGTGAGCTGGCAGCACGGGACAGCCACAAACCAGAAGGGCTCATCCCTCCTGCCTCCTCCCCTCTGGGGCCTCGGCTCTCTGCTCCTGTCTGAGACACCCTGGCTCTAGGAGGCGTAGCTGGTTCAAGGCCTGGGGAGAAGAAAGGCCTTGCCCAGCACCTACCCAGCTGGCTCTCGCCCCCTGCCCTTCGCCCTGCTTGGCGTTCTCCGCCATGTCCTCTCTGACACGTGGCTTGTCTTTGTGCTCTCTCGCGTTCTCTCAGTCTGCTGAGATGCAGGCTCCATGTGGTCGGGGACTCTGCTCCGTGCCTGGCACACAGCAGGAGTAACCAGTCGTGGCCAGCAGAGAGCAAGGCAGGGGCAGGCGGGCTGAATCCCACTACCAGAAAATGCAGCCTCAGGAAACTCGGAAGGCAGATCCCTGCTGGCAGTGGGATTTGGAAAACAGATGAGTAACTAACTAGTGAGGTCTACGAGTTTGTCGTTTATTTTCTCATGACATTTCCTGCATTTTTCTTCACCTTTTCAAAAAACAGTAAAAATCTGAATTTCCTTTTCCAAATACCTTCATGTTATCTTTTATTTTGTTTGAGGCTAAAACATTACAATGCTTTTGTTTCCTTTAAGGCTAAAACTTCATATTCATCCATTATCCATACTTGGGTTAATGAGTTACCCCAAAAATTTCCAACACAACAACAGCACGAGGCACAAATTCAACAAGAACAAGTACGACTGCACAGACACGTCGGGGTGACCCACGAGGAGGGATAGAAACATCCCGCCTACCTTGTCCAAAATCTGAGATTCTATTTGAAAATGAAAAGTAGCCCAGTTGGGTTCACAGATCCATCCCAGAGAGCATACACAGTTTAATTTCCCCAGAAGATTCTAGGTCTTCCCAGTTATCGGTACAAGTTGCCCTCATCTCAGACAGAATTGGGATGACTTTTAGAATCAAAGCAGACCTTGCCCGTCCTGCCTCACGTCTCCCACTCTCCCCTCAGAGGTACCCATGTCCACCTCCAACAGCTCTTTATGAAACCCGCTGTCTGGGTGGAGAGGACAGTTTGCCAGATTACGCACCAACAGCTGCACCATGGAGCTGAGTGTGGCGTCTGTGAGGTGCTTCATTGCAGACCCTGTCAACAGCCCTGAGGTCTACCCGCTGTCAGCCTCAGGGGTGAAGAGGACGATGTCCTGGCCACCTTCACTCAGTGTTACGTCTGAGGTTGGCTCGATGCCCCGTGGGCACATTCCACCCCATCCATCAAAGAGCGCCACCAGAAGTCTGAGGACACCCAGCTAGCACCATAATGCCAGCCATGACGCCCACATCCCAACCACTCTGCATCCACCAATTCTGGTTTTAGCAAATAGTGCCCATTAATCAGAACTGGGCCAGCTTCTCCTTTGCTGAGCAAATCTACCCTTCATGCTGTCACTGTTAATATGAAACAGCTTCCCAAACCTTATTAAATCGCAATGTACGTTCTTTTGGGCTCTGCTGGGTGAGATTGAACATCTAGAAATCTCCAGGGGCCCCATTTACTCCAGCCGCCGCCTCCCTTCCATCTCACTTATCCCTTAATTACTTTTGGTTTGGGTGACCCGTAAGTAATCAGTGCAAGGACGGCTCCCTCCCTCTGAGGGAGGAACGCAAGGACCATCAAGCCAAATGGGGATCATATTCCAGAAGGACACCGTGTCGGCCGAGATTCTACCTCCTGGTCATCGGTCACTCCAGTCAAGGCGAGAAAGGCATTTTGTGTGACAGGACAGTTTTAATTCTATGTAGCTAATATCAGCCCTCGCCACATACACACACCTACAAACATGCACCTGTTCATGCCTGCCCACCTGTACACACATGCACCTCCCCCAAATAGCTAATGGCCAGAGGGCACGTGCACTTACAAAAGAGAGATCGAGAGACAAAGAGATAGAAAGAGAGCAAACCCCAGTGGGGTTGATTACTGCGATCCCTTCTCCTCTATTTCTCCATCCTGTCAGGATTTGGGGGCCCACACGCACACCAAACTGGAGTGCTTATTGAGCTGCCAGACCCAGGATTCAAACTGTAGTCGGCCATGTGGAATCCAGCCTCCTCAGCCACTAGGCTACAGGGCTGGACCCCTCCTTTTTATTGACAGATAAAATTAGACCCTAGGAACTCATTCTTGAATTTACATTTTAAAATCTAATATATGAGTTCCTTAATTTATGAAAAAGTAAGATATTTATGAGTTTTAATAAATGTATTAGAGAAGGTATGTGTGATGGTTTGAATGTTTGTATACCCCTAAAATTCATGATAAAATCCAAACACTTACTGAAATGGGATTAGGAAGTGGAGCCTTGGGGAGGCGACTAAGTCAGGAGGGTGGAGCCTCATGAAGGGAACTCTGCCTTACGACAGAGGCCCCAGAGCCTGCGTGAACGGCTAATTAGTGCCATCCTGAAAGCTTTCCAGCAGGGGCATTCAATGGGCCGTACCTGCAGCCCCTAAGTCGACAGCTCCCTCCAAAGCAAAGGCCAAACCAGCCTGTCACTGAGCGGACCCCAGCCAGGACCTCCACCCCACAGCAGCCTCCACCCTGGCTCGTGGGCAGCCTGCAAGTGGTTCGGCAAAGTCTGTGCTTCTGAAGTCCAGGTGTTCTATGATCTGGACATGAAATTAAGTCGAAAGAAAACACCACAGTTTTTTTGGAAAGTGGGAAAATAAAGGTACTTACCTTCACAGTGATTTCTTTAAGTGATAACTTGAGGAATTTTATTCTTTCCCGGAGGCTGGAAGAATTAAAAAGAGGACTTTGGTCTTCTTGGTAAGCACAGTTCCACGCACCGTACCACCCATAGCAGCAAGTCAGACAGAGGCCTTTCCACGGCCCCGGGCTAAGGGAGAGCAGGAGGAGAGGGCACGCCGTCGCTCCCTGAGACTGCATTATTGTGCTGCTGGGAGGCAGACCCCTCCTCCAGGCCCTGCTCTACAGAGGCTGGTACCCATGTGCACCGCTCACAGAGCGCACACCTACCGACAGTGGGAAGAGCAGCCCCAGTGCTCCTGGCCGCATTCCTACAGCACCCTCCTGCAGGCTGGTCCGCAGGGCACGCCCAGCAAGTGCCCTAATGCAGCAAGTACCTCCGCGTGGGCGCGGAAGCGAGCCTGCAGGAGAGGCACACAGCGCAGTGTGCTCAGTCAGCACCCCTCACTCCTCAGGCTCCGCTGGCTCCTTTTCTCCTTGGCCCCTCTGCCCGTGCACATTCTCTTATTCACGTCCTTTCTGTCTCCGTCACTGGAGTGTGAGTGACTGTCTGTGTTCACTCCTATAACCCTGGTGCCCAGAACAAAACCCCGAGATTATCAGCAGACATTACGAAAACCTCCATGAAAGGAATGACTCCACACAACTAAACCACGACCTTGTTCTCACGGCCGCCACCGAATGGAGAAGGAACACCAAGCAGAATATCCAGCAAGATGAAAAAGTGACCCGAAGGGACCAGGAACCAGTGCTAGGTGGAAGAGGCTCCATAGGAACTATTCCAGGCAGAGAAATGTCTCCAGGTGAGTCACGGGAGGGAGAACTTGCCATCAGTCGGAAGCCAGGGGCTGCTGGGACAGCTTGCCCAGAGAGGGGGAAGTGAACGGGGGCGCGTCGGACGGGGCCTGGGCTGTTCTGGCTCCTCTCCTGCAGCAGCCCAAGGATCCATGCAGCTGTCCCAACCGAAGACCTTCCCTGGGCAGAAATGCGCTGCCCCTTGCTGGGCTCATGGGAGTCCTTTCAACTAATCAATTTTTAATAAATGGTTTACCACGTAATTGAACCTATATGAGCACTTAATAGTGTATTATAAATAGTTGCTCCCAACCACACACGAATACCAGTTCATGCATTAACAACTAAGACAGGTAGATGGCCGGTCCTCTCGCTGACACCGAACATCCAGCCCACTAGGATGGCCGTGCCTCTGGCAATGCCCACCACGCTTGAAACTCGGTCAAGCACCTTCTCTGCAGGGCTGACACGGTTCACCGCCTTGGCTCAGATCCGGCTTCAGCCCAGGAAAAGTCTCCTCTCAAATATCCATGTTCGAGGACAGAGGCAGCAATGCAGAGAATCAAATCCATTGTTTTACATTGGATTTGACTTATATTTAATTTACTTCATTTATGCTATATTACTTTCTGCAATAGATTTACCTTCCTAATTACGTTTTTCTCAGACTAGTATTAACATCAGCTGCACCCCTGGGTACACACAGAATGAAAGTGATGGGGGCAGAGGATATGAATAATCTATAACTATGCTAGCGGTTTTAAGCTATGTTTAGTAGCAGAACTCTTGAACAAAATTTTATACAGAACTGTGACATATGGTGTAGGTAATGGGGCCTCTGTGCTGACTGAAGTGGGGTGTCCGGCCCCGGTACCAACGATGTCACACTAAACGCACATATACGATGGCCCTGCCACCAGGGACGCTGTTGTCCCTGAGCCGTAATTCCAGGGAAGGGGTACAAATCAGAAACCACCGAATGACAACAGCTCACTGCCGGCAAACCTTGCAGGCAGCAGAGCCATTAAACCCGTCTCGAGCTTGCGTGCCGCTCATGACAAACAGCAGCTGCCCTGCCTGGACACACGGACGCCGTCCTCGCAAATCGGTGGGTACGTTTCCACAAACACGCCAGCCCTGATTTACTCAGATGAATTCCTTCTTTGACACTCGCACGAGCTGTCGCGGTAACCATGGAGTCGGATACCCAATGAACGCACACTGTGTACCAAGCCCTCTTGGATACGAGGGGCTTCAAACAGTTTGTGGGAAACGCACATAATAAAAAATCTATGCATGATTTCAGAATATTTTGCACCAAAATAAATTCATACTTTAATTCCATTTTTCATAAGCTTTTTGAAGTCCCCTCATAGTCTTTGCATAGATGAAGTTTCTGTTCTTACTGTAACTGCATGAAGTATGAACTGTAGTTATTCACATTTTCAGACAAGAAAACTTAGGCAATGAGACTAAGAGAGAGTTAAGCGACTTGCCCGGGGTTTCCCAGCCGGGAACGAGGGGAGCCTTGCCAGTAACCGGGCTGTCTAGCTACCGCCTGCCCGAGCCTCTGCATTAGGCTACCCCTCCTGAAAGCCGAGAGCCTGCGTGGAATGTGCCGCCATCGCCAGACTGATTCTGAATTCCATTTCAGAACTGTGTTACACTGGCACCAGTAGATGGCGCAATGGTTACGTCACTGGACTCCCACACAAGTTGACCAAGGTTTGAGCCCCGGACCTGGTGGCTTAAAACTCAGTCCAGGCTCAAGTGTGTGCATGCTCAAAATCCCAAGAGAAGAATGGAGAAGAAGGGATTGCACCGTGGCCATCCCCCTTAGGGAGTGATTTCTCATTTTCTCTCTGTCTCTCTGGCAAGCGCACATGCCCTATAGCAGAAATCTCTCTGTCTCTAAAATAAAAAGAGCCGTGCCACGTGTGCAGTGCAGTCAGTGTCATTGTGTGTAAGTACACCTCATTCTTGGCTCACGAACTTGTGCTCAAATCACGTGACCCAAATTCACCCTCAGTGGCTGGGACTTTCCCATGCTGAGACTATGGACAAGGACGTGCTTCCAGGCTGGCGCTGGCAATAGCAAGAGGAACTGAGTGCAGAGATTCCTGTTTTGGGGTGAACAGTGCCCCCCAAATCCACTTCACAGTCCTACCCCCGGGCTTCTGGGTGTGACCGTGCAGGAACAGCGTCTTCTGAGAAGTAGTGAAGTTACAGTGAAGTCGTGAGCACAGTCCCCTGTCCAGTACGCCTGGCACCCCTTACAGCGAGAGGAGGTCAGGGCAGAGGCAGAGGGACGACCGCACGAGGACACGGAGGGAAGGTCTCACCTGCAAGCCCAGGAGAAAGGCCTCAGAGGAAACTAGCCCTGCCAACACCTTGACCTTAGAGTTTCAGCCTCCAGCACCGTGGGAAAAGCAATGTCTGTGCTTATGTCTTTTCCTTCTCCCACTAGAAAGGGAGCTTGTGGGGCTAGCAGGTGGGGTAGCAGGTGCATCACTGGACTCCCACACGGCCAGCTGAGGCTTGAGTCCTGGACCCAGTGGCTTGAAACTCACATTGGGTGTATGTGCATGTGTGCCCAAGGTCACAGGAGGAGAATGGAGAAGGGACTGCGGCGTGGCCATCCCCCACTTCCCTCTCACTGTCTCTGTTTCTCTCTCTCCAGTGAGCCTATGCACCCTAAGGCAAAAACCTCTCTAGAAAGAATAAATAAATAAAAGAAAGTGAGGTCCGTGAGGACAAGGAGCCTCATTAGCAAAGGCACTGGGCCCACAGGAGGTGCCTAGTCAGTACCAGATACACGAGTGACACTCAGTCTGGTCTTTCTAAGAAACAAGTGGGATGAGTGGGACACCCTCGCCTGTTAGAAACCCCCTCCGGCCACAGGGTGGTAATGCTCTGCTTGCATCCCTGTCCACCCCGCCTGGCTGGCAGGGATTAGAGGCTCAGCTGCCCTTTGCCTGGCGGTGGTCAGGGGTGAGGGATGGAGCTTTGCTTGAGAGAGAAAGACAAGGTCAAAAACACTGGGCCAGTGAACCAGCAGTTAGCATAATGGCTATGTCGATGGACTCCCACCTAGTCAACCACGGTTCGCGTCCCAGACCCGGTGGCTTAAAACTCATGCCAGGCGTGTGTGCGTGCGTGCCCAAGATCCCGAGAGGAGAATGGAGGAGAAGGGATTGCGGCGTGCCCATCCCCCCTGGGGGGGCGATTTCTCGCTTTCTGTCTCTATGTCTCTCTCTGTCTGTCTGGCAAGCGCACGTGCCCTATAGCGAAAACCTCTCAAAAAACAAAAAACATTGGACCAGTCAGGAGGCGCGGTGGTTCTGGTGGCTGGATCCCACATAGCCAGCTGCACGGTTAAATCCTGAGAGGACAGAGGACAAGGAATGCAGGATGGCCACCCCCCACCCAGGGGGTGATTTCTCACTATCCACCTCTCTCTGTGTCCCCCACCTCCCCCCTCATCAAGCCCGCAAACCCTACAGCGAAACTGAAAGAAAAGAAACACAGCCGGTCAACTCGGGAAGCTCCCATCTTTCTGCTTCCCGCCCCTTGGAGGTCTGCTCTCCTCCAAGTAGCTCCTGCTTTTCATGAACTGTGCTAAGGCCTGAACTCAGCACCCCTGCCCCAAATTCTGCATCAAAGTCCTACCTCTCCCCACCTCAGAAGAAAGCTGCATTTGGAAACGGGGTCCCTGCAAAGGAAATTCGTTAAGACAAGCCTGTCGGCTGGGCCTGCTCCTACCTCACTGGCCCCTCAGGAGGGACTGTGGGCTCAGAGACAAGCATCGAGGGAAGACAGAGGGGGAAGGCTCAAAGGAAACAGCATCTGCAAGCCGCAGAGAGAGGCGAGACACCACCTCCCTGAAAGCCCTTCGAGGGACCCAACCTGCAGACATCTCATCCCTGGGGCTCCACGTCACGTCTGGCTTCTGCGTCTACGTCTGCAACCCTGCCTCCTTAGGGCAGCAAGCTCATAAGACAGGCCCGGGAAGGGGGGCCAGGGCCTTGCAATGACAAGAGCCAGAAGCTGGATGCAAGGTCCAGGCCTGGGCAAGGGACCCGGGGCTCTCCTGGAGCTCCCCAGCCACGAGCGCTCACGGCTGCAGCGCTGCTGGCCAAAGTGCAGCTCACACAGCTCAGCGTGCTCCGCTCACGGCCTGGCTGAGCTCCCTCCGTGCATGGCTGGGTGGACACCTATGGGTTAGAGAAGCCCGGCTGGCGTCAGAGACCACTGACATCTGCTCACTCCGCGGTTCTCAGAGACCGGCGCTTAGGGACATGACAGACTTAACCCACACCCTCTCCTACTACTCCAGCTCCCCAGATCGGGGCCTGCCCTGGCCATCTTTACCCTCAGGGGCCAAAGGCACATGGCTGCCCAGAGCTGGCCCAGGCAGGAGATCCGAATGTCTTCCCTGGGAGCCGGGAGCCGGCCTCCAGCCAGGCCCTTCTCAGGGCACTGTGCCCAGGCCACTGCAGTGGGCATACCTCTCAGCCCACTTGGCGAGAGGCTACTTCAAAGAGTGGCCATCGCTTGGACATTAGGCTCATGTCCACACAGAAGCTCATCACGGTGCCTGACAATACCAGGCGGGGAGTGCCGTTGTCCTCGTGCTCTGGGTCACGCAGTGGGCAGGCCGGGGCGGGCTCCTTCACTGGTGTCTAGAGGGTGCCTCACACCCACGGCTTGTCTGCAGCTGCTATATGCTTCCTGCCTCCACCACCAGCCCAGCACCGGCCGCTGAGGGGTGAGGCCTCGGCTCTCGGGTTTGAACTAATGCCAAGATGGCGGCTGCACATCCCCCAGTGATGAGCCTGAGGAACAAACTCTATCCACGCTCAAGATGGCACCCGCACACCCAGCCCACAATGAGCCTGAAGAACAAAGTGCTCCCACTCCTACCCTTTTTTAAAAAAGACACTTGCAATCTGGTGTATGCACTCACCAGAGAGACAGAAAACGAGAAAGCACCCCCAAGGAGGGATGCCCACACCACAATTCCTTCTCCCCCATTCTCCTCTCAGGATTTTGGGCACGCAGGTACAAGTGCCCGGCATGAGTTTTAAGCCGCCGGGTCAAGGACTAGAACTGCAGTCGACCATGTAGGAGTCCAGTGACATAGCCATTATGCCATCTGCTGGTCCCAAAGTGTTCCTACCCTTATCTGCAAAAGACATGGCACTCAGAGAATTAGCCGCGCCCACTAACTTTCCGCAA
>NW_006159632.1:4189609-4197113 GCF_000334495.1 Tupaia belangeri chinensis
ACGCTTCCTCCTCTAACCCGTAAATGACAAAGTTGGACTAGATTATTTCTAAGAACTTTCAAAGCTGGCCAGTCACGATTCTTTTGTGTTCTACATTGAAAATTCTTTTACTTCTTGGGGCCAAGAGTGGCACAGAATAAAACATAACACTCTCTGAGGCTGGCCCACGTTGGGGCAGGTGCGTCCAGGTCTGCGTCTGGAGACCTCTGTGAGCACGCCGGGCACGTAGCTGGGTGGACCATGCATTGAGACCCTCTTAGGGGTGCCCTCCCTGTCCCTCTCTCTTTCTCTCTCTCTTGCCCATGGAAGAAATAAATAGATGTTTCAAAAATTCTTTTGCTAACTTTATTTTATTTGTAGAGATTTAGAAAATTTAAAAGCACACATGTTATATCAAGGGCCACATACCACCAATGACAGGTGGAAATACAAGCCAGTGTCCTGTCCTTTTTCCTTGGCAAGACAGGCACCTCTTGGCCATCAGAGTGGAGCTGTGCGGAGGGCCTTCTTGACGCTTGCAAAAGTCCCATTTTAGCAAACAGCTGCAGAGGAGGAGAGGTATCCATTTCATGTCCACACCGCCTTCTCCCCGCCCCTCTTCTCTGCCCCTTGTCCAGTAACGATCGGGTTAGGAACGAGAGGCCCGGCTGAGCACAGGCAGTGGCACATGGTCTGCCTGCTGGAGCCACGGGGTGATCAGGACTAGGACCCAGGTTGCCCTAAGACACGCCAGGCATGTGCCATGATGCCGCAGGCCGGGAGGCGGGGAAGGCGGCCGCACTGGCACGAGCTGCAGTAGTGGTACCCCTCGCTCACACCCTCTTCCCTTCCCTCTCTCCCTCATAAGAGAAATGAAATAAATAAACTTTTTTAAAACATAAGAATGAGATTGCTCCTGAAGCAAACGAGAAATGACAGAAAGGGCAAGAGGACGGCTCTCGTAGCACAGGTGCCACTGAGGCCTTAAATTTAAACAAAACACAGAGGTCTGTTGGCATTAACAGCCCTGCCAATTACTGCCCCGCTGAACCTCCTGTCCACAGACCAGGGGATCAGAAAGTGACAGTGGCAACAGCTCCAGGAAACGGGCGTCTGCTTGGCCTTTTCCCTGCCTCAGACCCTTCCGTCCTCACAGCTGATAATGTGACCGCTCACCAGCGGGGCATCCCTGGGGCACTGGTGACACTGCCATGACTCCTCTAGACCCAGTGATCCCAGAAGGCACAGCGGGGCACACGCCCAGCAGAGCGAGCCCTCCGACTGGCTTAGAGCACGTGGACCAGCTCTCCAAGCCCCCTCCCGTGGGGCGGTGGGATGGTGTGGCAGTGGGCAGGTTGGCCGAGAGGTAGAAGCTCCAGCCCCTCCCAGCCCCTCGGGCCAGCTCCCGGGGCAGGACGGGAGTGGCGGTGTGGTGGGCACGGGGCAGACACTCACCCTCGTGCTCGAGTAGAGGGTCTCTCATGGGTCCTGGAAGGCGAGGACTAGAGGGTTTTTATGGATGTCAGACAAGCGCCGAGTCTGCCCCACAACAAGAACCAGTGTGAGGGAAAGCAGGCCCCACAGGGAACCGGGGTGAGCACGCGGGGTGAGCACGCAGGGTGAGCACGCCGGCTGCCGCCCTCTGGACGGGCACGGGAGATGAACGAGTCAAAGCACAATATGGGCTGGGACACACCTGGGCGTTTAGTCCTCCGATTCTCTCTCTGGACGTGGACACATCTGCCACTCACAGCCTCACGGCATCTCTCTCTGAGACTCCCGTGTCTAAACTGTCACCGGGACACCACTCTCAAGTCTTCAGGAACGTCCAGCTTCCCCAGCTTACTTAGCAAACTGATGAGACGTCATATTGTACATGACCCTGAACTGTTTCTAATGCAAAGCGTCCGTCTACCTCGTATGATTACTCTTTTTTAAAAGGGACGAGCGAGAGAACACAGAATGCCCAACCCCGTCTCAGAAGAGACCTGCTGTGGTCGAGGTGCTGGTTGAAGGCGCTGAGCACGGGGAAGGCCCTGAGCTGCACTCACGCAGTGGCACGGTGCGATGGGGCGGCCCTCACCGGCCAGCTCTCCGCAGCTCCCACGCCCACCGGGAAACTGCCGACAGCTTGCGTCTAAGTTCACTTGCATCAGAACTCACAGCTTTATTTTCAACTGATTAACTTGGTATTTGGCTTATCCAAATACTCCAAGTGTTAATTCAACCAGATCTCTCTGCCTTTCAAGTAATCTTATTCCAAACCGAAACTACAATGCAGTGCCAGGAACATTTTGACTTACAGACGTCTGTCTGCGAGAGGTTCTGGTTGTCTAGAAAGAAAGGAGTCAGAGAGGAAGTCAACAACTAACACCCAGATACTAACAGTTCAGGTTCGACTACTCTCTACCCCTTTCTTCGAAGTTCAATGATATCTTTTTTTAATACACAATAAGGCTATAAATCTCCAGCTTCTTATGTTTGGAGACAGTAACCAGGTTGGCACCCATTTTCAACTATTCTCAGCACCCAAATGCACTTAAACATTCCAACAGGATCTCAGTAATTAGACTCCAGAGCTTTTTCCACGAAACTCCTGAGTTCAGTCCCTAAAACACTGTAATTTCATCCAAGCGGAAAATGATCCTTCCTCCAGATTTATTCTGCTAAGTGATCCAAAGGCAATTTCATATTTCTATTTTAATCCCTGCTCCCCTAATCTGATGATTTAATAAGTAATATACCTCCGTGGTGTTCAAGAAATACTCTGAACTGGTTGCATTTTTTATTTAATACTGATTTATATATAGTCTTTCTCCTAAATTTCTAAGCATGTATGCTTTCCATAGCTATGAAATTTGCCAGAAGGCTGTACTTTCTGCTTTGGGTTTATTCTGCGTTTCTGAATCAACTTTAATTATCGGCCATCTGGCTACGAACAAGCATATGTGCGGTCCACGTCTGCGGCGTCCATTGTAACCTTGCATTTCCCCAGGCTGCTTTCAAAATCTGTTGACCAAGCAGCAGTTCGCTGATTCCTAAAACTGGGGAATATTGTCAATTTCATTCTCTGAAAGGTTTTTGCCGGAGTAAAGATGGAACGTTTACTGGATGAAGAACGGGAAAACAGACCATGACGAGCTCAATGACTGAATAATAAGAAACAACCCAGCTGACCACACAGGTGGCTGAATCAGGAACTGAAACACCCTCATCGATGCGGCTCCGAGAGGAAGCTGAGACGGTGGCAGTGGGGGCCAGCGCTTGACAAAACAACCCGACGTCCGACGTCCGTGGGACTACAGAGGCCAGGAGTTTGTCTTGGTGGAAAACATTCAGAAGTCCTTACTTCTATTTTTTTCATAACACACAATTTGACATGAATATTTTGAAGGCCCTTCATACGAGACACAGGGCAGAAACCAGAGGCTCTGCCTGGGGCCGTCTCAGCAGCCACACCGCCGTCCTGGGGTGCTTCCTGAGAACAGCGGAGTCCCTTCCTCTTTCTGAGAGAGATTTTTCCTATAGGTCATGTGAGCTTGCTGGAGACAGAGAGAAACAGAAGGTGAAAAATCACCCCCCTGGAGGGATGGCCACACAGCAGTCCCTTCTCCTCCATTCTCCTGGGTCTTTGGGCACACACGCACATGCGCCTGGCATGAATTTTAAGCCACTGGGTTCGGGACTCGAACTGCAGTCCACTCTGTAGGAGTCCGGCAACATAAGCATAACACCATCTGCTGGTCCCTGAGTTCCCATCTTCTGAAGATCTCTAAACCTCTGTACTTCTCCAGCCCTCCAGAGCTGGAGGGTCTATTCTGGAGGATAAATTAACACCTGAAAAGTTAAGGCAGGAAAGACTAACAGACATCTTACCAGCAGGAAAGAATGAGGAATGAGAAAATCTGACTAGCAGGAATATAGAAGACACCAAAATTGCAAAGAAATTCAGTATAAAACAGTTCTCAGGGTGACATTAATGGAAACCAAAAATTGAAGGTGACCAGAGGAAAGCTGTGACATAGGCCCCAGGCAACCAGGCTGTGACAGCTGGCTCCCAGTCCCGGCGTTCTGACTAGCTGATCACTTCAAGGCGGTGGTCGCCTGGCTTCCAGGACTCAAGAAGCTCCAGTCGGAACCAGTACTTTGACTCCTACGTAGTAAAAGAGGAAAGGGTGGAAACACCAATTACCAGTCTCCAAAAAAGAGCTATCTAGGGGCCAGCAGGCGGCATGGAAGTTAGGGTGGCTGGATCCCACAAGGCCACTTGGTAGTTCAAGTCCTGGACCTGACCGTGTGAAAATCATGCCAGGTGCATCCACATGCCCAGAACCCTGGGAGGAGGAGAAGGGGATGCAGGGTGGCCATCCCCTCCTAGGAGGTGTTTCCTCTCTCTCACTCTCTCTTCCCCCCGCCTCCCCGGTGAGCACATATGCCTTATAACAAAAGAAAGAGAGCTACCTAAATAATAATAATTAGATCCATATTTTAAGTTTATTAAAGAAAAAAAGCACAAAGAATTTGCAAAATACTAAAATAGTCTTAAAAATTTATATCTACTTTTTTACCCTCCCTTGTTCTGACATTTAAAAATCAGTCCATTTCACTCCAGTACAGAAGAGAATCTTCCTTCTAATCTGTTACATAGGACTTCACCCTCAAGTTTCTCAAATTTACTCAATTTAAAAAAAAAAAAAAAAAGAGGGGAGAAGGGCCCTGCTTCGTCGGGCCTCGTGTTCCCTGGGAGCAGCATCCGTACCCAGCGGATGGAGGGAGGAGTCTCGCATCCCCTTCCTTCATGGCCAGCCCTCTCTGTCCTTCCCAGAGAGTAGCTGAGGCTTTTCTCATGGCTGGTAATGACGGCTTCCCAGGGAAGGGGAGGCTGTCCGGGCTGGCCATTTCTCTCCTCCCCGCTATCAAACATGCACCAACGATGCTGGGACACTTACGACTGTGCGAACTCAGACCCTCAGCAGCCTCATCGGCAAAATGGCATAAAGTGTGTTTATTGCCCAATAATTTTATCAGGTTACTGTAAAAAATTAAAAAGTGAGCATGGTTATCACACCAGCTTAATGAAGCACAGCAGAGAGAATAAATGCAAGTCGAGCGGACGCCCCTGCAGTGGTCCCCATACCCAGGGCACTGCCTGCACCCCAAAGCCTGGCTGCAGACCTGTCAGATGCTACCTCACTGCACCCACATGCTGGGGCAAATCCTCCTCACCTCCGAGGAAAAGCAGCAAGTCTGCTTTGAGAGAAAGAGGTCAGAACCCCTCCATTGTCAGTTTTACACACGCAGAGCCCCCCTCGCCCTCCAAGTGACCTCTAATGCTCTCAGTCGAACAAGCCACGTTTGACAAACCTACCAGGTGGCGGCATGACAGAGGAGAGGGACAGCCCAGAAGCGGACAAGGCCCCTAGAGGCTGCTCGGGCATAGGGGCAGTGGCCCTGCAGTCTCTGGATGCCCTGCTGGGCAGCCCCTGGACACAGTGACAGGACACAGGTGGCACACAGCGCTCCAGGCAGCCCTCCTGGGGCCTTCGCTGCACCCCTCCCAGATCTCGAGTTCTGATTTCCCGTTCGGGCCTCACTGCCTCGCTGGGTGCCCCTGCTCTAAGCAGGTCCATATCTGAGAGGACAGGGCCAGAGGTGAGACACTGAGTTTCATCATGTCGAACCTCACCTGCAAGGGCCCAACAGCAGCCAGGCGTGTACGCTGCAGAGCTGTGCACACGTGTGATGGGGACACCTGCACACCCAGAGCCAACACCTCTCTGGGGAGCCCAGGGCAGCCCCCAGCTTTACCACCCGCCCCAGCCCGGCCATGCAGCCTGACTCCCAGATTCCCCAAGCAAGACCCGGCCCAGCTTCGTGGTCGGGTTTGTGTCTCAGTTTGTGCCAATGGCGCGTAAATAGATGTGATGTGTTTCTTCCAAACCTTCAAGCAGGGCTGTCCCTGAGCAGCCAGAACCTTTCCCACAGGTCACAGGGAGTCCCAGAAGCTGAGACTGAGGAGAAAACTCAGTGCGCCGGCCCCATGGACGGTAAGACCCCCCAGTGGGGCCTCTGCAGCATCACGCGCACTGCCACATTCCTCGGTCCTGCCTCCTTCATGGTCGGCCATGTGCATGGCACGCAGAGCCACATGGGACTGTTCAGGGCCACTTGGGGCCACGCGGGCCAGTTGGGGCCATGCAGGGTTGTGCAGGGCATGCAGGACACGGAGATCTCCCTGGCTGTCCAGGTGCACAGGACCAGTGGGAGCCAGGGGGAGATGAGCCTTTGGCACCAGGGGACACAGGCAATGGGCCACACCACCCTCTCCTCCATTCACGCCCAATAAACACCCGCACCTCCCACCAGGGATGTGGCCCAAGAGGAACATGGGAACGGCCTCCTTCCCGAGTGCCACACTTGACCCCCACGCCACTACCCTTCACTGAGGATGGGCAGCGTCTGCACGGCAGGGAAGATTGGCGGGGCGTCGCGCGGTGGGGGCATGCTCCGTGCATGAAGGCATCCCCTCAGCCCCACGTGGCAGAGACAAGCGGGAGAAATCACGGTGCACGTGGAAGCCCGGGGCTTAGAACCCGGGGCGGAGTGAGGGACATTGGAGAAGCCTGTCATCTAAGTGGCTCCGTCCCTCCCACGTCCTGCTCTGTCAGCATCCAGCTGCAGCCATTCTGACTCCCTGGGCACTCAGAAACACTAAGAAAAGGATCGGTTCAGAGCCCAGCTCCATCAGCCGCTGCCACGGAGTTCTTTATTTCAAATGAGGAAGAAGGATTAGTCGAGGAATGACTTTCTTGGCTCTGGGAGGGAATTCTGTCTCAGTGGTCTGAACCCACGGCAGCCACAGGTGGGTACAAGACGGCCCCTGCCAGCTGCGTGGCCAGGGACAC
Organism: Tupaia belangeri chinensis; assembly: GCF_000334495.1. Taxonomy (NCBI): domain Eukaryota; kingdom Metazoa; phylum Chordata; class Mammalia; order Scandentia; family Tupaiidae; genus Tupaia; species Tupaia belangeri. Next base: position 4,196,494 of record NW_006159632.1, read on the forward strand.
CTCCTGAGTTTGAGTGTCCTCAGCCAGAGTGCCGACGCTAAGAGCAGCCCGCCCCGCAGCCCAGCGGCCAGAACACAGGCACGTTGGGGCAGCTTCCCGTGGCTGACACCAGGCCACAGTCCAGGCCTCACCCCTTCTCCATCAGCTGGGCCCGGGCGAATAACGGCAGGAAGCATTAGGGCTAGAAGAGACATGAGAGGGCCCCAAGCGACTCCCTAGAGCAGCACCCAGAGCTCAGTGTATGGGCTGGCAAGGACGTGACATGTGTGTAGGAGAGAAGCCACCACGGGCCACTCTAAGATGTATCAGGATGGGCAGTCAGGGCCTCCGGGAGGCAGCAGTCCCCTTAACAGATCAGCAGGCACTGCCCAGGCCCGTCCACATACAGGCCTAGCGGAAACTACCTCCAGTATCATCCCGTCCCCAGATCAGCCGGTGAGTGGCTGAGTAAGGCTCAGCACCGACACGCAGACGGTGGACCCATGTTCTCAACCATGCCAGGCAGGGAGCCTTTCAAGTGCTAGCCGAGCAGCGTTGACCCTCTCCTGGCATCACACCTGTGGCACCTGCAGCTCTGACTCCTGTTTGCGTGTCCCTTTGGGTTCCCCTCTCTCCACTGT
>NW_006159632.1:4197144-4203333 GCF_000334495.1 Tupaia belangeri chinensis
AAGAGCGTGTTCTGACTCCTGCTCCAAACGAAGGTTACGCGCTCCCGGAGAACGAGAGGTCGGCATGTTGCCGTGAACCCTCCAGGACACGGAACACAGGCAGAGTCTTGCTCCATAGCAGGGTGGGTGAGAAACCAGGCTTCGGGGGTAATGAATTGTTCCTGTTATTAATTGGGACTTTGGACAAACTATGAACTTTCATAAGCTTTGTTTCCTTTCCGTGAAATGGACGTGATCATAGAAGTGACTCATGGCCTGAAGCCTGGCACATGGTGGGCACCCCGACACTGCATCTCAGATGGGGACGTCACCAGGTCTCCTCTCACAGCTCAGTGCCCTCCTGGTCAGAGCAGAGCCTGCCTCTCCCCAGACGACTGTCTCTGGGAAGGCCAGGTCGGAATCTCTAACCAGCTGAGCTCCAACCACTCTCAAAGGGAGAGAGGGCACCTGGAATGGGGAGAAGTGCTGACATTTAGCCAAAGGCCGAGGTGTGAAATAACTCTCAGTGTTCAAGACGGCCCACACAGTGAAGGATTCCTCACCCAAAACACCAGCAGTGCTTACAATGAGAAATAGACCTCATGGGGGACCAGCAGGTGGCATAATGGTTACGTTGCTGGACTCCCACATAGTCAGCAACAGTTTGAGTCCTGGACCCTGCAGCTTAAAACTCACTCCAGGTGCATGTACATGTGTGTGCAAGTCCAGAGAGGGGAAGGGAGGAGAAGGGATTGTGGCACGGCCATCCCCTCTGGGAGGTGATTTCTCACTTTGTGTTTCTCTGTCTCTGACTCTCTGGCATGCGCATGTGCGCTATAGCAAAAATCCCTCTTAAAAAAAAAGTATTTGGAAATAGACTTCATGTAATATTTACAGGCCAGTGACAGCAGAAGAGATCATTCCAACCAACAGGTCAAAGAAAAGAGCTCCAAAGTCATCTGGAAAATCACCAGTACCTCCTTATGGTCTCGGGTGGCTCCGCTTGGAGGAGAATCTGATTGGCGCAGGCCAGGGTGTCACACAGAGCCTTGCTGAGCCCCTGCAGCTGCGCGGGGGTCAGTCGGCCCATCAGGAGGGTCAGGTCACAGTCCTGCCACTGGAGCCGTCGCTCTTGCTCCTCGATTTCCTTCCTCAGCTGTTGATCTTTAGCTTCTAGCAGAGACATCCTTGCTTGGAGGGCTTCGATCTCTTTCTGCAGAGAAGGGGGAACACAGGCTGTATAAATTAACCCTGCTCACGGAAAACTGCTCTGCTGATAATGACGCGTGTGAACGAGAGCTGGCCATATGCACCCGAGCCGCCAGGCTGCCCTTCCAAGACAGGCAGATTTCTGGAGGTTTGCTGAACTGGAACAATCATGCCAGCTCTATCTTTCTGATGAGTTGGCATGAGAAGAAAACAAGCATTTCCTCCCAAGTATTAAACAAGAGCATGAGAGCAAGCCAAGCCCTGGATGTGGAAGAAGCCAGCACATATACCAACAATGGGCTCCATTTCTGACGGAGCAGCCAGACCACAGAGCAGCCAGAAATGCACACTCGAGATCTGAGCGAGGCAGGAGTCACCAGACACGGACCCACATGAAAAGCAAACGGCCCTGGCTGCTCTGTCCCCAGACATGGGAGTTGAGAGTATGGAAAAAGATTTAGAAAACCATGGCTTCTTAGGTCTACGGGACTGGCAGCACAGTGAGATGGTGCAGACACTGCCAGGCCCTCTCAAGTTCACAAAAATACTAAATAAATTTCATTTCCACTAACATAGCAAACCAAGACCCAAATAGCCCACGGAGGAGTATCGTCCACCTCGCGGCCGATGAGCTGCATACCCGGCGAGTGCTCTGCGTTAGGGCAGGTAACCACCTCACCGCTCACCTGTGTCTTCTCAACCCCAGGCAGAGACCGCCTGCCCCTTCTCCCTCCTGGACCTGCTTCCGGGACAGGCTATGAGAGGTGTGGGCGGCACTGGAGTTGCTACTACGGAGACTCAAATAGCACGTAAGGCCTCGCCCAGGATGGCGGCCCTGCTGACACCACCTCTCCGCTGGCCTTCCCACTTTGCCCTTGGGCTTCTTACACCAGTTCTTCCTTTTTTTGTTTTTTCTTTTCTTTTTCCAGCCATGAGGAATTATTCGTAACATAAAGCTCACCGTGTGAACAGTCTCTAAGTGTGCAGTTCAGTGGCATCAGGAACATGCATTTGGCTACCTCCGCCACCATCCACCCCTAGACACTTCTCATCTTACAGAACTGACACCCTGTGCCCAGGGACCGCTCACTCACTCCCACCCCCTCCTCCTGCTACTCCCTGTTTCCATTCCCTTGCTGTCTCTATAAACGCTGACTACTCGGGTACCTCATATACACGGGCTCACACAGAACTCGTCCTGGGCCTAGTTTATTTTACATTCCAAGATGTCAAGGTCCCTCCGTGTTACAGCGTGGGTCTGAACTCCCTTCCTTCCTAGGGCTGACCGATGCGCCATTGTGTGGATACACACACGAGGCGTATCGGGCACCCGCAGTGTTTCTCCCACATTCCAGCTATGGCAATGGTGTGGCTCGAGCATTCCACATCTCTCAAGTCCCTGCTTCCCGTTTTGGGGTGTGCACCAGAAGCAGAACTGCCGGATCACCCAGTGATGGAATTTCTGATTTTGTGAGGCACCAGCCCGCCGATGTCCACGGTGCTCCCATCGTGGCTCCTCACTGTGAGTGAGTTCTCAAGGCCCCCCGCTGGTGGTGGTCAGAGAAAAGCCCACATCCCCTCAAGGCCTGTGCCTCTCTGACTCCCTCCCACATGGCCTCCCCTCGCTTGAACTGCTCCAGCCACATGGGCCTCCTGCCCCGGTGTGGTGAGACCCACTCCTGCCAGGCCCCCATGGCTGCGCGTCTGCCCAGTGGAGGAGCCTGCAAGGCCCACTCCCCGTCCTCACCAAGGGTTTGTGCTTTGATCTCGCTTCTCGGTCAGTGGCCCCACTTCTCCCTCCCCCAGAGCCTGCCACACCAATTCACAACACAGAGAGCTTCCCACACCACGTGTCTTGGGCTAAAGTTATTTTCTGGACACGACAGTCTTGGCGATTTTGTAGATCTTTCACTGGTCAATGTTAGTAAAAACCAAATCCCTGATTTTGCATTTTCAGCTGTCTGAACTCTATGATGATGCTCACTGCCTACATCAGTGCCCAGTTTGCTGGGAACAGTTCCAAACTGCCGTGACATAGGCGACCCTGTGCCACCTTGCTCTGTAGGGACATGGGTGGGGCACCCTCAGATGTAAAGACACTCTTGGTGGGGGGACTGGCCCATGCCCTGTCCCTGCTCTAAGCTTATTCAGCTCGTTAGAGACTAAGCCTGGGCCAGCACTCAGAGCCAAGACCTGTCTCACGGAGTCAGCTGCCTCTGACCACAGTCTCACTGCTCCAGCCCCACGTCCGGCCTCTGGGCCCCCTGCCTCTGGGGTGCTGTGCCAGCTTCCATGGCCCTGGCTGACCTCTGGTTTGACTGGGCGCTGCACCCACACATCTAGTCCCCAGGTGACCTTGGCCAGTTTGTCCCCCTGCTTCTGCCCCCGGGCTTCCATGCAGCTGCTCATCCTTCCAGACAAGCTTCCTGCCCAGTCCGGGCTTACACTCCCATCTTGAAACAGCAGCCAGTTGTGACCACGACAGGAATTTCCATGAAGGATTCCCACAGCACAGATTTGTCTGTGCCTTTCAAAGGAAGCTTCTAAAGGTCAAAACGATAAGAGGTGACACATTGACCAGGCAGACAAGGAGAGCATGTCCGAAGGTACTGAGGTCACCACAGAGGCGCAGGCTCCAAGGCCCTGCTTTTAACGAGAGGCTGACAAGCTCTGAGCCGTACCCATGTCGCTCCCCCCACTCTCCGAGGGCTGCCGGCCCAGGCTCTGAACACCACACCTGAGCAAAGCAAAGGCCCTCTGCTCTGCCTTGTAACACACCGCCTGCCCCGAAGCCCCTGCACGACCCACCTGCAACTGCTGCTTTTCCTGAAGAAGCCAGTCTCGTCTGGTGATGGCCACACGCAGGTTGTCCTGAGCTGTGGGTTCCAAGGGCCTCTGCTCTGCTCCAAGTGGGGAGTGGATGTCGCCGCTGTTGGCCCTTAAATAACACACACAGGTGGGCGTGGGCGTGGGCGTGGGGACGCGGAAGCTCTAGGTCGATGAGTATTCGAGAGTAAGCAATTGCACGGCTCAGGCCCCCCCTTCCATCCTCACAGGGGCCAAGTGTGACGTCCCGGCCCGTTTCTGCTCTCATGGCAATCTGCTGGGCTCTCACTCCCACTGCCGTGCTGCCCGGTGCACGGCCCGGTCACGTGGCTGGCCCCAGTTAAACTGTGCTGAGGCGTAAAGTGCTCCCAGATTCAAGATGTGGGAAAACTAAGAGTGCAAATACCTCAGCAGTGCTGTGTCACTGCATGTCGAAATGAAAATATTTCGGATATACTGGGTTAGATCAAAAGTGATTTCATGTGTTTATTCCTGTGTAGCTATCGAAGTAGCTATTAGATCCTTCACACACTAGCAGACCACAAGTGTGCAGCGCAGAGACAGGAGCGGCGGGCAGCTGGGGGTGGGCAGGAGAGGCTCAGGAAAAGGAGACATTTAACAGACACAAGAATGCAAAGTGGTTGTGTACCGTAAGATCTTTGACTTGTTTGATGTGCAAACTATTTATATTTTGAGAACCCATAGCCTATGCTAAGCATTAAAATATAAATTTAAAAAAAGAAAGAGAAACACTAAAAAAAAAAATCATGTCTGGGACTCACATGGCACTCTGTGGGACAGCACTGCCTTGGCCCATTCCAACAGACAAATTCCCGGGATGAGCATGGCTGTGGAGATTTTAAAAACGAGTGAGGGCCAGCAAGTGGTGTGGTGGTGAAGGTGCTGCCCTTCCACATGGCCGACTGCAGTTCAAGTCCCAAACCTGGCGGCTTCCTTTCTCACTTTCTCTCTGTCTATCTCTGGTGATTGCACATTCCCTAAAGCAAATAATAAAATAATTCTTTTTTAAAAAAAGAATGCTTATTTAAAAAAATAAGGTGTGAAACTTGGGGTAGGGCTTCTCAGAAAAGATTCACTGAAAGTCTGCCAAAGACCTCGAAAAGGAACAGCCTAGCACAGCGTTAAGCACGGCGCAGAGAGGCCAGATCCTATATGTCTGACCGGAGTCGGAGTCCCAGACCAGCACGTGAAAAATATACCAAGTGCCCGCCCAGCTCAGGAGCCTGCTGGGATGGAAAACTGGAGGAAATGGATTGGAACATAATCAGGCCCGATGGGAGGTTCTCTCTCTCTCTCATGTGAGAGAAAATAAAAGCTACTTAAAACCTCTTGGCTCCTTCTCTTATTCCCGCAGGAGCTGACAGTTTTGGTGACAGATGTTGATAGAAATGGCCCAGGCTTGAGCCTGGTGTTGGGAAAATGTCTTTATCAGAGTCCTGTAGGTGTCCACCACCCAGGAATGACCAACTCCTCCTTAAAGGATTCGATTTCTAACCCAGGACCGGTGGACAGGGCCAGCCAATGGCACGGTGGCGAAGGCAGTTGGGTCCCACTTGGCCAACCGGGAGGTTCAACTTCCAAAATCAGCAACTTGAGAAACACACTGAGTATGTGTGTAATCCCAGAAGAGAGCACGTGCCCTTCAGCAAACTTTAAAAAGGCAGTGGGCACGCTGTACCAGCAATTCAAGGGAGCGCTAAGGAAACACCATCAACCAAAACTAACAGGCAAAAACAGGTCGGGGATAAACATTGCCACGTGTGTTATGATAAACCTGCAAAGACAGAAGGAATCCTAACAAATCCGGGAAAAGACAAGCATGCCAATCGGAAATTCTAGAAAAGGAATCAGAAAAGAATGATCTGCAAAAATGTTTGTCACCAACCTCGGTTTTAAATGCAGACCCAAACAACACAGAATACCATCTTTTACTAAGTGGCAAAGGTTTTTGTAAACCATAATTCTTTGGTGGAAGTAGGAAAAAAGAAGGAGACTTAAAATTTGTTAAATTTTAGAGTTATCTTAACTTCGGGCCAGCCCTGAAGTGCGGTGGTTGAGAGAGCCAGATCCCACATGGCCAGCTATGGTGCGAATCCCACCCAGCCTACGTGGCTTGAGGAACACACAGCTGGCCATGCGAGTGCCTAAAACCCC
>NW_006159632.1:4204689-4208272 GCF_000334495.1 Tupaia belangeri chinensis
CAAGTGTGCAGCGCAGAGACAGGAGCGGCGGGCAGCTGGGGGTGGGCAGGAGAGGCTCAGGAAAAGGAGACATTTAACAGACACAAGAATGCAAAGTGGTTGTGTACCGTAAGATCTTTGACTTGTTTGATGTGCAAACTATTTATATTTTGAGAACCCATAGCCTATGCTAAGCATTAAAATATAAATTTAAAAAAAGAAAGAGAAACACTAAAAAAAAAAATCATGTCTGGGACTCACATGGCACTCTGTGGGACAGCACTGCCTTGGCCCATTCCAACAGACAAATTCCCGGGATGAGCATGGCTGTGGAGATTTTAAAAACGAGTGAGGGCCAGCAAGTGGTGTGGTGGTGAAGGTGCTGCCCTTCCACATGGCCGACTGCAGTTCAAGTCCCAAACCTGGCGGCTTCCTTTCTCACTTTCTCTCTGTCTATCTCTGGTGATTGCACATTCCCTAAAGCAAATAATAAAATAATTCTTTTTTAAAAAAAGAATGCTTATTTAAAAAAATAAGGTGTGAAACTTGGGGTAGGGCTTCTCAGAAAAGATTCACTGAAAGTCTGCCAAAGACCTCGAAAAGGAACAGCCTAGCACAGCGTTAAGCACGGCGCAGAGAGGCCAGATCCTATATGTCTGACCGGAGTCGGAGTCCCAGACCAGCACGTGAAAAATATACCAAGTGCCCGCCCAGCTCAGGAGCCTGCTGGGATGGAAAACTGGAGGAAATGGATTGGAACATAATCAGGCCCGATGGGAGGTTCTCTCTCTCTCTCATGTGAGAGAAAATAAAAGCTACTTAAAACCTCTTGGCTCCTTCTCTTATTCCCGCAGGAGCTGACAGTTTTGGTGACAGATGTTGATAGAAATGGCCCAGGCTTGAGCCTGGTGTTGGGAAAATGTCTTTATCAGAGTCCTGTAGGTGTCCACCACCCAGGAATGACCAACTCCTCCTTAAAGGATTCGATTTCTAACCCAGGACCGGTGGACAGGGCCAGCCAATGGCACGGTGGCGAAGGCAGTTGGGTCCCACTTGGCCAACCGGGAGGTTCAACTTCCAAAATCAGCAACTTGAGAAACACACTGAGTATGTGTGTAATCCCAGAAGAGAGCACGTGCCCTTCAGCAAACTTTAAAAAGGCAGTGGGCACGCTGTACCAGCAATTCAAGGGAGCGCTAAGGAAACACCATCAACCAAAACTAACAGGCAAAAACAGGTCGGGGATAAACATTGCCACGTGTGTTATGATAAACCTGCAAAGACAGAAGGAATCCTAACAAATCCGGGAAAAGACAAGCATGCCAATCGGAAATTCTAGAAAAGGAATCAGAAAAGAATGATCTGCAAAAATGTTTGTCACCAACCTCGGTTTTAAATGCAGACCCAAACAACACAGAATACCATCTTTTACTAAGTGGCAAAGGTTTTTGTAAACCATAATTCTTTGGTGGAAGTAGGAAAAAAGAAGGAGACTTAAAATTTGTTAAATTTTAGAGTTATCTTAACTTCGGGCCAGCCCTGAAGTGCGGTGGTTGAGAGAGCCAGATCCCACATGGCCAGCTATGGTGCGAATCCCACCCAGCCTACGTGGCTTGAGGAACACACAGCTGGCCATGCGAGTGCCTAAAACCCCTCCAGGAAGGAGAAAGGGCAGAAAAAGGATGCGACCCGCAAGTCATTTATAGTCCGTGTTCTATTGCATTGTATCACTCCTTTGCACCATTTCCCAATTTTCTCTGCTCATACTAACATTAAGAGTTTCCTTGGGACCAGCAGTTAGCATAATGGCTATGTCGCTGGACTCCCATGTAGGCGACCGCGGTTCAAGTCCCAGACCCAGTGGCTTAAAACTCACGCCGGGCACGTGTGCGTGTATGCCCAAGATCCTGAGAGGAGAATGCAGGAGAAGGGATCGCGGCATGGCCATTCCCCGTGGGGGATGATTTCTCCCTTTCTGTCTCTCTGTCTCTCTCTGTCTGGTGAGTCCACGCGCCCTATAGCAAAAGCCTCTCCAAATAAAGAGTTTCCTGGATTTTCTAAATAGGTACCATCTGGGTCTGGACAGGAGTCATTGAAGGAAATCAACACAGAATTCAAAATTAGCTGCAGAAGAGCTGCAGGTGGTAACTGGGGACTCCCCCCATTACCGTTAATCACATTCATTACTTGACCCCTGAGAACAAGCCCCTGTGATTAGCCACAGCTCTCATACTTCGGGAACAGGGAGCGATCGCAGATGGCTGAGCGATGGTTAAGGAGACGCACGCTCAGGAATGAGGCAAGGGACGGGCTCCCGTCTCCAAACCCTCAGTCCTCCGAGTCACGCTCCCTCTTCCTGCAGCGTTGTTCCCTTTATATTTAATAACTCTCAACGTGTAATCCCTAACGACAGTGCAAATTAGCGTCGTCGCTGCAAACTAATCAGAGTTAAAATGAGCAGATCCTCAGGGCTGGGGCGAGTGGCAGCACAGCCCTCGCAGCCGGTGGGGACTCAGGTCTCGGGAGCATTCTTAGACTCTGGATTTCATACAGGCCCACCTGGGCCCACCTGGGCCTGGAAACGTCCTGGCCTTCCTCCATTGCTGTCTTTATGAATGACGTCGAGAACGGCACCCGTTTGTACAGGAAGAGCCCGCGCCGCAGAAGAGCATGCAGTCCACCCCGCTCAGAGCTTCCCGGCTCGGACAACGTCACCATGTGAAGTGGTGAGCTGCGCTTCTGCCCATCGAACACAGAATGCAGCCACCGCCAGTCGGCTGGTTCCTGTCCAGGCCACCCACAAGCCGCTGCCTGTGACAAACCTACAGTGACGTGGTGCCCTCCTCCCAGCCCAGCACCCACACCCAGGCCCAGATCCACGCTTTGGCTCGGCTAAGCGACCCCTTCAGACGTCCTTGTGAGTGGGCAGGCTGGAGGAGGGGCACAGGAACCTTCTAGAAAAAGTGTGGCTCTGTCCCCCGGGGCTGAGTGGACGGCACTGGCTGAAGGGTGCCCTCAGCGCCGCTCTCCACTCCCCACCCTTCCTCACTCAGCTTCAGATAAACCTGAGGCACCTGCTGGCTGCCTGAGCAGACACTGTCCCTAGCTATCGAGGAAATCAGAAGACCAGGGACCAGGACACTGGGCATCGACGTCTCCTGTGACAGCTGCCTGAGCTCCTCACTGTCCCCGGAGCAGGGGTGAAGGGAGAGAGAGAGCAGGCAGCAAAGAAGGACTGCTATGGGGCCTGAATGCCTTCCTTTCCCTGCTGTAAAGGCACGTGAGCATCCCGCGAGTCAAGTAGACAAACCGAAGTTCCCCCCAGTGAGCACAGCCCTGGGGAGGGTTCTCACAGCGCCCTGGGGAAAACAGCGATGCAGAGGCTGGAGGACAGACTGTGCCTTCCTTGGTGTCAGCACGGTGAGGTGGCCCTGCAGGGCCCTCTGGGAGTCGCCCATGTGTGTCCCACAAGAGAGTGACTGTTTGGACACCTACAGCCCGTCAGCCTGGAGGGCCTGCAGGGAGAGGTTACAGACACTGGGCAGGGAGGCTGCCGAGCAGGTCTCAAAGTGGGCTGCAAACTGATGAAAATTGCTAACGGGTA
>NW_006159632.1:4208551-4213416 GCF_000334495.1 Tupaia belangeri chinensis
CCAAGACGTCACAAAGGAGTGAAAAGAGAGGACCAGGCAGAGCACAACCGAGGCGGGAGTGAGAAACGGGAGTGAGAAACGTTACCTGTGGGTGTCCCAGCTCGCACGAGACAGTCACACCCCTGGACAGAGGTGGCTGCCGTGTCATTTGAGCTGAACACCCAGGCTGGAGCTACACTGCAGAGGGCCTCTACCCGGAATTGGCTGACAGGGTTTCTTTCTAGGGATGCTTGAGCCACAGGAGTCCTCATTCTGAAAGGCCCCACCCCACCTGCCCAACCGACAGAGGGGCCCTCCCAGGGAAGGCAGTGGACGGTCTCTGCAGGGACGCCCCGCCCCACAGCTCCTCGCGAGGCAGAGGAAGAGGCGGCGATCAGGTACTCACTGCCGGGCAGCTCGCTGGCTCAAGGCGGCCTGGGCCTGTGCAGCCAGGTAGTCCAGGAAGCTGCTGAGCCCTGGCCACCTGGACGGAAGCTGGAAGTGCAGGCCGCTCCGCTCCTGTTCCAGGTCTTCCAATCTCTGCTTGAAGATCTCAGCTGGACACCCAAAGAGATTAGAAAGAGGAAAACAGAACCGTGAAACTCGAAATAGACGGCCCGGCCCGCTCTCCTGGCTGCCGCCTTGCCCTCTGTTCATGACGTCATCGGAGCTTCCAGAATCTTCTGTGCTTTTACCCCCCTCCCCCCCCACCTTTCACTCTTCCAACTCTCAGAGGTTACAGTTCACGTATTTATGCCATGGTTGTAACTGTGGCTCTCACAAAGAGGAATGCTTTATTATTATTTTTAAAACCCTCGTGACCATTTGGAGGACAGATCTGCTCATTTCGATGGTTCTATATAATCAGTTAGAAAGCATCAGTGCCCAAGTATTGGTGTTAAGAACGTTTCCTTAGAAAATGCACATCAGGAGAGAGCCTGTCAGTCACTAACGCACCAGAAGTGAGGGCCCAATGCTACCAGGCTACGGCTGACCACGTGTGCACTTCCGTCATAAACCAGGTGGCCTGTTATGACCGTAGGTCTCCTGGGACCTAAAATACCAAATTGCTGAAAAACAACTTTCCTTCGAAGAAAGACAGTAATAGACTGTGATGCCGCATCCCTTCCCCTCCGCTCTCTTCCCAGGGTTGTGAGCGTGCACGCACACGTACCAGCACACTTCTCAAGCCGCTGGGTCCAGGATTCAAACCACGCCATCAGCCATGTGGGATCTAGCCGCCGTAACCCCCACACCACTGGCTGGCCCTGTTTTGTTTCCTTTTCGCGAGAGAGAGAGGAAAGAGAGGAAAGGTACAAGAGACAGAGAGGGGAGATTCTGGCAATCCTGCCATGTCGTGACCCTCCAGCCCAGGCTCCAAACAGTGAGGAACATGGGAGGTGCTCTGCTCTCGGCACGCTGGCTTGGCTCAGGAGCGCACTCTGGCCTCCGTGTGGCTTCCAGCCTCCCTGGCAGTGGTGCTCTGTGTGCCACAACAGCTGGGCCTTGTAGTTTTTAATATACAAACCCAGGAAGATATGGAAATAACCGCGGGTGTACGCGTGGTGTAAAAACCTCTATTTTCTCTTTATCTACTCAACGTCCTGGAAGCCACACCACAACAGAATGAGCTGCCAGGTGCCGAGCTCCCACGAGAGGACTCAGAGCTCCTTGGAGAAATGACTGGTGCTCCAGCTGAAATAAAGGTGGCATGAGTCCAGAACACTTATGCCAGAAAATTAGAAGTGCCCGAAACTGATGGAACTGTTATCGGGCCGTCGCAAAAGCCATGGTGCAGTTCTGCATAGAAAAACAGAGAAAAACGCATCATGACTTTCCTGATGACTAACTGGGCACAGGAGCCTCCCTGGAGGTGCTCCCCTCCCACGGGCCAGATGTGGGACGGTCTGCAAGTAAACCCCGGTGGTGAAGCACGACCCAGAGGAGGAGGGCGGAAGGAGGCCGACGCAGGCGGTGCAGGCCTCCCCACACCTCCTAGTCAGTCACCAGAGGAACGGCGGAAACCGAGGCTGGAAGACCGGTGGACAGTCAGACCGTAGCGTGGCGGGTTCACGCCGGTGATGCCTGCTGGGAGTGTCACTTCCAGGTTTCTGTGGGGATCACGCGACCTGTACCTGGTCAAAGGTCATCTGATGACACTTTAAGGACAGGGACGATGGGGAATGGACGGAGCACTGAAGGATGGCTCCAAGGAAGAGGTGATGGGAGGCCACGCGTCACCACGCCAGGGAGGAGGAGCACAGTCGGGCCCACTACAGGCCTGGCCGACACAGTCCACCTTCCAAGAGGGGTGTCGGATCCATGTGGGCTTCGTGACAAGGAGAGCTGCAGCTGGTGCACGGGACCATGTCCTGCTTTGGTGACATACGCCGTGAGGTACTTAGGGTCAGCAGGGCCTCGTGACCACAGTTCACTCACAAGTGGTCAGGAAAAGGCCGTGGTCACAGACACGCATGTCCAGTCGGTCCCTGGACTGAGGGAGGCAGAAGTTCTTTGCACTTGCACTGTGCTCCTTTTTTTTTTTGGAGAGGTTTTTCGCTATAGGGCGCGTGCGCTCGCCAGACAGACAAACAGAGAGACAGAAAGCGAGAAATCACCCCCCCAGGGGGGATGGTCACGCCACAATCCCTTCTCCTCCGTTCTCCTCTTGGGATCTTGGGCACGCACGCACATGCGCCCAGCGTGAGTTTCAAGCCACCGGGTCTGGGACACGAACCACGGTCGACTACGTGGGAGTCCAGCGACATAGCCATTACGCTAACTGCTGGTTCCCTGCACTATGCTCCTGACTTCTCTGTGTAGCAAAGTTATTTCAAAAGTAATCGTCTTTTCAAACGTTTGGAAGCGAACTCCAGCACTGCCCATGCTATGTGATTTCCATATGTGAAGTCTCCTTATTCGTGTGTTCTGTTGTGCTTTTAAGAAAACCTCATCTCCAACCCTTCTCTCTATCTGCTCCAGGGGTCAGGAAATGTCACTCGCTTCTCTCTGGGTCTTCCTTCTGCCCGCTGCACACACAGTTGCTATGGTTTCGGATCAGAGCTCAGGGTTCGAGGCCAGCCTTGAGAGGATGCGTGCACAGCAGGTGCCGCCAGAGGGCGTCACCGTGTCCCGACTTGTCCATCAGCAATAATATTATAAATAGTGGTCCATTTGGTAAGCATAGCTGAAATTTACCAAGGAAAATATCGCCAAGCAGTAAGCAACATGATTTATCGAAGAACAAGCTGTAATTGCTAATGTGTAATTGATGGATAAAAGGTAAGAGCACGTCATCACTGATGACTCAGTTGTGCACCACCCTGGCTTGCAGGGCCTCGGGAACAGAAATGCTGCTCATCAGCTCGTTCTGTTTTGGAGCAAGAGAATGGATTCTTTTCTGTGCGCCTGCATTTATTTATTAACGCTCAGCTGAGGGTCAGCGCTCACCCGTTACTCAGTTCGTCAGTAACACACGCCTGTCCCTGGGGCTTCCAGACAGAAGGAGGTCGGGTACTGGACTCCCACATGGCCGACCACAGGCCGAGTTCGGGACTTGAAAACCATGCCGGACATACGTGCACTCGTGCCCAAATCCCGAGAGGAGACTGAAGGAGAAGGGACTGCGGTGTGGCCATTGCTGGGAGGGGAGAGATTTCTCACTTTCTCCGTTTCTCTCTATCTCTCTCCAGCAAGTGCGTGTGCCCTATGGCAAAAGCATTAAAGAAAAAAAAAAGCAGCAGAATGGAAAATAAGTACTTTCTGCATCTATGAATAAATAAGCAAATAGGCATTTACAGAGCAGCAAGGAACCTTCACACGTAAGACATCCTGCTAAATACATTCGGCTCCAACCGCCTTGCCCATCCTGTGGGATGACAGAGCTGTGCTGTAAACCACACTCCCTGAGGCTCATCAGCCTTCTGCACTCCACAGGGGCCCTTCACAGGTAAGCCATGATCGACGTCTTCAGAAGTCACTTCTCCGGTTTCTACATGATGGCCACGGCGTGCGGCTGACCGGAGCTGGGTGTTGTATGCACATCCCACGCCATCACGGGTACATGGCCCCTTTGCAAAGAACTGGACTGTGCTGACGCATATTTCAGCCTAACCTGACACAGCCGAGTCCTCCTGTGACTTTTAACTATCGGGGTGTCAAGGTCACTGTCAGAAACCGGCCACCCTGGGGCAGGGGAGACCTCAGAGCCGGGATGGCTTCCGAGGACCGGCTATGTGTCCAGCACTGGGTACACGTGATCACTGGGCTGTGAGACAGCTTTAAAGGCAGAGCACAAGTGCAGAAACTGAAATTCATGAACAGGAAGAACTTGAACCAGGGTCTCACAGGCAGTACGGAGCAAAGGCGGGATCTGACCCTGGCCCGTCCCGGAGCCACCCTCAGGGCTTAAGCAATCACGGGCCCCAGGAGCTGTCCCGAGCAGGGCCTGCCCCTTTGGTCTCCCCCTCACACAGAGGTCTGTGTCTCTGTCTGGGCATCAGAAGGCAGCAGAGCCTTCCAGGCAGGAGCTAAGCATCTTTCACCCCGCCTTGCCATCACTGAGCTCAGGATAGGCACATACAGGGACCGGGCAAATGCTGAGTAAGTGAATGAATGAATGAATGAGCATGAGCTTCGCTTTCTAGCATAGATGTAGAGAGAGCAACCCTGTTTTACTTTATTTTCTCTGTGAAAGTGAGAGACAGAGAAAGGGAGAGAATGCGAGACAGCCACCCGAGTCCTTGCTGCTGCCCGCCTGTCTCAGTTGTCCCGGTTACGGGCACAAACATTCCCTGCACATCCAGGGAGGTCCCCAGATGCAAACCCAGGACCTTCCCCGTGGCACCCACGGTTATGGCTGCACCACCAGCCCGCCCCGCCGCCAC
>NW_006159632.1:4213689-4217212 GCF_000334495.1 Tupaia belangeri chinensis
TGCACCACCAGCCGGCCCGGCCGCTACCCTGTCACCAGCAGGGCTGCCTGCCAACGGCACTCTGTCCTCACAGGGCCCCATCGCAGGGACATGGCTATCCCTGCTCCGCAAACAAAAGGCTGAAGCTTACCGAAGTCCAAGAAATGTTTCTAGGCTAACCACACAGCTAGATGGGTTTGGAAATAACACCGAGGTCTGTCCAGGCCAGAAGCTGCAATCTGAACTGCTGTGTTACCACAAGGAGGACCAAGCCTTTCCTGGAGGGACATCCTGAAATGCATCCCCGAGGACATCAGACACCGGGGACGGGCCCACCGCCTCACCTCGCACGGCTTCAGCCCCTTTCCCACAGAATGTACTTGGTAGTCAAAACAAACCAACAAAAACTCTCTAAAGTAGAAACAGCCCCAGACCCAGTTCTAGGAATGCCAAAGTGTGGGGTGCTCTGCGCTACTCAAAGATCAATTAGAACAGTGAGAAATATTTTAATATTAAAAGATAAAAATAGGGAACCAGTAGTTAGCATAATGGCTATGTCGCTGGACTCCCACATAGTCGACCGCGGTTCACGTCCCGGACCCGGTGGCTTAAAACTCAAGCCGGGCACGTGTGCGTGCGTGCCCAAGATCCCGAGAGGAGAATGGAGGAGAAGGGATTGCGGCATGACCATCCCCCCTGGGGGGTGATTTCTCGCTTTCTGTCTCTGTCTGTCTGTCTGTCTGGCGAGTGCACGCGCCCTACAGTGAAAATCTCTCCAAAAAAAAAAAAGATAAAAATAGTTGGGACCAGTAGATGGCATAATGGTTACATCGGTGGCCTCCCATGTAGTTAACTGCAGTTCAAGTTCTGGATACACTGGCTTAAACTCATGCCACGCACGAGTGCGTGCATGCCTAGAATCTCGAGAGGAGGCTGGAGGTGAAGGGATTGCAGCATGGCCATTTCCCGTGAGGGGTGATTTCTTACTTTCTGTCTCTGGTGCATGCATGCTCCCTGTAGCAAAAAAATCTATCTCTCTCTCTAAAAGAAATAAAAAATAAAAACAGGATACAAAATGATATGTATGATATGTACATATTTCCTGTATTTTATGATGATAAGTATCTTTTAAGAACCTGGGAGGAACTAAGAGTTTTGGCAGGAAGGACTTTATCTCAGTTTTTCTCTTTAGAAAATCAGCTGTAAAATCTTGAGCCATCCATTATTTAGGAATTATATTCTTTAAATAATCTACTGGGTACTTACGCTACTCTTGTATTTCTGCATAAAAGTGGAGATTTGGTTTTCTCAAATTCTTAATGCTAAACTCCTTAGGGTAAGCGTGGTTTCCAAGGGATGCGGATCTTTTCAGTGAATACCAAAGAGGATTTCTAGAAATGTTGTATTTCAAGCTTGCCAGTGTGTGGAAAGACGACTGAGAAATCATTTTGTTATGGTATGAAAGGGAAAACAAACCTCTGGGAGCGACACAAAACACTGGGAGACAAGTGATAACGGAGCCGCCGCCTCGCCCGCTCAGCACCTCGCCCCTGGCTTTGTTCCCAACACACGGGCTGATTTGCTCTGACATATTGCAAGAGAATGTGTGGTCTGAAGCATCTGTTCTTCCCAGGAAGAATTTAAGATACAAAACAGTTAAATCATGAGGGATCAGAACAGCAGAAGTAAAGAAACTTCCAGGACTTCCCCAGGTCTCAAGTGTGTCATACGAACGGCAAGCTCTGTGTGTGTGGGAGCACATGTGTGTGAGTGTGCACGCATGCTGTCATTAGTTCTCATGAACAATGTGTAAGCTGCAGTTCACAAACACGGCAGAAACTCAAGTTCCCTAGGATCGTGAGGTTCTGGGGCTGACATGGGTCACTCCGAAACAGCTCCTCAACTTTTCAAAAGCATTTATAATAAAGGTTCTTACACCAAGTATCCCAGGCAAGTAACTGACCGACTGAATTGTGGCTACTTCTCATTAAACTCTCAGATTTTCACAAATGATTCTAGGGACTAGCAGATGGTGCAATGGTTATTTTGCTGGACTCCCATGTAGTCAGCCATGGTTCGAGTTCCAGACCCAGCAGCTTAAAACTCACATTGGACATGTATTGGTGCAGGCCAGAAATCCTGAGAGGAGAATGGAGGAGAAAGAACTGCAGTGTGGCCATCCACCTGGGGGGATGGTGGTTTCTCATGTTCTGTCTCTGTCTTTCTCTGTCTCTCTGCCAAGCGCACATGCCCTAGAGCAAAAAATCTCTCTCAGGCAAAAAAAAAAAAAGTAAAACCTTCCCTGTAGGATGCTTTCACAGATGCTAAGGAAAATGGGGTCACTTCTGCACATGGTGCAGGTCCAGCTCAGAACCCATGTGGGGACCTTTACTGGCCACTGTCTGAGGGAAAGGAAATGAATGTCTCCACTTCTTGTCAAATGCCATGGTGCCTACTACATTATCACCACCACCAGCCCTGCCACTGCCATCCTGCTACCGTCACCAACTCCCCTACCGTCACCACCACCACTCTTACCGCCGCATCCCTCCTCCTACCACCATCATCCAAGCACCACCACTCCTACCACCGCCATCCTGCTACTGCCACCAATATTGACACCAATACCACCACCACCACTCCTACCACCGCCATCCTGCTACTGCCACCAACACCAACACCCTACCACCACCACCACTCCTACCACCACCACCACTCCTCTCCCTGCCGTCCTGCTACTGCCACCACCACCAGTCCCTCTGCCACCTCCATTAGAACTCCTTCCACCACTAGCTCCACTGCCATCACCCCGACTGATGACTGAAAAGAGAACTGCCGACGTTCTAGCCGTGTTACAGGATGTGAGTGGGAGCACTTTGCAGGGAGGAGAACGTTCTTTCGGTCACGTGGTTATAATACGAAGAACACAAAGAAGGGCTCACCCCTCACCAGCATAGTGAAAAATGTCAGAAAAGACGCACACCAAAATGTCAGACGCGCACCAAAACAATTAGTTGTTTCAGTTTTCAAATGTGAAGGGCGTTACGACAGGCCCACACAGCGTTAGTAGCAGGGCTCTCCACGGGGTCCATAAGCCGGGACTCTGACGCCGACAGCGGGGGCCTGCTTCCTGCTGCTGCACTTCCCTACGTGGCCTTTCTTCTCGGTACCCCAGAGAGGAGGTTGTGCTCAAATTAACCACGTGACATATGGACGCGGGGGGCGCACAGATACTCGGCAATGGCTGTTACCGTTGCTCGTAGGTGGCTGTGCACTCAAGTTCAGTGGTGAGGTAAGTGCCCCCTCACCTCCTTCGGACAACCTTCCAGCCAGGACAGCCTCGGAGGGTCCTTGCAGCAGTGCTGGGCCGGGAGGACTCTGTGACTTGGCTGGGCTCCAGAGCACCCCCACCCCAGGGTTAGGAGCAAGGGCTTGGTCCCGAGAGGCTGCCTCCAGCCAGGCCTGACTCCACTCTTCCAGCTCTTGACTGAGAGCAAGTCAGAGCCTCGCCACGACTCCATCTCCACCGAGAAGTGGGCGGTGA
>NW_006159632.1:4217243-4227099 GCF_000334495.1 Tupaia belangeri chinensis
ATTCCTGGGACCTTGTGACTGCCTAGAATAAGTGCCTGCCTAAAATAATGCCCCTTGGAACATGTGGCTAAGAGACGGGCTGTGGAAAAGCTGAACACGGGAAATCTTTTAGTGACACTTCTCAGCTAATTTGGAAACTTGTAAAATTCACGACCCTTCTAGTGCACAAAATGAACGTGAAGTTGAGATGTGAAATGTATACCAAGGCAGCGATGCCACCTAACAACTGGGTTAAAACAGAATATGTTCTAGGTCCTTTCTGATGCTCAACGTTCTACAGGGTAGAATTCAGAAACCCAAGCCCAGAACTCCTAACCACCACCTTCCCATTTGGGGTTGCACTGAGGAGCGTGATGGAGCCGGCCTGCACATGGAACCCTGGCTTTTTGGTTTGTTTGTTTTTTCAGTCATTTAAAAATATGCAAACTATGAAAGATGAATTTTTATTTAAATTGCAGTGGCATGAGGGCCAGACAGTGGCATAGCCATGAAATGCTATCCTCTGCAAGGCTGACCTCATGGACAGGTCCAGGTTCATGTCCAAAGGCCTCCCTGAGTGGACCGGGCATGCAGGTGCCCATGATCTGTGGCTGGCTGAGACTGAGGGGGATGGCAGCGCCAATGCTCATGCACGCACACGCTCTTTCTCTCTCGCTATAGATAGACAGATAGATACATACATACATACGTAGATACATACATAGATACCTAGATACATAGAGATAGATACAGAGATACATAGATACATAGAGATAGAGATACATCTTTCTTTATTACCTCCTTGCCCAAGGAAGAAAAAAGCTTTAAATAAATAAAACATAATAATCCTCCAAAATGAAAATAATGTTATGCTACATTCTTCATTTTCATTGAATTTTTATATATGTACCGTCATTACCAAAATGCATTAGTCACTTAGGCAACTGCCAACTTGCTTAACAGTCTAGATGCAGGGCTGACAAAGGGGCCAGTCCTGCAGACTGAGCACGGAACCTTACGAAGTCTGGTCTAAGGAAGAGAGACGTTCAAAGAGCAAATCTTTACATCACATGGACTGTCAAATTCAACCCCAACTACAGATGAGGTCACGAGAAATTCCTGGCGAGCAATGGTACCACTTACAGATGTAGTCAGGACTGCTCGGCCATTTCCACATGAACAGTGACTTCACAGAATGGTACTATTGAAAATCCAAATGGTCACCCTCCAACTTTCTCCTTTATGGGCTCCTTTATTTTCTTCCATGGATCTTAATATGTTTGGAGCATTTAATAGACAGACGTACCTCTCAGACACTGGAACACGCTGTTGACACTGGGGCTATTTTTAGAAATCATACAGATGAAAGATTTCAAATGCCTACTCATTATTCCTCTCCATTGGTTCTTGGTTGCACTTAGCTTTTGTCACGAAGCTGGACATGGCATTCAATTCGTTCCTATGAACAGACTTTTCATGAGTAATTTGCTTTGTTGGTGTTTTTATAAGAACTTAGCCAGACACATCTGCTTGTCGGTGCTGAAAAACCACAGGCCCTCACCTCGTAATCGCAATGATGCGACCTGTCGTCATCTAAGACCTTGCTGCTCACTATA
The DNA here is from genome assembly GCF_000334495.1 of Tupaia belangeri chinensis. Taxonomy (NCBI): domain Eukaryota; kingdom Metazoa; phylum Chordata; class Mammalia; order Scandentia; family Tupaiidae; genus Tupaia; species Tupaia belangeri. The sequence continues at coordinate 4,218,839 of NW_006159632.1, forward strand.
GACCGTCATTTAGCACGTTCGTCTCTAATGGAATTCAGAATGTTAGGGACGTTAGTGAGCAACCATCATCATCATCTTTTAAAATAATGCGAATCACATTGCTATTAGAGCCCTTTCTGGAATGGACAATGGAACAGCCCGTGTTGCCTGCAGCGCCCAGGGGACCGCACTGGCCTGGCCCCTGCCTAATGACACAGATGCCCGGGTGGTTTAAATTCTTGGAGTGGCATAAAGGAATCTGGATACAATAGCACAGACCAAAAAAAGAATTTAGGAGATTAAATTGTTTCCACTGGGCTGAATTACTCCAATTAGGATGAAATCCAGTCAGAAGGCATGAGCATGCTAGCACATTAGTTCCTTGGAACAAAGTGGAATCATACAGTTTTCTTTTGGCTGAAACACCACAACAGAAATAAAACAGTGGCCTTCGATTCCAAGGCAGTGTGAAGAGGTAGAACTCCCCAAACAGCAGCCAGTGATAAGAACGGCTGATACAGAGCAACGCCTCGTGCGCACTGTGAACCTGCGTGTGTACTGGCTTCCAGCAACATCCTGTAAATAGTAACAGAAACCAAAGGATCTAGAAGGTTCTGCAGGACTAGCTAAAGAAGAACCTGCCCAGAACTCTCAATACCATGCAGATTTTGGAATGGACCTGAGTCGATGGGGGCTTTTCCCAGGACAAAACCTACTACAGTAGTAGCTGAATGCAGGTACAAGAAGCGCTCGGGCCCTTTGTCAAGCCAACCCAATTCCCCACCTGGGTCCAGATCGAGGGCAGCAGCTCCCGGCTGTTAGTGGTCAAGCACCCCTCCAAGTTCAACACTCTGAAAGCCCCTGGGCTGCTCTAGTAAGACGGCGGACAGCTCCAGGATCCTTACTTGGTGTTCAAGTCTGACTTCAGAACCAAATGCGACCTTCGGCAGGTGCCTTCTGGGAGGGCAAGGGCCAACCAGAGGTTCCAGCAAGCAGAGGGTGTTTCTGCTGCCAGCTGACCTCCAGGACCGTGGCGCTGCGTGCTGTACGAGGCACTCGGTCGGTGTTTGCAGAATGTAGGAGTCACGTGCACACGCTGACAAAATAAAGCTTGGCTTTATAATTCTTAAAATTAGGATCTTAAAGAAAAAATGCCATGGACCGTATAAGATGCTATCTTCAAGATGAATCTTTGGGCATACAAAATAGTCAAGTAGCCCATGTACAGGGAGGTGGCGTGAATTCTCTATCTCTCTGTAAAGTCCCCTCGGACAAAAAAAAAGAAAAAAACTTTTCTTTAATGATTTCTTTTCTGCTTACAGGTCAGAAAACTTGCCAGGTCTTAGTCCTCAATTAAGGATCTTAGAGCTGAATTCCTCTCGACCAGCTTTGTAATCTCGGGTTACTTCACCTCTCAGACGTAGCTTACTCCGCTTGCACTTGAGACTATATTAGACCAACTTGTGCCACCAGATTATTGTAAGATGGTTAAAAGGAAAGAAGGAAAGAATGCCTGTGAACGGTCCTGGAAAGCACAACTGGAAGAGTTCTTACCGAAGTAGCAGCGATTGGAAGAGCTCTCTCTGACAGTCATAGTTTATTGACGCAGGTTGACTTCAACTCAAACGGCTTCTCTCTGAAACTCACCCCGCGTTTGGTGTGTCCCCACGGCGCACGTGTGGAGGCCTCATTCTCAACAGAGGCCTCCAGGAGGCGACTGGGTTAGGGGAGTAGAGCCCTCATAGATGGGATTAACGCCCTTAGAAAAGGGGACTGAGGGGGTTAGGTATCTGGGTCCCACATGACCAACTCTGTGGTTTGAGTCCTGGACCTGGTGGCATGTGTGTGCATGCCCAAAGTCCTGAGAGGAGAATAGAGGTGAAGAGTTGCAGTGTAGCCATTCCCCAGGGGGGACGGGGGATCTCTCTCTCTCTCTCTCTCTCTCTCTCTGGTGAGCATACATACCATATAGAGAAAAGAAGGACACAGGGCGCCTGTCTGCCCTCTACCTGTGAAGCACAGGGAGAAAGTCACAGCTGGAAAGAGAGGGCGCCCTCCCAGACACCGACCCCGCTGAGCCCTGATGGCGGATGTCCGCAGACGTGAGAAATACATCGTGTTGTTTATAAAACACACAGTGAAGATGCTTTGTCACAGCAGCTAAGACACGCCCCACTCTGAGAGCTGCCAGAGAGAGGGAGGAGCTGAGGGCCAGCCTCACGCGGCCTCCCTCCTCCAGTGTGGCATGCACACCTGTTCTCCCCTCCCCTGACTCACACTCAGGCCACCTTTCACATGCGCGGGCAGCAGGGACACTTGTGGGCTCCCTGGCAGCTGCACTCCCAAGCCCCGTGGAAGTCAGAACCCCAAATTCTGACACGCCAAGCTCCCCCGCGGCATCAGCTATGTTGGCGGCAGCAGCATAGAAGCCATCGTAGGTTTGCAACATGAAATTCCAGAGATGGACACGGGTGTCGCAATCCAGAGGATCGAACATGAGCTACACGCTGAGGCATGGTGGGGAGCTTGCCACGGATGACCGATTGCTTCGCGCTCATCCATGTTAGGACCTGTGGACACCTGCACAGAGCCCGTAGCGGCCTCGCATGGGGTGGAGCTGCAGGACAGAGCCGTGGCACTGCCACTGCTGGGCACTGAGCACGTCTCCACAGCCCTCCTCCAGGACTGATGGAGCACGAACACCTCTGCTCATTAGCTGTCTGGGTGGTAACGGGCCAGTTCCTTGCAGAGGAGGGCAGCATACCGCGGCTGACCCTGATGGATCATTGGCTACATGGATGTGATTTTCTAGAAAGAAGATGCAACCCATCCATCTCCTTCTCTGGGTATTGTGTTTTTAAAATATTTTTTTAACTTGCCAGAAGGTGCATACACTCACCAGAGGGACAGCGATAGGGGAGGGGAGGGGTGCACCATCCCCCGGGGCATGGTCTCTGCAGTCCCATCTCCCCCAGGTCAGGGTAAGCAGTAAACCAGAAGGGACCAGCATTTTAAAACATTTGCGCTGGGCAAATCGTCAGAGGAGTCGGATGAAACAGCATGCTCTAAGGTCTGGCAGAATGGGGAGGCCTGTGGGGTCTTCACACCACAGACCACCACTTTGTAGGGCAGCCATGCAACAAGACGGGCTCTGGGCAGGTGGTCCCTGCTGCCGCCAGGACGAAAGGCCCCCAGAGCCCAGTCCCTGTAAGTGACGCTGGTCATCCTTCTGCTCCCTTTCGGATGGGGACGTCTTCCCTACAAAACCTACTTGATCAAACACAGAACAGTGGTTTGTTTTATTTTGATTTTTGTTTTTTGTTTTTTGGGTTTTTTTTTTTTTGCTACAGAGCTTGTATGCTCGCCAGAGAGACAGAGAGACAGAAAATGAGAAATCACCTCCCAGGGTGGATGGCCACGCCGCAATCCCTTCTCCTCCATTCTCCCCTCGGGATCTTGGGCACGCACGCACAAGTGCCCTGTGTGAGTTTAAGCCACCGGGTCAGGGACTCAAACTGCGGTTGACTACATGGGAGTTCAGCGACACAGCCATTACGCTAACTACTAATCCCCAAACAGAACAGTGGTTTTCACGCCATGACAGGGAAGGGAAATGAGTGGGACACACTGTGGGGCAGGCAGGAATTCCCATGCCTTTCCCCCAGCACAGGGCCAGCCAACAACTGCTGCCCCGGTGAGAGAAAGGAGCAGAACCAGCAGTTGGCGTAATGGCTGTGTCACTGGACTCCCATGTAGTCGACCGTGGTTCGTGTCCCGGACCTGACGGCTTACACTCACGCCCTGCATGTGTGCGTGAGTGCCCAAGATCCCGAGAGGAGAATGGAGGAGAAAAGATTGTGGCGTGGCCATCCCCCCTGGGGGGTGATTTCTCAATTTCTGTCTGTCTCTGTCTGTCTGGTGAGCACACGCACCCTATAGCAAAAACCTCTCAAAAAAAAAAAAGAAAAGAAAAGAAAGAGAGAAAGGAGTGAGCAAGAAGCTGCCCTTCTCGGCAGACATATCCCTCCCCGTCCCCTTTAATTTTTTTCACTTAGTTGCAGGGCACCTGCACTTGAGAGGGGGGAGAGAGAGAGTGAGAAAGCTCCCCCGGGAGGGGTGGGTGGAGATGGCCCCATCTCAATCCCTTCTCAGGATTCTGGGCATATATGCAAACATGCCTGACATGTTCTTCAAGCCACTAGGTCCAGGACTTGAACCACGCCATTGGCTGCGTGGGATCCAGCCGCCTTCACCACCACGCCACCTGCTAGCTCCCCGTTTTTCTTTCGCTGTGTCTAAAGAGGCCATGGTTGGCTCTATGTGCCTGTCTGTTTTATTTACATTTCGGTTCATGAATAGGAGCTTGGTTCGGGATGCTGAGACATGTGTGGTGGGTCCAAAGCAACTGGTCGCAGCTGCCAAGTAGAGAATGGGTGCCCGAGGGGACGGACGCAGAGTAAGGCCCGTGACTGACAAGCCGCATCTGAAGCACTCAGATGTTTTTGATGAAACTGCACACCTAGGCCAACGGGCACTTGTGGGTAACCAGGCCAGCCGTTCTCAGCAGACCACACAGGGTAGTGCTGACCTCGCGGTCCCAGACCCCAGTCGCATCTGATCCGTGGCATCCAGGCCAGGCACTTCCAGGATCCTGAATCCCAGGGCATTCCATGACCCATCTTTTGTGGACTATGGCCAAGGAGGCACCGTGGAGAGAAAAGCCAAAAGGGCATGGGTGTGTGCAGGGCGACCTGGTCCTTGGCAATAAACATCCACTAGGAACAAGGCTCACTTATAAATAAGCCCACAGAGGAGCTCACTACACTGACCACCCTGGCCCGACCTAGGGAGTGCTTCCCACGCTGCAGGCACAGGGACGATGCCGGCTCTGAGGCTCATGGGCTGCGTCGCTGCCTGTCCCCTTCCCAACAGCACATCCCGCCAGGTCAGCGCTCGGTAGAGCCTGTCAATTACAGCTTATTTTGTGTTACGAGACAAGCTGGCACACTGAATAAAGGTCAAGTGGAAAACCGTCCCTTCCGCTCCATCACTGTCATCAGCTGCTAAAGGTCATTCCACCCAATCCATCGCCATGACGGAAATAACTTTGCTTGTCGACTGTGAAACATTAAAGAGTCCCTCTGCAGCGGGCTTCAGGGTTTCTCTCCACTCTCAAAAGGCATTAAAGAGGCACTCTGAGGTTATCTAAAACAATGACCAGTTTGCAAAAAAATTCGAACAGGAAAACCATGATAGGAGGTTAACTAGCCTACCCATGCAGACCGCTGCCCGAACACGGTTCTGGTGAGTGAGCTGTAGGAGCCAGCACCCATGCACGTGACACACACCCCAGACTAGCAGGAACCATCCCTTCGATTCTCCAAACTACCCGTTCCTCACGTCACAGATGAAAGGCCCAAGCTTGGGAAGACTCGGCACTGGTCCAGACTTACAGTGAATACACAGCAAGACTGACTGTTCTCAAAGATCTCTGTTTCACTTATTCGATTCAAGACCAAAAACACTTGCACACACAAAAGAGAAAGCACCTCGACAGGACCTTGTCACGCTGTGACCGCCGTCCCCCTGCCCCCAGCTCGCCAGGATCTTGGGCGCACGCACACGTGCCCAGAGTGCTCCTGGACCAGGCAGGGGTGGAGCGCCGGTCAGCTGCGTGGCTCCAGCCCTGCACACCATGGTTCTGAATGCCACCACTGTGCCCCCAGGCTGGCCTTCGGCAGGCTTTTGTTCTGGGGTGGCCATGCTGCAATCCCTTCTCCACTGACCTTCTCTTGGGATTTGGGGCACACACGCCGGCGTGGTTTTCAAACTGCTGGGTCTAGACTCAAACATGGTCAGCCGCCATGCCAGCAGCTGGCCCCAGCCTGGTGTCAGGGTTTTAACCAAGTTGACCTGAACGGCACTAAATGTTATGGATCTGTTGTTCATGAAAGCACTGACTTTTCATAACTTAGTAACGATGATACTCACTTTGTGCAGCTTAGACACATTTGGAACATTCACTTGTCCACCCGGCAACCATGCTTGGGCACTTCGACCAGACACTCTGCTAGGTACAGGGGTAGGAGTTAAATTATGGGCTGGCCCGAAAGCCTAGTGGTTAATGGAGCTGAATCCCACATGACTGACTATGGTTTGAATCCCTGCCCCAGTAGCTGGAAAAACACACCAGGGGTGTGTGCGTGCCTACCTCAATCCCCACTTGATACTGAAATCGAGAAGAAGGAATTGTGGAGTGACCATGCCCTGCCAGGGGTGAGGTGGGGGTGCATTCTCCTTCTCCTGAACTCTCTATCTCTTTGTCTCTCTCTAGTGAGCACAGACCCCCCCCCAGGCAATTAAATGAATGAATGAAATTAAAATTCAATTAGACTCTCTCTCTCCCCTGGGAAACTTATGGTTCAGTCACGGGAACAGCCAGAGGGCTCTACTAAAAGGCAGCGTGTTGGGGACAGGGTAGTACAGTAGTCACAGCACTGGACTCCCACATGGTCGACTGTGGTTTGAGACCTGGTGCTGGGAGCATGTGCATTCATGCCCAAAATCCTGGAAGGAGAATGGAAGAGAAGAGATTGTGGTATGGTCATCCCTCTCGAGGGTGGCTTCTCACTTTCCCTGAGCACACGCACCCTACGACAAAAACCTTTAAAAAAAGACTTAATGTGTTGAGGACAGAGAAATGTCAGAGCATCAGAAGAGGCCAAGGCTGGGTGAGCTGGGAGGAGAGGGCAGCAGCTGCAGTGCGGGTGCCCGACGCCGCGGAGCAAGGCCTACTGCCTTCGGGAGCTTCCCGGGGCCCCATGGGAAAGCTGCCTCAGGCAGGAAGGCATGACCGAGAAGAGAGTTGGGGCAGGGGAGTTAGGGCAGGGCATGACGAGAAGAGAGTTGGGGCAGGGGAATTAGGGCAGAGCAGGGCAAAAAGTGAGCTAGGGCAGGGGAGTTAGGGCAGGGCAGGGCGAGAAGGCGCTGATGGCCACTCGCCCTGCTAGCCGTGGAGAGGGGCGAAGGGGAAACACGTTGAAATCCATTTTGGAAGAAGACTGGCTGCAGGAAAATGAATTGGAGGGGGGAGAACAGAGCCCAGGCAAGTCCCATGAGGCTGGAGGACAGAGGAAGAGAGATGCAGAGTTGAGGTCTGTGAGACGCAGTGGCCCAGTGTCCCCAAAGGGATAGTCAGCAGGACTCCCGTTTCTTCAGCTCGCACTGTCAGGCTCTGAGGCAAGACCATAGCAGGAGGTGCCGGGTGCAAGCGATGACGACGGGGAGTTCTGGGCGGAGTGGCGGGAAGAAACCCACGCGCGGATCTTGGGTCAAACATTCCCACCAGAGTGGGCAACAGCGACATCTTGAGTCCAAGTCTTCTTATTAACAACGGACAGGCTTGCCCATCAGGAACCGGGTGCACGAGAACAGCTCGGGAGCAGGGACGACGGTGCAATGGGAGCTCCCGGGCGGCTGCCGAACGCCATAGGAAACGCAGAGAACTGCACAGTGTGTCGTTCCTGGGCCTGGAGACTGGGCAGCTGGAGGTTCGGGGGCTCCTCTTCCCAGCTGCAGCTTGGTCTGCTGGTCTGCTCCTGCCCTGAGTACGGGCCTTGTCCCTGTGGGCACTGGTTCCATCCTTCCTCACCAAAACGCTGGAGCCCAGCCGAGGGGTCAGGGAGACCATTGTCCAGGGAGCAGGCCTGGGCCCCTGCCGGTCCTCCCCACACCAAGGCTCAGCCTGAGGACCCCCAGGATCCGATGGATGGCTCTAGCCCTACCAAGTACGTCTCCCTCCAACCGGAGACCTCGGTAAACCTTCAAATATTCCTAGACCACAGAACTTTCATTTCTAATTCTTACAGGAAACTTATTCAAATCTCCCAAGATGACTTTTAAAATAAAGGTTTCAATTCATCTCCCAAACAGAGCCTCGGGGATCACCCCAGGCTTTTACCCCCAGTGACTGGGAACAAGAGCTGGCCAAGCCCGGGGGAAGAAGCCCACAGGAGAGGAGGAGCTTGCACAGTCTGGAGGGAACCGCCCCTCCAGTTGCCCTCCGGGTGCCTCCTGCCATCCCGTGTGCTGGTGGAGTATTTGCTGTTGACTTTTTATCAGACAGGATTCAATATTTAACGAAGAACCTGGTGGGTTTGTAATAAAAGCAAGTTAACTGTCGAAGGAGCCTCGCCCAGTGAAAGGGCTCCCCGGGAGAGCAGAGGGTCCACGTGGCCTTCCTGCAGAGGGCTGGGCAGCACATTTGTGCAGCCCACGTTCAG
>NW_006159632.1:4227144-4230989 GCF_000334495.1 Tupaia belangeri chinensis
TTCAGCAGGGAGCAATCTGAGACACTGCACTGTGAGCCTCTCCATCCAGCAGAGGCCCACAGGAAAATGGTCAGAAAACAGAAGGCTTCAGTCTGTCCGTCTCCAGTCTGGCCTTTGATACCCCATCTGTTTTCATTCTCCTCCTTTCCTTTTCCAGTTTTCCCTCCCACTCTCTAAACCAGGATAACCAATTCTTTCAAAGCCCAAGCAGGGTTTCAGTTTAATTTTCTCAATGTCATCCAATGTCATGCAACAGAAAATCAGGCAGAAAATGAGACACTCAAGGTCATGGAATTCAGACCCAGAAGAAAAGTCATTTGCTGTAAGAAGATGGGAAAAGTATTCACGCTTTAAGTGCCTTATTATAATTTGCATGTTTCAATATATTAATATATGGCTTTACTGCATTTCCGAATTTTTTTGTAGCTTAAAAGAAACCAGGCTATGTGCAAATAAGCTTCTTATTGGCAAACAGAAAATAAGAAGCCAAACCCCTCCCTCCTCTTATTTTCTGCTGCTACTGATGCTAGCTGTGCGGTCACACTTCGCGGTGTTTCCTACCGAGCGGCACTTGGGCGTGGGGGCAGGAGGGGCGGAGAGAGAAACGGACGAGCAGTCCTTACACGGGGCTGCGGGCACTGCCGGCGTCTCACACACCCCGCTGCTGCACCTCCCACCCCCACAGCGGCTCGGCTCCGGAGCGCTCCTCCCGGTGTACCAGGACAAACTGGTGCTCAGGACAGACCAAGCCTTGCGGAGGTGTCGGGCGGATTCCCCACAAAACCAAGTGGTGTTCGGCCAGGTAATTTGCTTGCCATCACCAGAAGCGGCGGCAGAGAGAGAAACCTTGCTCAAAACGAAATTCAGAGCAAACGGAGAGGACGGCAAGTTAGACAAGAGCTGGTCTCTGGAGTCGTTCGCTTGGCTCTGCTGTGATCGCCCACCCAAAGCCTCACACGTTTATTACACTGGAGTGACAGTACGGTAGACATCGGTGAGACGAAACACAAACTCCCTCAGTGCTGGCGGTTTTCACTCCCAGAGCAAACTCTAAACAAGCCGGCGGTGCCGAGTCCCCACACGCTGTCCTTCTCACCTGGAGGGGAAGTGGTGGCCGTGGTCACGGTGGGCCACGGTGGCAGGGGACACTATGGGCCCAACCCAATGTAAGAACAACCGTAACACTGACCACGTGGAAAACGCTGCCCTCGCTCCCCTGTCTCCACCCCCCCAGCCACATCATGGGCCTGGCTCCCCATCTGTAGAGACTGGGCAGCAGCTTCGCTTGGCAGGACCCCACTCTTCGCACTCTCCACAGGACACGCATTAACATCGAGACCGGCGAAGCCACGTGGAGTAAGACCCTAAGCAAATACCCAAAAAGCATTCTCTTTCCCCCCAGCCCTCCCAGCCTCCTGCACGAATATAAGGAAATATTAGCCTTGCTTCCCTAGGAGGGGGGACGTAATTAGGCCTTAAGGCGGTCTCCCCACAAGGCACCAGCGGGTGGGTTTGACAGCCCTTTGAGGAAATAAAATATGGACCCTTCTATTCCGAGCCGATCGCTCCTTTCTCTGGAACAGAGTCACTTCACAAGTGAAACTAGAAAGAAAGAAAGAGAAAAAGGTGGGGGGGGATCACCGAGGGAGACAAGGTCGCCCTCTAGATCCTCCTGGCAAACCTCGAGGATTTGGGCAGGCCCCTCCAGACACAGAGCTCGGCCCTGCAGCTCCTCCTGGCAGTGGGAAAGGAGCAAGTTCCCGCGAAGGGTGTAAAACAGCCCAGCAACTCAGAGCACGTTCGTTTTTAACCCGGGATAAGCTACAGAGGAAGGAAATGTATTCAAGCCCAATTTTCCTGTTTCAACAAGTCTCATTATACCAAATTCTCCACCCTGGGGTCGTCCAAACTTGCCCAGAGACAGTGATTGTTTATGAGAGCGGCTGATCACCACCTGTGGCCGGTCCAGGCACTGGGCCTGCTGGCCAGCACATTGGACCGCCAGTTCAGGACCCCTCTCAGACGGGAATTTCGGGTGGGGGCTAACAGGAAGGGTGTCTCTCTTCTGTTCCTAGAAGGCCCTTCTGTCTGTGTCAGGCCTGTCCTTCAAGGCCACCTCAACTTCCACCTCCTCCCCAGTGCTACGCCTGCACCCACCCCAGAAATAATTGCTCCCTCCCAAAACTCCCTTCACTGTCTTTATTTTTAAAAATGCGTTAGGCAGGGAACCAGCAGTTAGCGTAATGACTATGTCGCTGGACTCCCACGTAGTCAACCGCAATTCACGTCCCGGACCCGGTGGCTTAAAACTCACGCCGGGCGCGGTGACCATCCCCCCGGGGCGGGGTGATTTCTCGCTTTCTGTCTCTATGTCTCTCTCTGTCTGGCGAGCGCACGCGCCCTATAGTGAAAACCTCCCCCCCAAAAAAAATGCATTAGGCATAGCCATCCCCCCCTTCCCCCTTGCACAGGGGGAGGGATGTGTTCCGGGATCCCTGTGAGTGCCTGAATTTGTAGACAGTGGTGAACCTGAGAAACACAATGTTTTTCCTAGGACGAAGGTCAATTTATGAATTAGGCACAGTAAGAGTAGAAATAAAGAAGCTAGAACCGTGAAAACGCGCTGTTGCGAAAGTCCTGTAACTGTGGTCTCTGTCTCTCCAAATTTCTTTTTTTTTTCTTTTTTTTTTGGAGAGATTTTTGGAGAGATTTTCACTGTAGGGCGCGTGCGCTCGCCAGACAGACAGAGACATAGAGACAGAAAGCGAGAAATCACCCCCCCGGGGGGATGGTCACGCCGCAATCCCTTCTCCTCCATTCTCCTCTCGGGATCCTGGGCACGCACGCACACGCGCCCGGCGTGAGTTTTAAGCCACTGGGTCCAGGACGCGAACCGCGGTCGACTACGTGGGAATCCAGCGACATAGCCATTACGCTAACTGCTGGTTCCCTGTCTCTCCAAATTTCTCATCTGTACCGAACCTATCTCCGGGCCTCCTCTGACAGGTAACGGAACCACGGAAAGCAGCACCGCTCACGGGCTCCGCTGCGCAGCCCACCGCCACAGCCGCGTGCACACCGCCTCCCTCCTGGATCAGAAGCTCATCCCCACAAAAATCTTGAGGACAGCAGTCGTGTGCCTTTAAAAATGGCACTGTTGGAGCCAGCAGGTGGTATAGTAGCTAAGGTGTTGAAGTCCCACATGGCCAACCACGGTTCAAGTCCTGAGCTATGCCAGTGGCATGAAAATTACACTGGGAGGACCAGCAGATGGTGTAATGGTTGTGTTGCTGGACTCCCATGTAGTCAACCACAAGTTCAAGTCCTGGACCCGGTGGCTTAGGATCACACCAGGTGTAATTACGTGTGTGCCCAAAATCCCGAGAGAAGAATGGAGCGGAGGGGACTGTGGCGTGGCCATCCCCCCTGGGGGTGATTTCTCGTTTTCTGTCTCTCTGTCTCTCTAGTAAACACACATGCTCAATAGCAAAAATCTCCCCCCAAAAAAATCACACTGAGTGTGTGTACGTGGGTGCCCAAAACCCTGAGGATGATGGAGGAGAAGGGACTGCATCGTGGCCAGCTCCCTGGGATTTCTCACTTTCTGCTTCTCAGAGAGGAAGACATATGTCCTGTGGAAAACACTGAAAAAGTAAAAGAGGCACTGTTACTTCCCTACGTCCACCTCCACTGAGAGTGACGACGCTCCAGGACCACTGGGCCTACTTAAGAGAGCTGCACTTAACCACGCCCACAAGGAGGCTCAGGCACCGTGCTCCGAGGAGCGCTGCTACGCAGTGGGCGCTCAGCAGGCACTTTCTTTTTTTCTTTCTTTTTTTTTTTGT
>NW_006159632.1:4231063-4233102 GCF_000334495.1 Tupaia belangeri chinensis
ATAGAAAGTGAGTAATCACCCCCCAGGGGGGATGGTCATGCCGCAATCCCTTCTCCTCCATTCTCCTCTCGGGATCTTGGGCACGCACGCACACGCGCCCGGCGTGAGTTTTAAGCCACCGGGTCCGGGACACGAACCGCGGTTGACTACGTGGGAGTCCAGCGACATAGCCATTACGCTAACTGCTGGTTCCATTTTTTCATTTTTTCAGGAGAGATTTTTGCTATAGGGTGTGTGCACTCGCCAAAGAGACAGAAAGTGAGAAATTACCCCCCACCCCAGGAACGGCCATGCCACAATCCCTTCTCCTCCATTATCCTCTTAGGATCTAGGGCACTTACACACACGTGACCAGTGTGTTTTAAGCCACCAGGTCCAGGACTTGAAATGCGGTCAGCTACGTGGGAGTCCAGCAATGTAGCCACTATGCCATCTGCTGGACCCCAGCAGGTACTTCCCACAAGCTTACTTCACAGACCTCGGCCCTCACCCCCTCTACCTGTTACCTCCAAACTAAATCTGGCTGCTGCTTCGCAGACAACGGAACGAGAGGCAGAGGCTGGAGGAGGGCGTTTACTCTGACCGGTTACAGAGGCAGCCCCCCAGCCTGCCTCGAAAGCTCACACCCTCAGTGTTTACGGGTGCAAGATACAGGCAGGGGCAGACCATTCCTCACCACAGTCAGTTGCTCGCTTTCCCCTGAGTAATTATCCATACCCGCCCCCCCGGTTCTCCTCTGACCACCCTCAGACAGAGCTCCCGTGACTCTGCACTGAGCCAGCTGGTCACCGCTAGAGTCCTTCCTGAGTTTCAAAATGGCTGCCGTCCTGCTGCACCTCAAGCCGGCCTATTACACACCCACTGCTAGTGCCACAGTGAGCCGGCCCCATCCTTCCTGAAGTCACTTCGAAGCTCCCTCCCATCCACCCCGGAGCGCCTCTTCCTTGCCAGCTCCAGCTCGCGGCCCACGGCCTCCATATACCAGGCACCATCGTCTGTGGGTCCCCCACGCAGCACTGATGGTGTCTCACCAGCTTCCAGAAGAATCCTAAATCCCCGTTCCATCTCCAGATCAGCCTGGGCGTGCTGAGCACGGGCATCACCAGGAGTCCCTACCAAGTCTGTCGGAGTCTAGGGGAACCAGTGCGTGGAGAGCCTTCACCTCGACACACTGAGTCAGTGAGGTGGAGAGTTTACATGGGACGGGGAGCGTGAGACAGCTAAGGGCTGACCAGGGTGCTCGTCCACGCCCAGGCTCCTCATGGACCAGGGGGGCACAGCTCACAGATGGAAGCCCCACTCCAGGACTTGGCCAGCCATGACCTGGGGGCCTGGCTCTAGCCCTGCACCAGCCCGAGCCCCCCGATCACCTGAGGGTTGGAACACAGAAGGCTGGGCGTGCCCAGAACTTCTGAGTCGGGCCAGGAACGCAAAGGTGCCCGTGCTCCTTAGCCTCCCTGGGGAGGTGCAGCCCTGCCGAGCTCGTCCTAGGTGCGGCGGTGTCTGGAGAGAGCACGGAAGTGAGGTCTCCAGGTAATGAAGTCCATGGAGGAAACCAAGCCCGGGGAGCTCCCTGGGTTGTGGGAAGAAAAACGAAGCCTGGCTCTCCACTCGTGCCACGGCTTTGCCGCTGTAGAGAGGCCGACTCAGCGAGGACAGACGGCCCGGGACTCGGCCACAGCAAAGGGGACACACGAGGCAGTGGGGGATGGCCTACCAGACACAGCCGGTGGGGAACGCGTTCCGGGACAGCCACCTGCCCCCTACCCCCTCGGAGTGGCTCCCAGGGTGAAGCAGCCTAGTCTATGGATTCCAGTTTGGGTTTTTGGGGACCAAAACGAACTCCTACTTTAATCTCATTTATCCATGAACTCTTTGTTACCCCTCGGACAGAGAGGACATAAGGGCAGCCACTCAGGGTACTTCTTAGAGCCGGATTTTCAACCTCCTTTTGGAAACCACTCGTTCCTGAATGCTGAGTCCCAGCAGCTGGTGATGCGTTTACTGGCAAGACCAGAGATGGACAGGTAAGGCTGCAG
>NW_006159632.1:4235843-4239015 GCF_000334495.1 Tupaia belangeri chinensis
CGCCTTGGGTCGTAGCGCGTCTGAAAAGAGGACCAGGAATGTCTAAAGGGCCCACCTCCGCCCCAAGCCCCGCTCCCATCCTCTCATTCCCATCTCCTTCTAAACCCAGCCTCAGCATATGCGCGGGGTCTTCGTGGAGAACGTGCGTTATGAAGAAACTATTCATGGATTCCAGTTTGGGTTTTTGGGGACCAAAACGAACTCCTACTTTAATCTCATTTATCCATGAACTCTTTGTTACCCCTTGGACAGAGAGGACATAAGGGCAGCCACTCAGGGTACTTCTTAGAGCCGGATTTTCAACCTCCTTTTGGAAACCACTCGTTCCTGAATGCTGAGTCCCAGCAGCTGGTGATGCGTTTACTGGCAAGACCAGAGATGGACAGGTAAGGCTGCAGACCCACGCCTGAGCTCCCCAGCTGCCACGAGGATCCTAAATCCCCCTTCCATTTCCAGACCAGTCCCGGGCGAGCTAAGCTCGGGTCACCACGCGTCTCTGTCACGTCCGTAGGTGTCGGGGGGAACCTGCGAGTCATTTCAGGCCCACTCCCAGCCATCCCAGCAGAAACAGGTGTGAGATTTTGCAGTCAGAAGCCAAACCCTGAGCATCTGCCCAGGCCAACCAGCCTGGGACCTCCCTCTGACTCGGCCCAGCCTGAGCCCACCCAACCCCGTCCGCCCCCGTTCCTCCTCCTGTTCTGGCTCCTCGTTCTCATTGTTGGCTCTGGCCTCGTGTGTGACTGCTCCTTTCTCTCATGGGGATTTTGGGCCATGCGTGTGGAGACGGGATGCGTGTGACCCGTCGGCACAGCCTGACATCTGGAGTCCATCCCCTCTGCTAGCTCTGGTCACAGTGTGGAGTGGACAGCTTGCGAGGGCTCTACCAGCCGGCATGGCAGGGGCAGAAGCTGGGCCTGCCTTAGGCTCCTGTCGCCGGCCACACTTCCCAGCTCGGAGCAAGGGCCCGACGGCACTCTTCGATGAGTGCGTCAATGACAGATGTGTCGCCATCAGCAGGCAGAGCCGGGACCACTTGGTTTTCACCACACATGTACTCCAAGTATTTCCAAACAGCCAATAAATTATACTTATTTCCCAAAAGATTAATGTTCATAACGTGCTTTGAAATTCACAGACCACTCATGTGGTGAGAGAGACCATCTCCGTGGGAGATGGTCAGAGGAAGGCGAAGGCGGAGGCAGCACTCTTCCTGGGGCTGGAGGAGGAGGGCGAGAGGCTGCAGTGTGGAGAAGGGAAGAAACCATCTCCAAATTAAAACTCACCTTGATCATAATCGTCATCCTCAACTGCTGCTGCTTGAAGTTTCTGAAGCTTTAATCTTAAGGATGTTACCTGTGCCAGTTTGAAGGGGAAAATGAAAAACAAATTACAATCACAATCAAGCAAACTTATTTTGTGAAAACTAAGAATGTTTAGATACTATCTCAAAACTGAACTTCTTCATTCTCCTTCAAAAGAAAAGAAAAACCACAAATGTACATTTCTCTAATGCCAGATACATTCATTTCTCCCCAAAAAGGTAACATAAAAATAAGTGTAATTTGAGCATAAAATCCACAGAAAAAGTTAGAATGTTATTTTAAACAAAACACCACACTGTGCCTTTATCTGCATAATAAGGAATTCAAATTTCCTGACCAAATGGTCTCTGTTCTAAAATCACATTAATATTATGAAGATAAACACCAAATTTGGAAGGGAAAAACAGAAGATATGAACTTAAGCTAGGCAGGCTGTCCTTAGGGCTGATCGAGAATGCCGGGAAGGACCTCGTAAAACCCTTGGAGAAGTCCTAGGTTCAAATACTTTGCTTTATAGAAAAGGGCATTGCCGGGACCAGCAGTTGGCGTAATGGCTATGTCACTGGACTCCCATGTAGTCGGCTGCAGTTCGAGTCCCGGACCCAGTGGCTTAAACTCACACCAGGCATATGTATGTGGGGGCCAAGATCTCGAGAGGAGACTGGAAGAGAAGGGATTGTGGCGTGGCCATCCCCCCTGGGGGGTGATTTCTCGCTTTCTGTCTCTCTGTCTCTCTCTCTCTCTTTCTGGTGAATGCATGTGCTCTATAGCAAAAACCTCTCAAAAAAAAAAAGGTAAGTTTTTGTGAAACAGATTTTAGCTCCTCTTACTACACAAAAGAAAAAATGTATGCTAATCTGTATGTAGCTGTATTTATCTCTATCTCATAACATTGTGTAAACCTCAAATATACCCAATAAAAGAGCATTCTTTTTAAAAAGTGAGAAGTCATCTGTGGTCATGCCACAGTCCCCTCTCCTTCATTCTCCTGGGTCTGGGCACACGTGCACGTGCATCCAGCATGTTGGAAGCCACTGGTTTCGGGACTTGATCACCGGAGTGCAGTGCCACCACTGCTATGCCATCTGCTGGCCCCTCTTCCTACCTCTTTACCACAGTTTTCTCGGCCCCACGCACCCCTGGTAATGTTCCCACGCCGCTATTTCTGAACAGCATGAGGTGCACACAGGCCCAGCCGCGTGGTGCAGGTGGGGAGCAGCACTCCGCAATGCTGGAGCTCCATCCTGGGCTGACCTGAAACACGTCAGGTGAACGTGCATGCCCACGATCCTGACTACAGCAAGGTTGGGTGGGGATGACGACGCCATGAGATCCTGCCCAGGGTGGCTGTTTCTTGCTCCCTCTCTCAAGAAATAAAATAAGTACACTTTAATAAGCACACACTGTCGGTCTTCACTATGCACAGTAGCTGTGTTCTGCAAAATTGCTGCCGACGCCCAGCTGGGGACACGACGTGGGACTCTGAGGAGAGACCCGCAGGAGTTCCCGAGAGGCTCTGGCCCCGTGTTCTGCAGCCCGTCAAAGCACAGCCGTGTTTCGGAGTGTTTCTGGGTGAGGGAGCTCACATAACGTGTACTGTTGCTCGTAACATCGAACTCACGGCCTGCGGCACCGTGACTCATGAACAGAGCTTATCTAACGTGTCTCCTCCTGAGGCCCCAGCAGAGTCTGCCAGCACTTGGGAACACTAACCAGTGCCCCGGCGTGTTAAACAGTAGAACACACAAAACAGACAAAGAAGTGGCACTAAACAGACAGCAGAGGACACTGGTTTGCAGTCTGCGCTGGAACAAGCGGGCAGAACACTTCCTGGCTTGACCTCAGCAGGA
>NW_006159632.1:4239215-4256652 GCF_000334495.1 Tupaia belangeri chinensis
ACAGCGGTGCCCCCCACTTCCTTTCCACTCCGTGCGTGTCCACAAACGACCTCGGAGCTGCTATACGCCTCGATTTCGGAGTTCCTGGACGTCTGAGCAAGTACACAAGTTCCTAATACAGAATCCGTGAGTCCTGATCAGCCTTATTTTAAAAGGAGCTGAAACTGTCATTCCTGAGATTTGCATTTTTAGTGGGCTAGAAGGGGAACAAGGTTAAGGAAATGGAATATAATATCCAGAAGGTCCTAGAACACGGGCATCCCAATCTTTCAAGAGATCTCGAAGACCCTCCACCCCACCTTCTCCCCAGTGCCCTGAATGAGCCATCCCAGGTCTCCGCATAAACACTGCAGAGAGGAGACCTCCCCAAACACTCACAGAGAACAGCTCCCACTGCCAGGAGGCCCCACTGCCCACTGAGACGGAGTCTGCCCTCCTGTAAGGCCTGCCCCCAGTCTCTTCCGTCATTCCCTCCCCGAAAATTTAACTGCATTTCCACACAACAGGCACCCTGCCCGGGCGTGGCATTCCAGCGCTACTTAAACTACAGATAAACTGCCCAGACCCCACCACCTGAGACACCGCTTTCATCTGAGCTGCCGGCACAAAGTTTTCCTTCTACTCCAACTCTTCCCATCACAGCCGTCTGCAGTGACAGCACGGAGCAGTGTTCCAGATACTTGCTCAGAGCCAGACGCGTCTGAGTGCCCTCGCTGTGCACGTGCAGTCCTCAGCGGAGTGGGCAGGTGCTCTGTAATGTCCCTTTCCACGCGTCCCACAATTAGGCAAATTGCCTGAGGTCCCAGAGCAGGGAGCCTGCCGACCCGCTGGCGTCCCACTACCTCGCACACTGCTGAGTCCTTTGGGACAGTGCCAGCCACAGCAGGAGCCCAGGCCACGGGGCCCCCCCTGAGAATCCAGTAACAGGGAGGTGTGAGCCCAGCAGCACCACATCTTCCTCTGAGGAATCCCCTTCTGGTGGGTTAAGACCAATTACTTACCCTTACAGCTGAGTTTGGGCAAAACACAAGAAGAGGAAAGGGTTAGATTTACGGTTGCTTTTGTTTCTTCTAAAATGTATAAACCCCTCGGGGCCAGCAGATGGCGTAGCAGTTACGCTGCAGGATTCCCACATGGCCGACTGTGGTTCAAGTCCCAGATTCAGTGACTTGAAAATCACACTGGGTGCTTATGTGCACATGCCCAAGATCCCAGGAGAATGGAGGAGGAAAGATTGCAGCATGGCCATCCCGGAGGGGGTGATTTCTCACTTTCCCTCTCACTCATTTTATGTCTTTGCAGCATACAAGAGTTTTTCAAAGCATGCACATAGCGCCTGCCAGTCGAGTCCCAGATATTTCACATGCCTCGTCCTCAGTAGATAGCTCTCCTCTCCGTGTCTGTTCAGGGTTCCTCCTGAGCCCCTCCCTCCTGGCCCCACTGTCCTCCCCCTCTGACATGGTCTCTGGTGTCTACACTTGCCATCCCTGCTGCCATCTCCTCCGATCTTCCCGTGTCTGCCCGAAGATGCCGACGTCCAGTGTATACTGAGCAGGGCCACGCAGTGTCTGCCTATCGTCATCTGGCTTGCTTCACCTAGCATTACATCTTCTCTAGACATCCATTTGGTATCAACAGCGGGTCTCGTTCCGTACGGCTGCATAGTATCCCATGGTGCCTATGTGCTTAACCCTGGTCAGGATGGCCGTGATTAAGACGCTGATTGGGCTCCTCAGACAGAGCAGTGCATACATGCTGCTGAGGTTACTCCCGACTCTCGAAGGCACTGTTGACGTTTAGAGCTGGGGAGCAGGATGTCACCTCTGCCTGGCACCTGTGTCCTGCGTGCCATCTCCCAGAGTCTCTCTCTGCCTTGCGCACTTGACCCAAGAACTCGGTCATTGGGAACCACGGCCTGCCTTGACAAGATTAACAATTTCAGGGCCAGCAGATGGCATGGTGGTTAAGGTGTTATACTCCCACACGGCCAAGCACAGCTCAAGTCTCAGACCTGGTAGCTGAAAAATCACACCGGTGCTTGTGCATGTGTGCCCCAAATCACAAGATGAGAATGGAGGAGAAGGGATTGTGGTGTGACCACCCCTCCTGGCAGGGGAGATTTTTCACTCTCTCTCTCTCAGTCACTCTCTGCCTCTCTCCAGTGAGCACGCATGCCCTATGGCAAAAAAAAAAAAAAAAAGATGAACGATTTCATTACATTTAAGCACCAGCAAGATGAACGATTTCACTAAATTTAAGCACCGGCTAAAGTCAGAGAGTGTGCTAGGCATGAGGCACCCACAAAATTCAGAGAAGTCCCCTGTGGCCCTGGAGCTCACAGTCGTGTGGGGAACTTGGACCCTCAAACAAATTACCCTGAAAGTGGTGAGTGCTCTAACGAGCATGTCCACAGAGCTGGGGATGAAGGGAGAACAGGGATGCAGTGGTCCAGACAGGCGAGGGCGTGTCCCCAGGGAGGTGGCTTTGTAGCCGCAGCAGAGGGTGAGGGCGGAGCTCGGCAGGTGGAAGGTGGTGGGGCCTTCCAGGCAGAGAGAAAACTGAGCAAAGGCCTGAGGCCAGGCCTTCCCTGGTGTCATGATGTGGCTAAGGCTGCAGAAGGCACCAGGCGGCCCAGGACCAGACCGGGTAAGACCTCGACGGTCAGATAAGAAACCCGGCGTGAGCCCTAGAGCAGCAAGGTGCGAGGACGAGCAAGCCCCGCCAACATTCCAGGATGGTAACTCTGCAAACCGGAGAAGAAAGCCACGGGATGAAGGCAGCTCGAGTGAGGGCCATGGCCTTGGCCGAGGCCGTGAGAGGAGGCTGAGCAACAGGACTGAGAGGCGTGAGGCCAGTGGATGTGGCAGTGACGGAGAGGGGAGGATGGTTTCTGGCCCGTGGAACTGGGTGGAATCGATTCATTCAATCTACAAATACTCAGTAAGCGCCAGCCCCTTCAAAGCAGGCTCAGTGGGGAAGGCAACGGTGCCTAGCTCGAGCGCTCCATGCACTGACCAGAGTGGAGGGCACGCCTGCCCTGGCTTCACTGTCCCCGAGCCAGAAGTCCCAGGGCTGGGCTGAGCTTCCTGGTGGACAAACAGAGCCCATGGGATGGGGCCAGGAACACCAGGCTCCAGGAGAAGGGCTGAACACACAGGGAACAGACACAAAGTCCTGCCACTCCCTGACAGTGAGTGCTCATGTACATACCCACACACACACAGACACATCTAACATACACGCCCACATGCACAAACATACACGCACCAGTATCGGAGCATCTTCCTCTAGGGTGGGCTGCCCAGCCCAATGGGTCACCCAGTGTGTCCCTACCTGGGCGTCTCTGGAACTCTGGGGTAGGACAGCCCTGCCTGCTCCCACGAAACCCCCTGCTCAGACCACTGGGAGCAGCAACATCAGAGTTTCAGGGCTCGTGGTAACTAGCCTCTCCTGATCGCCAAGCACCTGATCCTCCTCTGAGCCTCAGCTCCATTGTCTATGGTGCTGAAATCTCTAAATAAGGAAGCTGAGGGCCAGAGCCGAAGGCCTGGTGCTGTGGAAGGCAGCTCCCCTGCGGAGGGGTGGGGTGGGATGGGGCCACAGTCAGTCCAAGATGCCCAGCACAGGGCGTCCCCATATTCTTATCCCACAACCCCTTCCAGGTCAACCTCCCCCTGCCTCTGCTTCCTGCCCCTAATTTCCTCCTTCAAAGCAGAGCTAGGCTGGGCAAACCACCTCACCCAGGGTCTGCCAACAGAGCCAACCTGAGTCCCGAGGTGACAGAAGGTGCAGAGGAGCACAGTCGTGTTTAGACAGAAGAGGCAGAGACCCAGCAGCATCTCAGTGCAGCCAGAGGAGCTGGAGCAGCTTCCAGGGGCATGCCAAGCCCAGTGCCCTGCTGCCCAGTGCCCCTGCTTTGCACCCACTGCCCAGAGCTAATCTGAGCTGTGACCCGAGGCCACAGGACACCGACCTCCAGCCACCTCCGGTTACTCAGCAGGCAGTCACGCAGCGCAGGCTCCCAGCTCCTGAGCAGGGCGTCCCACCCACGGCTATCCTCCGAGCTGCTGCTCTCATCACCCGTGCGGCTGGCCAGCAGGGAATCCGGGGACCAGGAGAAGCCAGGGTCCATGTCCAGGAGAGCCGGCACTCCCAGCTCCGGCCCACGGCTGCTCCCTGCTGCCTGGGCCGAGTCTGCTGAGCTCGGAGAGAGGTATTGGGGGTCCTGGTGGGGCCCATGTGAGCTGAGGGCCTTGGCTCCCACCTCCTGTGCGCTCTGACCGGGGCACTCAGCCTCTCTGGGCAGGCAGCCCTCTGCCTCGCCACGCTCCCCAGCAGAGCCGAGTGAGAGCTGAATAAAGCTGAAGCTGGAGGCAAATACATCCTGGGAGTCGCGCAGGGCAGAGGAGGTGGAGGGAGCACTTCCGGGGCCACAGCCCAGGCCGTTGATCTCTGCTGATGGCCCAGGGCCTGTTGCCTGGGTGCCCCTTGCTGCTTCCCCACGGGCTGCCTCCCAGGTGGCGCCTGGGACCTCCACACTGTCCATGGATGTGAGCTCCGGTAGATCCCCAGAGTTCCCAAGGCCACACAGCCTGGTCCGTGTGCCAGGTCGTCTGGGACCTGCTCTGCACTGCAGCCCAAAACACGCTGCGGTTCCTAGAACGGAGGTCAGAGCAAGGCCCGAGCGGCCTGCAGAGGTCACAGCACGGGCCACCGGCTTCTCAGGAACAGGTATTCCCGCGGAGGGGCCTCGTCCCTGGCCTCCGGGGACAGGGCTGTACCATCCAGCCCTGCACTCTGGCCCGTGGGACTCCTGGCTGCACACCCCTCCTGTGCCCACGTTTGGAGAGAGAAACTCGATCCCGGGCCCAGCCATGGTTCTCAGGTAGCCCGGCCTCCGTGCCAGCTGCCGCCTCCGAGAAGACGCTGTAGGTGCTGAGCGGGCCAGGCTGCCTGCAGAGAGAGAGAAAGCCCAGTGAGTGCACTTCTTCCAGGCTGGCTGCGCCCAACATGGCCCCGGGCATGGAGGCCAGCTCTCGCCATCTCTTGGCACACCTGTCAGAGGTGGATGATGTCAGCGTACTGTCCAAGGTAGGCTACGCGAAAACTCTAACAATCCCAGGAAGTACTGGCCTAGAACGTGCGGAAATCAGCCCAGCGCCATGGCTCCTATGTTGAACGGGGCAGTGGGCACTGTGTGAGGTGTGCCGGCACGTCGGCACGGACGTCGGAGGCATAACCCCCACACCTCGCCTGTCCGCCTGTCTGTTACACACATTCCACTTTCACTCTGGGGTGCGCCAACCCGCATGTCAGAGTGTTCCTCAAAACGAGACGGAGACCTCCAGACGGTGTGATGGTTAAGACAGCTGAATCCCACGCAGCCAACTGCACAGCTGGAGTTCTGGACCCAGCAGCTTGAAAGACACTCTGGGCACCATGTGCGTGCATGCCTGAAATCCGACAGGAGATTGGAGAAGGGACTGCAGCATGGCCATCCCTCTGGGGGTGCTTTTCACTTTCCCTCTCCCCCACTCTTCCCTTCGTTTCTCTCCAGCTAGTGCACACACCACACACCATTTTTCCAATGAGATTGGATCATTAACTCCAGCTGTTCATTGAACAACATGTGGATTGTCACTGCCTGAGCCATCCCTGCCCTGCACGCTTCCCAGCACTGCCGCCGTGGCTGTCTGGCTGTGGAGAAACGTCAGCCCGCCAGTGCATCTCACAGTGGAGTACAGGAGGGCTTGGTGCACTCCCTCCCAGCTATGCCACAGCAGGAGCAGTACAAGTGCTGATGCCTCCCTGACCGGTTCAAACCCTGACAGCACCACTTCCACACTGTGGGATCCTCCACGAGTTACTTAACTTCTCTGTGCCTCAGTTTTCCTATCCGTAAAAGGAGGAGGCATAAAGCACCTCTCTCATGGCACTGTGAGCGTTAAGTAGATGAGTTACTGGCGTAGACAGCTAGGGTGGTCCTTGCACACACATAAACGTGCTGACAGTTGCAGGCCCAGTCATGGGGTGCGGGAGGTAGGGCTTCACTACACACACTGCAGCCCTGGGGCAGGCCGGCGTCTGCATCCAGGTCGACCCGAACGCTCGGCGTGTGCCCGTGATCCCAACTGGCTGGAGGGTCGGGAGGATCCGGTCGTGGCAGGACCTGTCAGGGGTCTCTGCCTCGCTCTCTCTAGATAAACATTATTTTACATCGCACAGCCCTCTGCTGCCCACGACGTGTTTTCAACGACATCCGTTTCATTGGTGGCAGGTGCTCCCTAAGCTCACGCATCAACCAGACGAGGAATGCTAGCTTTTCTCACATGTTGGGTGCTTGGGAAAGTCAGGACACATTTTTGCATCAAAAAACAGTAAAATGTGTCATGTCTTTCCCAATGGCCTAATAGTTGAGGCAGCTGAGATTCAGAGGTGACATGCCAGCAGAACTGCAAGCAGCTGAGTGACCAGGCCAAAGTCCCCGGCTCTGCTGGCCCTCATGGTGCTCTCACCAAGGCCCCGCACAGCCAGTGAGGCAGAGGCTGACGGGGGAGCCTGAAGCACTGGATACGCGGTCACAGCGTGGCCTCCAGCGGGGATGGAGCAAAGCTGCTGCTGCCCGGGCTAACTCGCCCCCTCGCACTTACAACTCCCGGGTCTCTGCAGAAGCCCCTGGGCATCACATTTCCACTGAGCCAGGATCACAGCACACGCCAGCCCCTGGAGGAGTGGGGGTGACAACCCTTGGGGAAGTGAGTATGAGGCCAGCAGCCGCCTGTTGCCTGACTCTGTGCATCTACGGACAACAGAGCCCAGGCCACGGTCACCCATGACCTCTCTGGCCAACCGTGGACTGCCCTGAGGCTGGAGCTGCCCAAGCTACAGGGACTGTGGGCCCTCGCAGGGCAGAGCAGCAAGGCCACGAAGGGGCAGGGACGTCGAGGCACAGGGAGGGGGGCACTGGCTCTACACCCGGGGGCTGTAGTTCTCACTTCATAAATAGCAAAATAAAGCTCGGGCTTGAATTCATCCCGAACTCCCCAGTCTCAGCTCCCCAGGGCCTGCGTGTGAACCGAGGTCCGCGTACTCTGTCCACTTTGCCTCCAAGCGTACCAATGGGCAAGAGCTAAAACTGGCGCAGAAACAGGAAACAATCTGTCCTTTAAGACAGAGGCCGGGAAATGTTGGAACCAGTAGAAAAAGACGTGGTGACGACTACAGCACCATCACTGACAAGCAGAACTGGGTCACTGTGCTCTCCGGGCCCACCAGACCCCTCTCCTTCCATGTCTCGTCATCCAGGGAGCAGGGCCCACCCAGCAGGGGATCAGTCAGTGGGGCTACAGGACAGAGGGGCAGAGGGAGGCCCGGGATGAAGGCTCACGCCTGGTCAAAGTGGCAAAGCGTTCTCCAAAGAACGAGGGCTCCAATAGCAAGTAATGGAGAACCCTGAATTCTGGCTTCAATTACCAAAGGAGAGCAATTCAACACTTCATATCTTGAGACGCAGTCCAGGGAAATCTATATTGTCTTTTGGTTTAAAAATAGTTTCAACTTTTTTTTTAATCCAAGTGCCAGTCATTCAAAATATCCTTCTCAAGTCAGAAGAACCATGCTAAGAGGAAAAGAACCGCTTTGGAATTTCATTTATTTTCAGACGCCTGAGGGGCCTGCAGCCTGAGTGGCCTTCTCTGAAACCTGGCCACCACGGTGCTGAGCACCCAAGCCCTCAGTTCCCAGGAAGCTTCCAGAAGCCCACACTGCAGGCAACAAGCCCAGGAGACCAGACGGAGAGACGTGTTTGTTAATCCTGGGGGTGGGATACGGGACACCCCGCACCCACACTCACATCCCTACCCCTGGAGGATGCAGACACCATCGCAAGTGACAACCGACCCTCAGAAGGCAGAGGAAGGTCAGAGACACCAAAGGAATGAAGCTGGGTCCGGAAGGCACTTCTGGAATGGACTGGAAGGGTCAGAGGAAATCCACATCGGGCAGGCTAGGGACTCCAGGAAGCCCCTCAGCTTCCCACACCAAAGGCCCCTGGTGGTGCCGTGCTTTTGTTTTTGTTTCTTAAGGGAGCATGATATCCTCTGTGGCCAGAAATCCGCTCTCACTACGCATCCTGCCCCAAACCCTTGTGGATTTGTTCACATCCAAGCTGGCCCTCTCGCCTGCAGCTAAGGAAGGGCCCCAGCACGCCCTCAGCCTGGAGAGGAGAAGTCTTCCTGCCCCTAAGTGCCATCAACTCCGGAAGGAGGTTTTGGAGAGCAGGAAAGAGCCTGCAAGTGCAGGCAGGAGTCAACAGCTGGCCAGGAAACCAGCTGTGACCTGTCCTCCCTGAGACCCAGAGGTGGCTTCGTCTGCCCGTCTGGCCCTGAAATGCTGAGCCTTGACAGGCTTCCTCCACCTCTCGAGGCTCCTGCTCCTGAGTTCTAAGGAGGGGAGTGCAGACCTGCTGGCCCCTGGTTCTATGTGACCCCTCATTCCTCCCAACGAGGCCCGGTGAGCTCTCAGCTTGAAGGCAAGTAAAAGGGATTTGGACAGACCTGATGTCAAAGGGCCTCTATACAGGGTCCAGATCAGGGCCCGGAAATGTCTGTTTTCTGAGCTTAGGGAGAAAACTGGGAGAGCTGCTATGTCCAAACCCTTCCGATCCCTGAGCTCCCAATCCCCTCCCACTAGCACCCCTAGCTCAGCTCACAGGGCCTCACGGGTTCTCCACATCCTCGTTTACTAACACCCACACCATTAGGTATTTTCTTCAGAGCATATGAATTGTTTCCAACTTATGCTATAAATAAGCTTCCTGGGATCCTTACAATTTTTTTAAAAAGTCCTCATATATAGATTTTATGTCATCTAATTCTGATTCTAGGGAGCTATTGTACAACGCTGTGAATTGTGGATAACTGATAGTAATATAATATAATTCTTGTCTACTGACATGTAAATCCTGTCCCAGGATGGTTCAACTGCTTCCCTCACCACATGAGGAGAGGCAGAGACTACACCTGGAGCTGGACCTAGCACTTCTGCATGGCGTGCAAAAGAAAGAAAGAAATGTATAACCCATCAGATGACCAGAAATCACTACAGAGCCATAAGAAATATGAGAAACCAAGAAAATACCTCTCCTCCAAGGGAAAGAATAACTCCTTCTTCATCCACAGATAGTACAATGGACTCGCAGAAATGTCTGATAAAGAATTTAAAATATTCATAGTGGCAAAGGTAATAGAGAAAGAGAAATGAGACAATGATCTCCAGAAGATGCAGGAGAAAAGAGCCTATGAGTTCTAGGAGGTGAGGAAGTTCTTGCATAATCTGAAAGAGGAAATATTCACCATAAAAAAGAATCAGATGGAACTGATAGAGATGAAGGCTGTAGTATAGGAAATCAAAACCTCCCTTAAAAGTATTAAAAGCAGGCTAGATCACACAGAAGATCGAATCTCAGATGTAAAAAACAGAATCGCTGGACTGAAAAAAATCCACCATGAAGACTGAGGAAAATAGCCCAAAAAAATGAGAATAATACATGAGAAATACTAGATATCATTAAATGTCCAAACATCTGGATAATCAGTATTCCAGATGGTGAAGAGACCACTAAGGACATTGATAATCTAGTCTATGAAATCATGGAAGAAAACTTTCCAAACCTAGAGAGACACTCAAATATCCAGGCCCAAGAAATACAAAGAACCCCACATAGAATCAACCCAAGAAGATCTTCTCTAAGACACATTATAACCAGATTGATCAAAACCACAGATAAAGACAAGATACTAAGATTGGCAAGAGAGAAATGTCAAGTTACCTACAAAGGATATCCCATCAGGCTAACAGCAGATCTCTCATTGGACACAATGCAAGCAAGGAAAGAATGGGAAAATATATTCAAAGTGTTGAGTAAAAAACAACTTAAACCAGGAACCAGCAGTTAGCGTAATGGCTATGTCGCTGGACTCCCACTTAGTCGACCGCGGTTTGCATCCCAGACCCAGTGTCTTAAAACTCACTCCAGGCGTGTGTGCGTGCGTGCCCAAGATCCTGAGAGGAGAATGGAGGAGAAGGGATTGCAGCGTGACCATACCCCCTGGGTGGGGGCGATTTTTCACTCTCTGTCTCTATGTCTCTGTCTGTCTGGCCAGCACACACACCCTATAGCAACAACAACAACAACAACAAAAACTCTCAAAAAAAAAAAAAAACTTAAACCAAGAATACTATATCTGGCAAGATTTTCCTTCTTATGGAAAGAAAATACTGGGAACCAGCAGTTAGCGTAATGGCTGTGTCGCTGGACTCCCACATAGTCGACCGTGGTTCGCATCCCAGACCCGGTGGCTTAAAACTCACGCCGGGAGCGTGTGCATGCGTGCCCAAGATCCCGAGAGGAGAATGGAGGAGAAGGGATTGCGGCGTGACCATCCCCCCTGGGGGGTGATTTCTCGCTTTCTGTCTCTATGTCTCTCTCTGTCTGTCTGGCGAGCGCACGTGCCCTATAGCAAAAACCTCTCCAAAAAAAAAAAAAAGAAGAAAGAAAGAAAATACAAGAACATTCTCAGATAAACAAAACCTGAAAGACTTTACTGATAGCAGAACAGCTCTTCAAGACATTTTGAAGGGAGTGCTATACCAGGAAAACTAAATACAGACACAGAAATAAGAGTTCAGAAACAACTAAGAAAATGACCAATTTAATGGAAAGGACAAATCCAGAGTTGAATATTATCTTCCAGAACTTAAATGGAAAGATCAGACCACAACAGAAGATAAAGTACATAAGCCTGAACTGGTAAAAAAATAATTTTGTGACTTCTGACTAAACCACTACTGATCTTTCTCTATGCTTTGTTTTCCAGATTTGAAGAGTTTTGTCTTCTCTTGAGCTGCCAACAGGTCCATGTACCTACTGTTTGAACAGAATCCTAACATGTTTCCTGGCTTTAAGTCTTAATCAAAGTACTCTTAAAATTTGTTATTTTGATTTATTAAAGCTAAAACTGCCTTTCTTGAAATTAAAAATATATTTAAAAATACCTAGTTAAGGCCCAGCAATTCCCACATGGCCAACCACAGTTCGAGTCCCAGACCTGACGGCTTATTTTCTCTCTTTCTCTCTTTCTCTCTCTCTCTCTTTCTCTCTCTCTTTCTCTGGCAAAACTCATGTGAAAAATGATAATCATAGTAAATAAGCAAATAAATAAATAATTCTTTAGAAAAATAAATAACTAAAAATTAAAATACCTATTTAATGACCACAGTAAGCTATACAGCATCGGCCAGGTGCTACTTTATAGTATATCCATTCTACTCACAGTTTCATGCCTAAAGTCAGACTTGTGTTCACAGACAACTATATATCAGCCGAACTTGCTATTGAAAGTAGTTAGATTAATTAAGATTATTTTGTAAATCAATAAAATGGGGGGGGGAGTGGAAAGCAACTGTAGACACCAGAGACAACGTAGGAGGAGGGTGGGAAATGGCAGAGGGTGAGAAATACACACACACACACACACACACACACATGCACATACACGTATATATTTAAGAAACAAGAAATGGAAAATTATTTGTTGACAATAGTATGTATGATTAAGCCACTATTCAGTGTATTCTGGATGGAAAATCGCATTTGTATGCTGAGACAATGTTCAGTCAATGAATGTAAAATAAATAAATTTAAAATTTTTTTAAAAAGTTGAAAAAAAATCCTTGTATATAATACACAGAGAAGAAATTAAAACACAATATCGGTCAGAAAATAATTCATTCCTAAATATGAAATCTAAAACATACCATTTAAGAAAACACAAATACCAAGAGTTTACATGGAAGATTTTAAAACCAAGGCCCAGAGATGAAACTTACACCAAATGCCCATGTGGGCTCGGGCAAGTCACTGCTCTGTGCCCCAGAAATGTTTCTAAGGCCCCAATTTGTCCAAGGCCTTGCAGACAGAGAACAAAGACCCTTAAAGAGAAGCTCTGGGCCTTGGAGGTGCCACCAAAAATGCACCCAACGGTAAGCAAAGAACAAGGGCAGGAAGACTTCACGGAGCACGGTTTGCATTAAACGTCCAGTGGGCACATGAACAATTCTTTTTTTTTTTTTTTTTTTTTGTGAAAGGAATGTTAATCCTATCTGTCACAGTTGGGCATAAGATCTTTTTAAGACATTCAGTTAACCAAAGACTCAGAACCATAAAGAAAGCAAGAATCCCCGTGTATTACCTTGCTTCCAAGTCACAGAATGCACCAACAATGTACCAAGCGCAGGTGCATCCTTCTTTGATGATCCAGGGAACATGGAAAGACCTGGAGGGCCTCTGGGTCACAATAATGAGCATCCACTGGGCAAGACGAGGAAGGCCCAGTGGGAATAAACCGGCCGGAGTTGCCTGTCCATCACAACCGTGCCATCATTCCAATCAACCGATCCCTACGTCCCCGCCTCCGACTGCTTATGATCTAGCAGGGGACTCAGTCCACTCAGGTAACAGGACAGGAATGTGCAGCTCACTCAGAGGAAGGATGATGCAACTTGCAACTCTGTATGGAGTAATGTGGTTAGCTCAGCTGACTATCCTGAAGGGTCTCAGGCCTCAGCAGACTTTGTGAGCTCCAGAGCACCCCCAATTTATGTGTACCCCAAAACCACCTCATGGAATTAAGGAAAGTATAGTGCTGCATTTGGTGAGAAAGAGTGGGGGCTAGGGACCAGCAGATGGTGTAACGGTTATGTCACTGGACTCCAACGTAATCAACTATGGTATGAGTCCACAACCCAATGGCTTCAAACTCACTCCAGGCGCATGTGCATGCATACCCAAAATCCTGAGAGGAGAATGGAAAAGGGATTGTGCCACGGCCATCCCCCTGAGGGGTGATTTCTCACCTTCTGTCTCCCTGTCTCTCCAGTGAGCAAACACGCTTGATAGCAAAAATCTCTCTCCAAAAAAAGTGAGGGCTGTCACAAACCCATCTTTAATTCTGAAAGAAACCAGAATTGATTGTCCCATAAAATGCCTGTTTGACGTAAGTAGTTTTGAGCTAAAGACAATTAAAATGCAAAGAAGCTCTCTGCCTAGAAGCAGGTCTTTCCATCCTCTTCTTCCTGTGCTGCCGAAATCCTGTCCTGCAGACAGATCAGAAACTGCACAGGCTTCTCTCCTGGAAACTGCCTTCCCACACGTTCCCACCCCTGGGAGCCCGGCGCTGCTCTAACCCTCCATCCTTTATTGAAGATGATGAACGAGCTGGGCCTGAGCCACTGTTTTGGGAGCCACGTCTTCAAGTGTGACGGGCACTATGGTGTGACCACGCTTGCTTGTCTTGCTCTTGTTGAACTGGCTCTCGTTATAGAACTGTAGGCCAGCTATAAACTCTTGAGACTTGAGTAAAATTGTATTTCTCACCTCCAATTTCTACCAGAAACAAAAAGTTCACATGACGTTTGGAGAAAATGAATGTCCTGAGTTAGCCCCACACAGACACTTACGTGAGCTGCACAGTTTGAATCCAGCACAAGAGAAGGTGCAGGTCACATCCCAAGGCCTCCTCGTGCAAGTGCCAGGTGGGTAAGAGTGGGATTACCACTTCAGGGAAAGTCTCCTATTCCCCTGACAGGTCCTTTAAGGGGGTAAACTCCAGAGACTCCCTGCTTTGCTAACTCAATATGGAAACAACATACTTTGTAAGGTATTTGAGCTTGGAATTGACCGCCTGCTAGTCCCCCAGGTTTCCGTTTTCCCTATGATGTTTTTATTGTCATAGCATAACACGTCCATTTGTGTGATTTTGAGTGTATGATCAGTGGGGTCAACTACATCCTCATTGTCGGTCATTGCCACCACCCATCTGCAGAACTTGCTCATCTCCCCACACAGTCACGGCACCCACTAAACACTAACTCCCCACCTCCCCATTCCCTGGTGGCCACCATTCTACTTTCTGTCTCTGTGAATTTACTCATTCATTCAGCAGCCTAAGTCTGGCCTAAAAGTGGAAGTCCCAACAGAAAGCATAATACATCCGAATAGCACCATCCACGTCTATGAAGGAACACTATGTTTACACACTTGTGTGTAATATGGCAAGATGTGTGTGTTTATATGTAAAGATACGGTTACATAGAAAGCTACGGAGACATCTAACTGCTTATAGGACATGCATGTCTATGAAGGAACGCTGTGTTTACACACGTGTGTAATATAGAAACATGTGTGTGTTTATATGATACAGTTACATAGAAAGCTACGGAGACATCTAACTGCTTATAGGACATGCATGTCTATGAAGGAACGCTGTGTTTACACACTTGTGTGTAATATAGAAAGATGTGTGTGTTTATATGATACGGTTACATAGAAAGCTACGGAGACATCTAACTGCTTATAGGACATGCATGTCTGTGAAGGAACGCTGTGTTTACACACTTGTGTAATATAGAAACATGTGTGTGTTTATATGATACGGTTACATAGAAAGCTACGGAGACATCTAACTGCTTATAGGACATGCATGTCTATGAAGGAATGCTGTGTTTACACACGTGTGTAATATAGAAACATGTGTGTGTTTATATGTAAAGATACAGTTACACAGAAAGGCACAGAGACATATAACTGCTTATAGGACATGCATGACAGTCCTTTCAAGTCTGCCCACCCTACGTCCATGACGTCACGGCCGCGGGCTCTTGCTCTGGGCTCCCTGACAGATGCCGCGTGCACAAACTGGTGCTCCCCACCCCTGAGAAGGTGGGTGCAGACCTCGCAGCCTCACCGTTGGAAGGGACGACTCCTGCTCTGAGCAATGACCTACCTGGCCACGGTATCGGCCTCGAGTCACTGGACTGGGGATACTGCGCTCGAACACCCGGGACGGTGGGAGCTGAAGCACAAAGGAAAGCAGGAGAGCCCTAACCACGGCGTCGACCAGCTCCGACAGGTGAAGGGAGGGCAACGAGACTCTCGAGGGACCTCGGGGGAACGTTCCGGTTTAAGCCAGCTGACATTTACACAGGTGCTTACTGCACTGTTCCCGCGCGGTGCAGAGTGAAGGTGTGTATAATTACATAGCAATCCAAGGGGAACGTTCTGTTCCCTAAGCCAAATGGTGGTTACACAGGTGTTTACTGCACTGTTCCCGCGCGGTGCAGAGTGAAGGTGTGTATGATTACATAGCAATCCAAGGGGAACGCTCCGCTCTAAGCCAAATGGTGGTTACACAGGTGCTGATTCTATTATTCTCCAAAAGTACATGTGAAGCCGGTGCATAGTTATACAGTAAATTGCATAATTATATGCAACCATAATTGTTATAACCATGAAAGACGCTATGATAATTTTTCAAAGCCATGGTCCCTGCCCTCAGGGAGCTCATAGCTCCGTGGAGCAGACAGATGCAGACCAGGCTGCAAGCAACTCCACCACAGACAGCCAGGAAAGGCCTCATGGGCCCTCAGGGTGGCTGGAAGGAAGAGGTTCCAACACCAAAAAGGACGGTGAGGCATGGCCATGGAGGGACCGGCAGCGCTTGGGGATAGAGGTGCGAGGGCAGTGCTGAGAGCAGTCAGGCTGGGAACAGGACCCAGCTGGCCTCCAGGCTGTCAGGCCCGGGGCCAACGCAGAGCCTGCCCCAGAGAGAGCAGACAGAAAGCACAGTGCGTGCACATGGTGCAGCCAGAGAGCTAACACACCACCGAAGAGACCTGGGGAAGAAGGGACCAGATAAACCAGGACGCCATACTGTGCCTCTGGGAGGTGTGGGTCATGGGAAGTCAGACACGGATGCATACCCCAAGAGTGTCCCACACATTCTCCGGAGCAGCATCCGTCCATCAGCTTCGGCTGCACACTGAACCCGGGGCAGTGCTGCCAAGCCCAATGTGCATCAGAATCCCCAGACTCTTCTAGAAATGCCAAAGTCCAGGCCACTCCTGGGGCTGATGAAACCACAACACGGGGCTTCGGGACGACTCATGTACTTCCTGAAGCCCCCAGGTGATTCCAGTGGGCAGTCAGGGCTGGGAACCTGTTTGACGGGAAGGTCCTGTCCACACCCTCGCACACTCAGAGTTCAAATGCACACACACTTGGTCTCACGACTGGTAGGCGGCTTCCTACAAGGCCTGCTCTCATCCCCAGGCTTTCTCAGTTCTAGGTCAAATGCAGTGTCAGCCACTGACCACTGCACGTGGCAAAGTACGGCCCGGATTGCAGATTTGTCCCCATCTTCACCCTAAATGGGGTTCCGTGTTTTCTTTCTTTTTTTTAAGTTGTTCTATAGGGTGAGTGAGACAGAG
The DNA here is from genome assembly GCF_000334495.1 of Tupaia belangeri chinensis. Lineage (NCBI taxonomy): Eukaryota > Metazoa > Chordata > Mammalia > Scandentia > Tupaiidae > Tupaia > Tupaia belangeri. The sequence continues at coordinate 4,255,542 of NW_006159632.1, forward strand.
AGAGAGGAAAAGTGAGAAGCCACCACCTGGGTGGGGGGGATGGCCATGCCACAGCCCCTTCTCCTCCATTCCCCTCAGGACTTTGGGCACACACACGTGTGCCCAGCATGTTTTTCAAGTTGCCAGGTCCGAGACTTGGATCGCTTAGTTGGCTGTGTGGGATCCAGACACCTCATCGTCCAGGCCACCTGCAGGCCCCAGATCCACTTTCAGTCAGCCCACAGGAGCCCCGGGCCACACAACAAGACCTCCCCAAAGAAGGAGCAGAGGCACCAGCTCTGTGTGCTGCCTCACCTCCCTGATCCGCAGTGAGGACAGACCAGCCCGTGTTCAAGGGTCAAACCAAGCATGTGGGCTCCCAGCCCGGACACAGGGAGTGAAAAAGGACGAGGGTGGGAAAGCTGGTGAAATCCAAATAGGGTCTGTAATTTAGTTCATTGTGGGAATTTTTGAGTATTATCAAGTGTGCCATAGTCACCGAAGCTGGTAGCCTTAGAAGACGCTGGGTGAAGGAAACCCTGAACTATTTATTTCTGCAAGTTTTCTATGAATCTATAGTTATTAAAAAAAAAAAACTAAACTAAAAAACAAAACAAAACATACACACACACCCGGGGCTTGCAGACCTAACTTTGTAGTTCTAGAGGGCCTGGCTCTGGAGACAAGCCCAAGCCCGAGTGGCCGACGTCCCTGCTGCCCCCATGGTTCACAGGCAAATGAACTGTGCCTCATAGGACTGCTGGGAGGTGAGAGAGGTTATGAACGGCCCTGCTCTGGCCTTGGCTGGCCCAGAGTCACTAAGGAAACCAAAATTTGCCACTTTGGTAAACTGCTTGCTTTGAGCTAAAGGCACTTGAAAAACAGCAAATGCAGGGAGAGAGGGTTCCCTCTGAACCCCCCTCTCTGACTGAAGACAGATGCTCCAGGAACTCCAATGACATGAGCCTCCCCTGTCCCATTCACCCCTGGGGCTTCACCAGGGAAGGAGGACCCACATCCCAGGGAGCATAGGAGTCGGAGCTTCACCCAGACCACATCGCCACCACTCATGTCTCCCTCAGTCCCCAAGCACCCATTCCAGAACCCCCACACCCTCCTCTGAGCGGCTAAA
>NW_006159632.1:4257012-4273559 GCF_000334495.1 Tupaia belangeri chinensis
ATTGTGGGAATTTTTGAGTATTATCAAGTGTGCCATAGTCACCGAAGCTGGTAGCCTTAGAAGACGCTGGGTGAAGGAAACCCTGAACTATTTATTTCTGCAAGTTTTCTATGAATCTATAGTTATTAAAAAAAAAAAACTAAACTAAAAAACAAAACAAAACATACACACACACCCGGGGCTTGCAGACCTAACTTTGTAGTTCTAGAGGGCCTGGCTCTGGAGACAAGCCCAAGCCCGAGTGGCCGACGTCCCTGCTGCCCCCATGGTTCACAGGCAAATGAACTGTGCCTCATAGGACTGCTGGGAGGTGAGAGAGGTTATGAACGGCCCTGCTCTGGCCTTGGCTGGCCCAGAGTCACTAAGGAAACCAAAATTTGCCACTTTGGTAAACTGCTTGCTTTGAGCTAAAGGCACTTGAAAAACAGCAAATGCAGGGAGAGAGGGTTCCCTCTGAACCCCCCTCTCTGACTGAAGACAGATGCTCCAGGAACTCCAATGACATGAGCCTCCCCTGTCCCATTCACCCCTGGGGCTTCACCAGGGAAGGAGGACCCACATCCCAGGGAGCATAGGAGTCGGAGCTTCACCCAGACCACATCGCCACCACTCATGTCTCCCTCAGTCCCCAAGCACCCATTCCAGAACCCCCACACCCTCCTCTGAGCGGCTACTTCTGTCCTCCCGCCCCTCCAAAGAGGATGGATAAACTCTCAAATCCACTGCTAGGGGGATACCCGTGTACATCACATTAACAATGACTAGGCCCAGGACCGGCAGGTGGCGTGGCGGTTGAGGCTCTGGACTCCCACATGGCTGACTGCAGTCTGAGTCCAGGACCTGGCGGCTTGCTTTCTCACTTTCCCTTTCTCTGGTGAGCGCACATGCCCTACAGCCAATTAAATAGTAATAAGAAATTTAATAAATTGTTATTTCTTAGAAATGAATAGGCCCATCTGCCATGGCTCACACTGCTAAGAGCTGTACTCTGAGGGCCAGGACCAAATGTGAGGCCTGTCCAATTCCCAGGGAAGTGTAAAGTAATGTGTGTTGTGATCCCAGCAACCCAGGCTCAGGCAGGGGATCTCCAGCTTGAGGCTGGCCTGGGCAGCACAGTGAGTCTCTGCCTGACACAGCGGGGCGTGGCTGCACACCCGTGGTCCCCACTATAGGAAAAGTGGATGCAGGGGGACCATGGCACAAGACCCTTAAAAGTAAGTGAACAGTTCAAAGGATGTGGTTTTTCTCCTGCTCATCTCCGTTGTCAACTTCATGAGCCAGTTCTCGAACCCGGGAGGGCAGAGGGAAGTTCTTCCCTCTGCGACATTCTCACTCCGTAACTAGTATTTGCAAATCAGGAATAAAGACAAGAATACCCTCCTGAACAAAGGCACCTGGACAGAACACCAGAGAGGCAGGGGTCCAGGCAAAGGTAAGACACCGTGGCGACGGTGACCACAGCCTTCTTCTGCACTGACGACGCCCCTGGTGTCCAGCGCAACCTACAAGCACAGCCAGTGGCCAGCGTGAGTTCCCTCGACACGTGGCCCGTGCTCTCCTCTGACCAGCATGTTCCCACCTTGCTGAGCAATGCAAGGTCTACATTCTGCTTTCTCTTCCTTTCATGCCTCATCTTCCCCCAGTTGAAGCAGGTGGTTAAGGATCTCAGCAACGTAAGATTCACAAACTGCATGGAAGGGCGCGCTCTCAAATGAACCGAGCAGCCCCTCCCCAGCGGGCTGTTAATTCTCATAAATGACTGTCTTTTCCCTTTCATGCAAAGTGCTACTCAAAAATCCGATCGCCATCTGAACCCCCTCAAGAGTGCTGCTGGCTCCAGATGGGCGTCTCCAATGAATTTTTAACTGCTGCCCTAATAAAATATGGATGAACCAGAAGGAGCCCTCTCTGTAGCTGTTATTTCCAAACAACGAAGCAACTCAGTTTCCGCTCTTATTTCTTGCTGCAAGAGCTAACCCTCTTGCATTTTCCAGAACAAAAGAAAGTATTTTTCATGCTATTCCATCTGTGAAGTTCACAGCTACCTTTCTAATGCCATATTTTATGCATGGGCTTATTTTTATGGCTAAATGCCCTACTTTGCATGCCAACTTTGAGATGTGTTTATTAAAAAATGATCCCAAATTGTCAGCACTTCACACATAAGTAGTACCCTGGAGACTGCCACATCTTTCAAGCAAGTTCCTACTTTGTACTAAATTTTATAATACTCGGAATTTAAGCCCACATCAAAGGTTTGTGCCACTTTAAATGCCTGACCTTAAAAGCGGTACGATTACAGCAATGCAAACGTCCTGCCGTAGTTCTGCTAGTAAACAAGGAGGAATGTGCTATTCTTCCCACTTTCCAGGGTTGGGACTCAGTGCACGGCACAAGGGGGTGAGAGGGAACCCACCACGGTCCGTGCCTGCGTCCTCATGGGCTGCAGGTTCTCAGGGGCCGGTGCAGACCGACCTGCATCTCACCTGCATCTGAGATGGAAGGAAGCGTTTATAATAGGATATGACTATCTTCTATCTACACTGGAGGATTCTTCTGCTAAATAACTTTCCGAGTCTCACTTCTTATTGAAACACAATAGACGACATCCAAATTTAAAAGGCCACAGCATTACACGGGAAGCTCAAGTCCCTCCAGGGATTCAAGCAGAGGGCTGAGGGCCAGGGAACGAGGGCAGAGGGCCGGGCAGGTCTGGGCTGCAGTTAACCTCTGCACTCCCTGCCAGGAGTCCCTGCGAACTCAGGAGAGGAGAGGCCAGTGGGATCCGTGGGAGTTTAAGAGTGCGGACCGCCTTCAACACTCATTTACATTCAAACAGAGCCTACTAATTATAACAAATATTTGTCTCTGCTTGCCTTTATCGTGCCTCTTCACTAGAAATCATCTTGAACAAAGCAATACATTCCACCGTTAAGAACAGGTCTCCAGGGATTCTCTGATGCTTAATACCTGAAGTGTGGGTTGGTTATATCAATGTGTTTCCAGGCTGTAGAAAGCAAATAAACACTCCTTTTGTACCCAAAGCAGCGTATTTTATAATTTTCAGATTATTAAAATGAGATACTAGTGTCTCTCCCAGTCACTTCTTGCAGGTAGGTAACACATAACTCAGATCACGGCCTTCTGCCAGAGCAGGTGAGGAGTCGGGGCTGGCTGCTCCCCCAGGGCTCCAATTCAGAATATGGTGAGGACCGCTCTTGGACCTCACGGCCAGGCATGGACCACACGGAATCCGGTCCCCTGACTGGGAGGACACTAACCAAGGGAAAATCACTAGAGCAGTCCAGGGCAGGGCTTCCAGGGGCGGTGAGGCGTCCCAGGGCACAGGAGTCCACGGCCAAAGAGGGGGGAGCACTGCCAGTGAGCTGTGACATTGCCTGCTCCATGAGATTTCATCACCAGCTGAGACGGTCTCCACAATCTACCCTCCGCTGGAAGGGTAAACCATGGCCAGCATCACCGGGTGCTGAGACTTTTAGGGGACAGACAACACAGCCCAGAGGGTTCTGGAGTCCACAGGATTTAAACCCACTTCTACCCTCCTAGTTCTTACACTTCTCCGTGCCTCAGATTTCTCATCTGCAGAAATTAACTACGGCATCTTCTCTGCAAGGTGCATTTCTCTCAGTAAAGCCCAGAGAGCCCGCGCTCGAAGCCCCGGTCCACGCCACCTTTCCCCAGCTCGCAGGGGCGGGAGCAGAGGCCAACGTTGCCGCCTGCTGAGCCACCAGAGGGTCCCCAAGGCCTCTCCCCTGTCCCTCCAGGTTCTGAAAGCACCAACCCCATGTCTGGCTTCGACCTCCGTCTTACAATAGATGTCGCTTTCTTATTCGCCATCTCATTGCGAGCCACCTTCCTGAGACCAGCCTGGCCAGCTGCGAGAAGCATGCTCTCAGACAAGCCGATCACTTCTGTGGGCCATGAACCTCATCTGCCATGTACGAAGCTCCCCGCCAAATGTTCAGAGAGGGGCCAGCGGCAAAGCACAGGGCAGCTTGGTTCCTGTCTGGGCGACCCTGACCCAGTTAGTTACCCTGTCCACACTTTTGCGCACCCATTGGAAAATGGGGATAATCCCCAAACCTTGTTGTGAGACTACAATAAAATCAGATATTTATTTTTAAAAATGAACTGACAGGTTCGTAGTGGTTTCATCACTGGGCTCTCACATGGTTGACCGCAGCTCAAGTCCCAGACCCAGTGGCTTAAAAATCATACCAGGCTCATGTGTGAGTATGCACAAATCTTGGGAGGAGAATGGAAGAGAAGGGATTGTGGTGTGGCCATCCCCCCTGGGGGTGATTTCTCACTTTCCCTCTCACTGTGTCTGTCTCTCTCTCCATCCAGGACATGCGCCATAAAATAAAAGTCTTTCCAAAAAGCAAAACTCACAGCTGTGGCAGGTGAAGACTCAGTACATATTCGTTTCTTTTCCCAAGTTCTCCCATGCACCTGAAGTCACCCCAGTATCCCAATGACCCCTTAGAATTTTCCTAGAAAAATCTTTAATTTTCTAACTTTCTCCTCCTTTGTGGGAAGGGGGAGGGTCTGCTAGTCACTTAAGTGACTAGCAACAGTCTACGTTAGTCTAAATTTCTGAGAGGTTTTGGTTTTACCTTCCCAAGAGGGTAAAATGCAACAAACAGAAAATAAATGGGTAAAGATGAAGACACAGAAGTCAATGGAAATTTCCAATTTCAGATAAACTATAATTTCTAACAAATATAAAAACCTCTTGAAAAAAATTTTGGATTTAATTGTATTTTTCATTATCATTATTTTTTAATTGCTACAGCACATGTGCTCATCAGAGAGAGCGAGCGGGCGAGCTATATGCCAGGCCTGGGGCTTGACCTGCAGTCAGCCATGTTGGAGCTCAGTGCCTTAACCACCATGCCACTACTGGCCCCACTCGTGAAAATGGACATAGAGCTGTGTTTTCCCCTAGAGTTAGAGAGACACTGTGATGTCTGTGCCCTGCTCGACAAGCTCGTCCTCCTCAGGAGCCGTTAAGGAAAATGGAGATGTCTCACTAACCCCAAACACACTCCCAGTGTCTTACCGTCTCTTCATTTACCTTTCTGGCCACTTCCCTCACTCTCCAGAAACATCCGAAGCCATTTCTTTTCTTTTCTTTTCTTTTCTTTTCTTTTTTCTTTTCTTTTCTTTTTGGAGAGATTTTCTCTATAGGGCATGCACTCGCCAGACAGACAGAGACAGAGAGACAGAAAGTGAGAAATCACCCCCTAGGGGGATGATCACGCCGCGATCCTCCTCCTCCATTCTCTTCTCGGGATCTTGGGCACGCACGCACATGCGCCCGGCGTGAGTTTTAAGCCACCGGGTCTGGGACGGGAACCGCGGTCGACTACGTGGGAGTCCAGCGACATAGCCATTACGCTAACTGCGGTTCCCGAAAGCCCATTTCTTTTCTAAGAAACAGTCTCTAGTAGCTAAAATGAAGTGATGGGACTCTTCCCTCGAATGAGCTTTACACCGAGTATATCAATGTGTTTCCAGGCTGTAGAAAGCAAATAAACACTCCTTTTGTACCCAAAGCAGCGTATTTTATAATTTTCAGATTATTAAAATGAGATACTAGTGTCTCTCCCAGTCACTTCTTGCAGGTAGGTAACACATAACTCAGATCACGGCCTTCTGCCAGAGCAGGTGAGGAGTCGGGGCTGGCTGCTCCCCCAGGGCTCCAATTCAGAATATGGTGAGGACCGCTCTTGGACCTCACGGCCAGGCATGGACCACACGGAATCCGGTCCCCTGACTGGGAGGACACTAACCAAGGGAAAATCACTAGAGCAGTCCAGGGCAGGGCTTCCAGGGGCGGTGAGGCGTCCCAGGGCACAGGAGTCCACGGCCAAAGAGGGGGGAGCACTGCCAGTGAGCTGTGACATTGCCTGCTCCATGAGATTTCATCACCAGCTGAGACGGTCTCCACAATCTACCCTCCGCTGGAAGGGTAAACCATGGCCAGCATCACCGGGTGCTGAGACTTTTAGGGGACAGACAACACAGCCCAGAGGGTTCTGGAGTCCACAGGATTTAAACCCACTTCTACCCTCCTAGTTCTTACACTTCTCCGTGCCTCAGATTTCTCATCTGCAGAAATTAACTACGGCATCTTCTCTGCAAGGTGCATTTCTCTCAGTAAAGCCCAGAGAGCCCGCGCTCGAAGCCCCGGTCCACGCCACCTTTCCCCAGCTCGCAGGGGCGGGAGCAGAGGCCAACGTTGCCGCCTGCTGAGCCACCAGAGGGTCCCCAAGGCCTCTCCCCTGTCCCTCCAGGTTCTGAAAGCACCAACCCCATGTCTGGCTTCGACCTCCGTCTTACAATAGATGTCGCTTTCTTATTCGCCATCTCATTGCGAGCCACCTTCCTGAGACCAGCCTGGCCAGCTGCGAGAAGCATGCTCTCAGACAAGCCGATCACTTCTGTGGGCCATGAACCTCATCTGCCATGTACGAAGCTCCCCGCCAAATGTTCAGAGAGGGGCCAGCGGCAAAGCACAGGGCAGCTTGGTTCCTGTCTGGGCGACCCTGACCCAGTTAGTTACCCTGTCCACACTTTTGCGCACCCATTGGAAAATGGGGATAATCCCCAAACCTTGTTGTGAGACTACAATAAAATCAGATATTTATTTTTAAAAATGAACTGACAGGTTCGTAGTGGTTTCATCACTGGGCTCTCACATGGTTGACCGCAGCTCAAGTCCCAGACCCAGTGGCTTAAAAATCATACCAGGCTCATGTGTGAGTATGCACAAATCTTGGGAGGAGAATGGAAGAGAAGGGATTGTGGTGTGGCCATCCCCCCTGGGGGTGATTTCTCACTTTCCCTCTCACTGTGTCTGTCTCTCTCTCCATCCAGGACATGCGCCATAAAATAAAAGTCTTTCCAAAAAGCAAAACTCACAGCTGTGGCAGGTGAAGACTCAGTACATATTCGTTTCTTTTCCCAAGTTCTCCCATGCACCTGAAGTCACCCCAGTATCCCAATGACCCCTTAGAATTTTCCTAGAAAAATCTTTAATTTTCTAACTTTCTCCTCCTTTGTGGGAAGGGGGAGGGTCTGCTAGTCACTTAAGTGACTAGCAACAGTCTACGTTAGTCTAAATTTCTGAGAGGTTTTGGTTTTACCTTCCCAAGAGGGTAAAATGCAACAAACAGAAAATAAATGGGTAAAGATGAAGACACAGAAGTCAATGGAAATTTCCAATTTCAGATAAACTATAATTTCTAACAAATATAAAAACCTCTTGAAAAAAATTTTGGATTTAATTGTATTTTTCATTATCATTATTTTTTAATTGCTACAGCACATGTGCTCATCAGAGAGAGCGAGCGGGCGAGCTATATGCCAGGCCTGGGGCTTGACCTGCAGTCAGCCATGTTGGAGCTCAGTGCCTTAACCACCATGCCACTACTGGCCCCACTCGTGAAAATGGACATAGAGCTGTGTTTTCCCCTAGAGTTAGAGAGACACTGTGATGTCTGTGCCCTGCTCGACAAGCTCGTCCTCCTCAGGAGCCGTTAAGGAAAATGGAGATGTCTCACTAACCCCAAACACACTCCCAGTGTCTTACCGTCTCTTCATTTACCTTTCTGGCCACTTCCCTCACTCTCCAGAAACATCCGAAGCCATTTCTTTTCTTTTCTTTTCTTTTCTTTTCTTTTTTCTTTTCTTTTCTTTTTGGAGAGATTTTCTCTATAGGGCATGCACTCGCCAGACAGACAGAGACAGAGAGACAGAAAGTGAGAAATCACCCCCTAGGGGGATGATCACGCCGCGATCCTCCTCCTCCATTCTCTTCTCGGGATCTTGGGCACGCACGCACATGCGCCCGGCGTGAGTTTTAAGCCACCGGGTCTGGGACGGGAACCGCGGTCGACTACGTGGGAGTCCAGCGACATAGCCATTACGCTAACTGCGGTTCCCGAAAGCCCATTTCTTTTCTAAGAAACAGTCTCTAGTAGCTAAAATGAAGTGATGGGACTCTTCCCTCGAATGAGCTTTACACCGAGTAGCCCCACTGTCTTCCCTCGAATGAGCTTTACACCGAGTTAGCCCCACTGAGGGAGCATTCTCCTTTGGTGCAGCGTGTTTTGAAATAAATGAAGCAACCTTGGGTAGTAAATCGTCTTCAACTCACTTACTGTGCGGAAGGAACGTGAACACGAGCTAGGTAAATGGCGTGGTGGTCTTTGAGGAACCTGGGAGACCACGAGACACATCCATAGACTAGAAAGACACCAACATACACCCAAGGACCAAGAAGGAGGAAGGCTGTTTGTGCAAACTGCAGGCCAGGGACGTGCACACCAGGGAGCGTCACACAGGCCAGTGACGTGCATGCCAGGAGTGTCACTTGGGCCAGTGACGTGCACACCAGTGGGCATCACTCAGGCCAGGTCCCTTCCTGAAGATTCATACCAGGGCTCTTTGTGAGCATCTGCAGATGGCAAGAAACTGCATAGACTTACTGGAGCTAAAACGTTCAAACTAACTGTGTTTTATTTAAATAGAAAATAAGAGCAACAGGAGATCAAGTATTTCTTGACGTTTCTACTGTCTGTCAGGAAAGGTAAATCAGAGAAAAGGTAGAAGCTGTAAATATCCAGACTTCACCCCGGGGTTTTGAGACAGCTGCTCCCGACCTCCCGGTGCACAGCAGAGGCCAGAAGCAGGACAGGTGGGCCAGGGGTGATTCATGGCTGCAGAGCCACAGCTCTAGGCCAAAGGGCTCTGAATTCTGGAAGGACATGAGGAGGGGCCCAGCTCGCTAGGCAGGCGCTGTGGTATTCCACGTGGGATGAAGCTAACAGCTGTGGTGCTGCCCCCCACGCAGGCGAACACCCAGCCAGGCAAGGGAAGGGCAGCACACCTGCGGAGCACACTTGCCTGGACGGCAGCCAGCTCCCACGGAATGGGCGTCACACAGCAGGCGAGGAATGACGGGGACCCACAAGGATGAAGACAAGACAGAAACAGAAAATGCCCTCGCCCAGGGAACCCAGAGGGACGAGGGCCAGCGTCCCACAGCTCCCCTGCTCCTGTAAGGGTGCGGGAAAATGGCACTGGGGCCTCCTGGGGCTCTGGGCAGCTAACAGACCGAGGAGCTCAGGAGATTTTAGGAGTAAACACACATGTATGAAGAAAAAATGTACACGATGTCTATTGTATATCTATCTATTATATATAGAAAGAGATTTGAGTTTATATATTATATAGGATAAAATATATCATTTTGCAATTGTATTATATAGACAATTACATATAACAGATATATGTAATTATAACAATATAATATATTATGCAAATTGTATAATATTAACATATATGTACATATATATAACAGATATATGTAATTATAACAATATAATATATTATGCAAATTGTATAATATTAACATATATGTACATATATATATAAATGTGATTATACAGTGAACTATATTTTGGGGGTCAAAAAATCAACTTCCAACTGACTTCACGCGAACTCCTTTCGTCGCTTCGCTGCCTGAGTCTGATAATGAACGTTAACAAACAGAGGCACCAGGCGAGGCTGCACTCAGAAGGCTGCTGGGGTGGGCTGAAGAGGAGGCAGGGACAGGAGCCCCAAGTCCAGCAGCCACCCCAAGGGAAGCCAGGTATGCCCTTGGCAGGACCCCCAGCAGCACCACACCCTGTGGCAGGAACAGCAAGCTCACGAGAGCCCCCGGAGAGCCCACGCGGGGCACCAGAGGACAGGCGCTCGGCTTTCCGCTCATCAGGGCATCGTTGAAAGGGATTTTCTCACTTAGAGCTGGAATTCCATAATGAACTCAGTCTTAAACCCACCAACCCAGAGGTTACGCGGCAGGCACATTGTCAATTACGCAGCTGACCTTGCGAGAGGGCCAAAATGAAAATCCCTCCTGGCCACCAAAAGAGCCCCTGGGGCAGGGAAAAGCCGGGACAGAGTGAGGTTGGGTCGAAGCTAAGGGCCATCCAGCTTTTACACACAAACCCCAGCTCCCTCCAAAGGCGAGTTTCCAGGTTATTTTTAGAATATTTGTCGTGTCTGTCATGACACTGGCTGCAAGGTCACTTAACTCCGCTCTTAAGCAGAATGGCACACGATGCTGTCCTCACGCATTCGTGTAAAGTTATATCCAGGACCTACCTGGTCGACGAGACTACAGCTTCAAACTGCACCTCTTCCCTTTGTGAAAGCAGGACTGTCACTCTGATCTCTCAGAGCCTTCCAAGCGCATGCTGTGGCCGTGTGGGAGCTCCTTCACCACAGGATGGTGACTAACCTCACCTGGTGGGACGGGAGCGCACAGGAAGTGGTCAGGTGTTCCCTTTCTACCTACGTTCCCACCTGTCTCAGGCCTCAGCTCCCCTCCACCACTACCCTTTTCGATATGAAGATCATCTTTAAGGATGGCAGAAATCTGAGCTTGTAAATCCGCCATCACCTCATCTTCGACCATTGTGCCTTCTAGCATGGCCTGTCCCTCCCTGGATGGCTTTGTTTTGTTTGGTTTCTAAGAGAGATTTTTGCTATAGGGTGCATGCACTCATTACAGAGAGAGAGAGAGAGAGAGAGAAAGCAAGAAATCACCCCAGGGGGGATGGCCACGCTGCAATCCCTTCTCCTCCATTCTCCTCTTGCGATCTTGGGCACACACGTACATGCGCCTGGCAAGAGTTTAAGCCACTAGGTCCAGGACTCGAACTGCGGTCAACTACATGGGAGTCCAGCAATGTAGCACTACGCCATCTGCTGGCCCCTGGTGGCCGTTCTGACCAGCTGTCCATTGGTCTGCTGTCCGCGGGCCACTGCGGCCCTTAGCGTGTGAACAGGAGGTGAACTTGGCTGTCAGTCGTCTTGCTCTTCACCCTCTTTGTACTCTCCCCACGGCCTTCAGTCTGTCTGTCCCCGCACAGGCCCTGAGGTGGCCTCCCTCCTGCCTCTGCAGCCCCTGCCTACCCTGGCTGTCGTCTAGCTCACCTCAGAGCACTTCTGAAAAACACCAATTGATCCTTGACTCCCTGCCCTAGGGACTCTGGTCTGGGAGAGCTGCAGAGAGCCCCTGCAACCCGTTGGTTCTTCTGTCTGTCTCCCTTCCTTCCTTCACTTCATGGATGTCGTTGAGTCTCATCTGTGAAAGTCATGATTACTCTGTGTCCAGAAGAATGCAAAGGAACCCTCGATCAGAACTGAGGACCTATTAGAGCTGGAATTCCATAATGAACTCAGTCTTAAACCCACCAACCCAGAGGTTACGCGGCAGGCACATTGTCAATTACGCAGCTGACCTTGCGAGAGGGCCAAAATGAAAATCCCTCCTGGCCACCAAAAGAGCCCCTGGGGCAGGGAAAAGCCGGGACAGAGTGAGGTTGGGTCGAAGCTAAGGGCCATCCAGCTTTTACACACAAACCCCAGCTCCCTCCAAAGGCGAGTTTCCAGGTTATTTTTAGAATATTTGTCGTGTCTGTCATGACACTGGCTGCAAGGTCACTTAACTCCGCTCTTAAGCAGAATGGCACACGATGCTGTCCTCACGCATTCGTGTAAAGTTATATCCAGGACCTACCTGGTCGACGAGACTACAGCTTCAAACTGCACCTCTTCCCTTTGTGAAAGCAGGACTGTCACTCTGATCTCTCAGAGCCTTCCAAGCGCATGCTGTGGCCGTGTGGGAGCTCCTTCACCACAGGATGGTGACTAACCTCACCTGGTGGGACGGGAGCGCACAGGAAGTGGTCAGGTGTTCCCTTTCTACCTACGTTCCCACCTGTCTCAGGCCTCAGCTCCCCTCCACCACTACCCTTTTCGATATGAAGATCATCTTTAAGGATGGCAGAAATCTGAGCTTGTAAATCCGCCATCACCTCATCTTCGACCATTGTGCCTTCTAGCATGGCCTGTCCCTCCCTGGATGGCTTTGTTTTGTTTGGTTTCTAAGAGAGATTTTTGCTATAGGGTGCATGCACTCATTACAGAGAGAGAGAGAGAGAGAGAGAAAGCAAGAAATCACCCCAGGGGGGATGGCCACGCTGCAATCCCTTCTCCTCCATTCTCCTCTTGCGATCTTGGGCACACACGTACATGCGCCTGGCAAGAGTTTAAGCCACTAGGTCCAGGACTCGAACTGCGGTCAACTACATGGGAGTCCAGCAATGTAGCACTACGCCATCTGCTGGCCCCTGGTGGCCGTTCTGACCAGCTGTCCATTGGTCTGCTGTCCGCGGGCCACTGCGGCCCTTAGCGTGTGAACAGGAGGTGAACTTGGCTGTCAGTCGTCTTGCTCTTCACCCTCTTTGTACTCTCCCCACGGCCTTCAGTCTGTCTGTCCCCGCACAGGCCCTGAGGTGGCCTCCCTCCTGCCTCTGCAGCCCCTGCCTACCCTGGCTGTCGTCTAGCTCACCTCAGAGCACTTCTGAAAAACACCAATTGATCCTTGACTCCCTGCCCTAGGGACTCTGGTCTGGGAGAGCTGCAGAGAGCCCCTGCAACCCGTTGGTTCTTCTGTCTGTCTCCCTTCCTTCCTTCACTTCATGGATGTCGTTGAGTCTCATCTGTGAAAGTCATGATTACTCTGTGTCCAGAAGAATGCAAAGGAACCCTCGATCAGAACTGAGGACCTAAGGCTCTCTCCAGCACCAGGTCCGGAATCTGGGCAGCTTTTCCACCTTGCAATTTGAATTGCTAATTTTTAAAAGAAAAAGGATTTCAAATTAAAACTGTAGCCCACTGTCAAGAGGCTGGATGGGAATTACCAAAGTAGAAAGCAATTTGATTTTAAGAAGAAGTGCATCCCAGGGAAGTGAGAATGGCGCTCATTGTGTGTGTGTGTTAATACAACAGACTACGTGAGCAGAGTAACATCCCTGTGGCTTCTCAGGGATTGGAGGACTGAGGAAGCTCACTGAAGGCAAGGGAAGGGAAGGGGCAGCCCAAGGGGAGGGGAGGGAAGGGGGTAGTTAAGCCCTGACTCTGCTATTTAGAAAGAGGTCAGCTCCAAAGGGGTCAGGCAGACCATAAAACTCCAGTGTGCAAATTAAAACTTCTTCCTACATCCCTTGGCAACCTTGGGACACCCCAGATGTATCCCAACTGAAGAGAACAGGACCTCCATGGGCAGTGGAGACCATCTCGTCAGTACCCCCTCCTTTTAGAAGGCAATAATCCCAGTTGTTCTGGAAGGACTTTCTTCGGTACAGGGGCTCTTGTCTTCCCATGGCTAGACTCCACAAGGCAATCAAGACAGGGGAGCCAGCTGGTCTACCCCTTTGAAGGTACTGCATCTTAGCTATATTGTTTGAAGTATCTCTCTGGAAACACATAAACATTTAATTACAAATTCCAGGAAGCCCACAGGGTTCAGGGCACAGCCGTTTTGAATTTAAAAGCAAGAACTATTCAGTCTCTGAGATTTCTCAATAACCTCAACAGCCCAATCTCTGAAGCTAGCCCTGAACTCTCCTCTCTAGACTCCCGGCTTCCTGGTCCTCCTCAGAGCCCCGACAATCAAGTGAAGATGAATGCCTCTTCCTTTCCCTAAAAGGCTTTCATCTATCCTTCAAGCTGTCAAGGTCACAGATGTGTCATGGATGGAAACAGCCGGGTGAGCCTGAGCTGTGTGACGAGTACATGGGGTGGGCACACAGCACAGGCTGGGCCCACTCTGTCTCCTTAGCCTCTTCTGCATCACACTGCTACTTGTTACAAGATAACATTTCTGTGCAGTGCTAAATAATGAGATTAGACATTTGCTGAGGGTTTCTTAGCTGACACTGATTGTCATATTTTATTTATGCCCCAATAAAGAGCTCCCATGGCCTTTCAATTGGATCAGCTCTAGAATTTGCCATTCTTCTCCAGAATTCCATCTGTCTCTCCTTATTACCCTGGTCATTAAATATTTCCCTGGAGAGATTAATTCAGTACATTCTACATTCTTCTCCTCTTGGAGACAAAAGCTACATGATACAAGATGGCACAGACACTCTACATGAAATGAGAACAGCTCATACTCTCCTCGGCTTTAATACAATGTGGAAAGCGTAGGGGCTATAGTTAATAAACAGCCTATGTGTGTGATGTGGGAACCAAGAAATAAGGTGGCTGACATGGGAAAGACACGGAATGCAGGTTAAGAGGTAGAGGAGACTGCTCAAAGCTCTGCTAAAACCACTCTGGACCATTCTTTTCCTTTCCAGGCACCACTATTTAAGGGAAAACATCCCAAAGGGCTACTGGCATGGCAATAAATGAACAGAGAACCTTTCAACACCCAGAGGCAGAGCATAGCAAGTGAACAGAGTCCTGGATGTGACCTGGAAGGGAGGACAGGGAGGGACAAAAGATGGAAAAGAGTAAACATTAGAGAACTAAGAAGCCGGAAAACTACTCGTATTAGCGTCCTATTATTGCCACAAGTTACACAAATATAGTGCTTAAAGCAGCACAAACTTATCATTTTACAGTTCTGGAAATCAGAAGACCAAAGTGGGTCTCACTGAGCTGAAACCAAGGCGTCAGCAGGGCTCCCTTCCTTCTGGAGGCTCCAGGCAGACTGTTTCCACGACTTTTCCAGCTTCTAGAAGCTGCCTGAATTCTTGGCCCGGTCCTCCATCTTCAAGGCCAGCAGTTCAGCATCTTCAAACCTCTTTCCGACTTTCACTCCTGCCTCTCACCTGCCCTCACAAACACCGTGTGATTACACGGGGTCCACCTAGGTAACTCAGCATAGTACCTCAAGGTCCCTAACCTAATCACAACTGCCAAGTCCCTTCTGGCCATCCAGGGAACATAGTCACAAGTTCCAGGATGCTGATGTAGACGGCTTTGAGAAGCCTGCCCCAACAATCATCAGATGTCATGGGGATGGGATAAAAAAATAAAGCTCAGTCTTAGATGACAGGTGAGATGGAATTCACACCACTGTTGGCCATGTGGGGTCTGGCTCCCTTAACCACCAGGACACAGGGCCAGCCCAGTGCGGCTTTTTCTTAACTGGACTTAATTAGCTACTACAGACCTTTGACTGGTTCCCAGAGCTCCGGTAAAGTTGTTTTAGCCAGTCTGTAGTTGTGTTCCCATGGGGGAACGAAGGCTGGGTGTTCCCTACTCCACACTGAGCCCTGAGCTCACCCCGCTCCCACCGCAGTCTGTGAGTGAAGGAAGGCAGTTGGAGGCCTCCGTCTCTACTCCTCAGCCACCAGACTGAGACAGCTACGGCGGTTTTATCCCCCAACAGCAGGGTTTATGTTGCAACATACTATACCTGTTTTTGTGAGTGTTTTAAAATCCCAGACTCCTAAAGTGTTTATAAGTTTTAGATGGTGTTAGTCACATTTGTCATTTTGTGTTTTTAGTTTATGCTAATCTTTTATTGTTGTAGCAGAGGGAACTTCTGTCATGGTCGAACCTGAGGTGAATTGTGTCTTATGGAATATTCAGACCTCAGTTTACTTTGCCTTTTTTTTTTCCCTGTTCTGTTTTTGCCATAGGGTGCGTGAGCTCGCTGGAAAGAGAGAGAAACAGACACAGAGAGAGGAAAAGGGAGAAATCACCCCCCCCCCCAGGGGGATAGCCATGCCACAATTCCTTCTCCGTTCTCTTCTTGGGATTTTGGGCACACACACATATGCACCCTGCGTGAGTTTCAAGCTATCCAGGTCCGGGACTCAAACCGCAGTTGACCATGTGGGAGTCCAGCGCCACCACTATGCCACCTGCTGGCTGCTGCTCTGCCTTTAAAATGTCTTTCCTCACTTAGCAACCTGCTGCTTAATGACCAAACCAACCAGCGCCAGGAATTCCCTTTCTCAGTCTGCCTCGTGCCCGTGCCCGCGGTCAGTTAAGGCTCACTCTATTAAATGTGCACGATCACACAGACTACATCTCGTTTATAAATGTGTGCTTTGTTGTGCACCCATAGTATTAGAAGTAAAAGTGGCTTGCTGGATTATTTTATTGTGCTGTGTGTCCTGTCACTTTTTGGTGCTTACCTAACGAATGCATTGTTCCAGTACAGTGCCGCATGGTGTCTGTTGTAAAATACATCCCCGGCACCAGGACCCACCACAAGACATTAGCCTTTAGGCTCCTCACTTATCAACCAATTCTCTTAATGACCTAGGCCTGGGAAGCAAACTGCTGATAACTGAGAAGTGTCTGTATTTTTATTTTCATTTATTTGACTGCTACTGTTACTCATTTATTTTCACTCCTTTGTGATATTGTACTACTGTTTCATGTCATCATTATGCTTTTTTCCATCTTTTATACATTTTCTAAAGATTTCTTTTTTCCCCTAATTTCTGTTTTCTTCACTATCCCCCACTGAGTCTTACTACCTGTTACCCTTGTATTGAACGCTGTATGTCATCTCTTGAGCTCAGTCTCTGCTTCTCAATTATTTTTTATTTTTATGTAATCCTTTCATGTAGCACTTTTTTATCTTTTTTTTTTTTTTTTTTTGGGAGGTTTTTACTTTTAGGGGGGGGTGGTCCACC
>NW_006159632.1:4274629-4285864 GCF_000334495.1 Tupaia belangeri chinensis
GCAATCCCTTCTCCTCCATTCTCCTCTCGGGATCTTGGGCACGCACGCACACGCGCCCGGCGTGAGTTTTAAGCCACCGGGTCCGGGACACGAACCGCGGTCGACTACGTGGGAGTCCAGCGACATAGCCATTACGCTAACTGCTGGTTCCCGCACTTTTTTATCTTTTAATCTGTACTTCACTTTGCTAATTTTCATATTTTCTTTTACGTTTTGACTGTACTCTATTTTCTCTGTCTGGAGTAGTGAGTTGATTTGGGCCTGAGGCAGGGTAGCTTGGATTCCAGTCCTGTCTTTACCAGTGGCCTGCTGGGTCACCTTGGGCCCACTGGGTCACCTTGGGCCCGCTGGGTCACCTCCCGGTGCCTCAGTTTCCCGTCTATTAAGCAGGGATAACAACATCCTCCCTTTACAGACTTCAGGGAGCTAATCCCTGTATGTTCCGAGAACAGTCTGCTCCATATCCTGACACAGAGACTGGCCGTTGTTCACTCCCTTTCTCCTGGACACAGCGGGGCGTTCCCAGCTTCCCACGCAGTAACGGGTGGCTGTGGCTGGTCAGTGAAGCTGTGACAGAGGTGGTGTCCACTTCAGGGCTGGCCCACAAAGCCCTGTTGCAGCCCATCCTGTATTCCTCTGGCTACCAAGTGGTGTGGATGCCCAGGGAGACGTGCGAAGCCACGTGTGGAAAGCGGAGCACTCTGGCCATCCGCATCCCTGACCGACTAGGGGCCCTCCCCTCCCACCACCAAAGTGCCTCGGGCTGTAACTCACAGGAGCCAGAAATGGCAGACTTCCTGCAGTAGCAACAGCATAGCCTTAAACACAAGGTGTAGCTAGCAGGGCCGGACTACGGACATCCGGTGTGAGGAGTGGGTGATGGACTGCAGAGCAAGCCAGGACTGCTCTGTGTCCATCGGCAGAGCTGACGTGAAGCAAGTCTGGCTGCCGTGAACACGCAGCCGTGCTGTAGGAACAGGTGGGAAGACGAGGTTAGGGAGTGAGAGGCAACACAGTCCCACTTCTGCAAAACCCTGCGTGCACCTAGCCCAGGTGCTGGGAAGCTCCCACGAGGATGTTCCTGAAATTCACGGTGACGAGGGTGGGCCTTCTACCACCATTTCATTCCCACTGTGTACTTCTCAGGCCTGCTTGATCCTTTAAATATAAAATCAGTAAAGCTACACTTGAACAATAACTGTTATTTCTCCGGTTGACCCTGTAATGTCCACTCCACTTCCCTTAAGAGAGTCTCCCCATGCCCTTCTATACTGAATTTCCTAAAAACACTACTTCGAACAAGTTGGAAACCTATGGGTGAGAAACTTGCATCCCCAAACAACAACACCCTTGTTCAGGCTCACAGCCCATCTGCACTTCCTTATCATTTTTAAGAGAGATTTTTCCACGGGGCGCTTGCACTCACCAGAAAGACAGAGAGACAGAAAGTGAGAAGTCACCCCCCTGGCGAGTGGCCACACCGCAATCCCTTCTCCTCCATTCTCCTCTCAGGATTTTGGGCACGCACACACACACTCAGCGTTGAGTTTTAAGCTGCCAGGTCCGGGGCTCAGACCGCGGTCAACTATGTGGGAGTCCAACTACGTAACCATTATGCCATCTGCTGGTCCCTCATCTGCACTTCTCACAGTTATCCTCTTCGGTTCATAAGAAGTGACATGATTTAAATTGCTCGGTCTCCACCCTCCCTAACCCCCCGATGTTGGACAGGACTTGTCCTCCAGGACAGCGACTGCTGCTCTCCAGAAGAGAGGCCAGTGAGGTGACCCTCTGGGTCATACACACACAAGGCTACGACAGGCAGACACCGTGCCTGGGTCCCAGGAGCCCACTCGAGGCCAACCCCTGCCCGGGTCTGAACCCCTGGAGCCCACAGTGAGGCCAACCCGTGCCTGGGTCTGAACCCAGGGGCCACTCTTAGTTGTTCCCCTCAGAGTGGGAGGATGGAGGATCTCTCCATTCACAGCCAGGCCCCTGGGAGAGCCCGCCACTGGTCCCGGGAAGCTCTGGCCACATCCGGAGCCCAGTGCTGGGAGGCGGCTCTTTCTCTTACTCATCTTCTGATCTAGTTATCACCCTGCTAAGAGCAGGCTGAATCCCGTCAGCTCGGAAGGGAGATGAGGCTGCCAGAGCTAAGAAGCTGGGATTTCCTGTGGGTGTTTCTACTGAGCAAACAAAAACCCCCTTTGACTCTGGCTCCTCGGGGCTGCAGGAAACAAGCCGGCATTCTCTCGGCACTAAAGGGCCTTTGACTCCCACAGACAATGGTGAAAGAACACTCCAAGGAAGAGCTATGGGTCTGCCAAGTCCCCAACTTCACAGGACCCCTCTGGGTGGAAAGAGCTCACAGCGACAGCTCCCGAAACTCCCAGGGCCAGGGAGGTTGTTGGGAAGGCAGAGAGCCACCCCCCTAGCCACGCGCTGGCGCTGGTGGGTTTCCGTGCAGTTTATTAATAAATCTGAGCTGTGCCTGCTGCCTTCCTGGAGCCGAAACCTCTGAGAAGCGGGGGAGAAGGAGAAGGGTGTTTAGAGAGAAAGGCAAAGGCAGACGGTCGCCACGCTGAACTTCTAAGGTTAGAATGCCCTCTTTGGGTACGAAATTATACCAGCAAGAGCAGTGGTTTCCGGAGACAGGAGAGGTAACGGCAGAGGGACTCGGGGAAACAGAGCCCAGGCGGGCCCCGATGGCAGCTCCACTCCACGCAGACGGAAATTTTAGATAAACCCTAACCACGGAAATTGAATTACTAGACTGTCGGGAAAGTCATGACATGTTCTTCTATGCAAAAATGCATCGTGATTTCCCGACAACCTAATACGTAGGGAACAAAGACCTACTACATCGGGATGAGAGTTCTCTTGGCAGGGCCTAGCCAGCTGTGGCATGCCCTCACCGCCCACGACATGTGTGGCATCATCCGCACGAAGCCTCCTGGTCCCCACAATACTGGGAATGCTCGGAGCCCGACAGTGCCGAGTGCCCACTGGGCTGCTGGCACTTGAAGGGGCGCCCTGGCAGTCCTGCCCTTCTCCTTCAGGCCTATGAATGCAGTGGCTGTCCAGCGGGGCCTCCGGAGCAGGACAGAGCGGGGCAGGTACCTTCTGTCCTCAGACTGCAAAACATGGCATCAGAGGATCCATCAGAGAGGCAACACCAGGGGAACTCAGTGCACAAGTGGGTCCACAAGCCTCGGCCGTCTGAAAATGCCAGGCAGTGCGGGGGAACTGAGGCAGGAGACCAGGGACCAAAGCCAGGAGGCCTGGCGAGCACACAGCCATGCTGAGCTGGGCAGCACCAGGGTGCACCACCTGCTGCTTTGCGAAGGAGCCAGGCCACCCCTGCTCCTGGGCTGTGCTGCACTGGGGAACAAACCAACACCCTCCATAAAATCTCGTGCTCATCTTCCGGAGACACTCCCACGTCCCAGCACTCGCCCCTTGCACCACACTGCGCTTGATGGCTCGGCAACCGAAGGTGGCATGGCACCATCCTGTCCCAGAGACAGTGGAGACAGAGCAATAGTGACTGAGGCCAAGGACTGGAAGTGGAGGAGGCGGCGGTAAGGCACAGACTGCTGTTAAGCACAAGTCCACGATGCACCAACTCTAGTTCCCAAATCCAAAACTCTCCAAGAACCACAAACTCTCATGCACTTGGCGGGGCCCTGCCTGCCCTGTGCCAGCTCCTGTGGGGCAGAGCCTCCTGTGCTCCGTGAAGCTACTCAGTCTTCCATGGGGGCAAGCATCTGTTGCTGTAGCAACACTGTGACCCACATGAGAGGGCGTGAGGCTGGACTTGGATGTGAGGGGGCCACAGACTACTGGGCGAGCTGCACGGCAGGACAGCAGGGACAGCCCAGCAGGTGTGTCATAAAGCCAGCCTCTGCGCTAAGCCATGCCCGTGGCAACTGGTGACATAAACGACCCTGCTGGACCTCTGCCACCACTTGCTTCATTATCCCCATCTTCATAAGGTCCAGGCTCTGACCCCAGTCCAGTGTCCTCTCCTGGCCACTAGGCCAATCATGATTAGCTACCACCTGTCTATAACAATAACAAGTGAGTTAAGGTTTCCGATCATGATTCAAATGGAATTTGCCTTTGGGTGTATCTCTGCACTTCCTTGAGAAGATGCTTCTGTCCAGTGTTCCAGAACTCACTGCTTCATGGTAAATGGTGAACCCCGTGAGAGCCAGAACACGGGAGTGTTGAGAGCCCTAGGGGACCGAGAGCTGGCCGGGGCAGGGGTGGTGGTCCTGCAGCCCCTCATGTTCCAGCAGCCCCCAAATCCACTCCAGATAAAAATCATGATGTGAGCAACTGACATTTCTCTTATGAACCGTGTGGCTGGAAGCGCTGTTTGAAATCTGCCGCCTTCCCCAACATCACCTGGAATTCATGTGGTGCACTTTGAGCAGAAGCAGCTGCAGGCAAGCGCCCTCTGCTCCCCTTTCCAACCCAGGAGCTGCCCGAGCCTCTCCTGGACCTTTCAGGAGCCACGGGCTGGGAGGCCATTCCTCCTGCTGCTGCTGCCTTCGGGGCAACATGGCAGTTAAAACCAACTATGCATGTGTCTTTATTCCTACGAGTCTAACACAAAGGAAGGGTAAGACAACAAATGAGGTCTGCCTTCAAGAAACTCACCCCACACTGGCATAAAGACATATCCGAAAAGAAACTTCTGCTCATTAATGAGCACGATAAAATGTTGACGGTATTGTCAGGACAAATTCATCCCGAGATCAGCCAAGGTAAAGTGACTCTTGAGCACCCTCTCCTCCTATTTCTGCTGAAATAGAGAAAAAGGAGTAATAGCAATACTTTCTATTATACATCACCCGACGCGTTTCCAAAAAGTTTCAGAACAATTACCCATAATAGATGTTTGAATGAATGGAAATACTTAGGTAATCCCAAATCAGAGAGTCAGGAAAGCATAACTTGAATGAAAGTAACAGAATTTGTCCGATTTTGCATGCAAATTACAAGTCCAGCCAAGGAAGACAAACAAAGGCCATGACTGGGAAGTGCTCAGAGCCACCCTACCATTCCAAGGTCCACCCACCAGCTGACTGGAGAAGGAGCCCGTGAGTGTCGGGGCACAGAGGACTCCCCTTTACCATGGCCCCACACACAGCTGCAGGCCTCCTTCCCCCAACCTGGGGACATGGGACAGAGAATGTCAGCGAAAGTAAGCAGATACAACACCGTGGCCACTGCGGTCCGGAAATTAACAAGCATCCTGCCACTCAGCTGTGTCTCTCCCTGGATGAAGAGCAACCCATTTCATACTCAGCGTGAAAGTCACGCCATGACCAAACACACTGCCATTGACAGGTTATAAAGGGTCCCTTCTCTCTTCCTCTACCTATCCGTCCAACCAGCCTATAAAATATTTATTGAGCATCTTAGATGTTCAACACTTAACAACATCGGTATACCACAAGGTGTCCAATCATTCTGATGAAACATCCAGAAACTTCATGAGAATTAATTCTCCTTTATCCATCAAACCGCAGGGTCCTCAAGGGCATGAACATTAGATAGATAGATAGATAGATAGATAGATAGATAGATAGATAGATAGACAGACAGATAGATAGAATTTCACCTTCAAGAGCGACCACAGTATCTGGCTGTATAGTTTATAATCTCAATAAATATTTGAATTGAACTTCTAGAACTCTTGATAGACTTCACAAGATATTAAAATAAAAGACCTGGTTAATCTACAAATTAGGTTATCCAATCCAAAATTTACTAAAGAGTTTAATTCAATTCAATAAGAAGACAGTAAAGTATGGCTGATCTGTATCAGTGAGGGACCAAGGGGACAAAACAGACAGCGTCCTTGAGAGGCAGGCATCTGCATGGAGTCCCCAAAGCAGGTTACATCGGTAACAAGCTGTAAGGAAAGGGAGAGAGTAGACAACTCCAGAGAACCAGAAAAGCCTGGGGTGTATTCCTGGCTAGATCATAATGTGGGTAACATCCTGAGGTGCAGCCATTGGGGAAACGAGGTGATTCCATAACATTCTTGGTGGACAGAAGAATGTATGCAACAAAAGGGCCAGAGCGTTCCTCACAGGCACTCTGAGGCCAGTTTCTCGAAGCCTGGAAAGGGATGCTGGGATTGCACTGGAGGGGCAGTGAGGTTGCGCAGGCCCTGTGCACAGTAACCCAATCACACCATGCCTTGAGGAAGGTCTCCTGGCGCCAGCGTGCAGGCCTGACTGGAAGGAGCTACGGAGCGCAGACATACAACAACACATGCCAGGGCTGAGAAGGCGTAAGGAAGGCCCGAAACACCTTCGGAGAGGCATCCGAATGCTTAGCCTTACACCTCTTGAAAAGGACACCAAGCTTAGATCTTCCCTTTGGACTGGGTGGTCCTTGAGGACAATCCATTGCAACAGGCCAGTTTGAGGTTCAGCAGGATGGCAGCCATTTTGAAATTCAGAGAGGCCTTTGAAGAGAACCGTATGACCCAGTGCCGAGTCACGGGGAGCTGTTTTGAGGCATGGTCAGAGGGGAACCCAGGAGTGGGTATTTGAAGGACTCAGGCTAATTACTCAGGAGAAAGCGATTGACTCTGATTAGCTATGGTGAGGAATGACTTGCACCTGCTTGTGTCTTGTACGTATAAACACCAAGAACATGTTGTGCTTTTCAAGACAACGTGGTAGTGCTTGCTGCCTGTCTCAGAAATAAAGTCCCTTCTCCTCCAGACTCTGCTTCTCACGGTAGTGACAAGAAGCAGCAGCCAGAGCGAGCTGGTCATCTACTGTGCCCTCACGTGCCCTGCAGAGCCCAACACTGCCACATGAGCAGCAGGTTCTGAACAGACGCTCCTGTAACGGACAAACACAATGGAAGGAACAAATGGAAATGTTAATGTCTCTAGGACAGAATTCTATAGCAGGCAAAGGAAAGCAGAACAGTGAATGGAGCCAAGGTAATGTTCCTAATTGCCAGCAGGTTCGTGTGCTCACCCTACAAGACATGGTCACACCAGAATCACGTCTCCTCCGCTTCTCCACCCTATTGGGACTTGGAACACACACACATTCGATGTGTGGTCTGCCATGTGGGATACTGCTCCTTGAACCACTAGGCTATGGGCCAACCCTACAGTCAAGGTAATTGAAGACTCCCCAAACCTACTGTTTAAATTGATGCTGTTATCTACCCCCAGGACAGCTGTCTCACATTCTACTCTGGCCTGTGGCTATAAGAAAAAGCACTACGGAAATAATAAGGTCATACTTTTTCATCAGAGAATTTATGATCACAAAACAGCTCTCATGTCTTAAGTTTCCAATGTATGAGAAACATGAGAACCTAAACTGATCTCTGTATTCACTTTTTCTCTAGACCACTGTAAAGTCACCCTCCTTTTTCAATCGGTATTTGAGTAAAAGGAGACATACTCTGATTTATAAATGTAAGACACGTACATTCTCCTGTGCTAAAAATAAAGCCCAATAACTACGCCAAATCATCTTATCAATGCACTCGCAAGCCAAGAAGACAGGTGGACTGCATGATGGGAAGGCGTCCAGAGCCCACCCCACCACCCGAGGCCGACCAGCTGGCTGGTGGTGGGCGAGATCAGGATGCCAGTCAGTGATCACTCCTCTTTGGTATGAAAAAGTTAGGCTGGTGTGCATGTCACAAAATGAAGTTTCAGCTCAGATTCCACGTTCAGGACACAGCTCATTCATTAAACGTTAGAGTTCACCTTCCAACCAGTGAAGGCAGGAAGTCCCCATGCAGGCCCGCCTGTCACATGCAGGCTTCTACTCGTAGGCCTGTTCACCTGGAGAGCATGGCGGTGCTAGTGATCAGTGTCAGTCCTATCGTGTGTGATCCTTGGGCGTCCACGACCTTCTGCAGGCGACAGCTCACTGCAGGGACCAGGCTAGGCCTCTTGCAAAGGAACCACCTGGGTGAGGGGAGGGGCAAATGTGAAACCCTAACAAGTAGGGGATAGGAAATTTATAAAGTGACTCGAATCATGCTCAATTCTAATCCTCCACAGCGACACAGCCCCTCTCCAAGAGCCACACTCCCATTCCATTCACCCCAGAGCCTCCCCACATGGACTTACATGTTTTCAGTGGGGGCTGGGGGGCTATCTTTCAAGATGGCCTAGTACCTGGAAGGGCAATGTTTATTTTCAGCAAGTTTTTCTCTAAATGCAGTGAGAATTGATACCTGACTAATCTATGGCCCTAATGCCAGTTCTAATTCTGTGCCAATTAGGCGCTCAGTAAAGGTCAGATGAGGGCTGGGTAATGAACAGACAGACTCTTACAGATCAGATGGTATTTTGTATCTCCAGGAGAGAACAAAAGCAACTACTTGAAAATGTAAGTCTCTAAGAGCCATAATGGCTCAAGAAACTAAAGACAAAGACTCCGTTTGGCTCATTTAACGCGTCTGGAGCAGGGATGAGTGTACAGACTGTGGAAGGGAGTACGGCTTAGTAGGGCCGGCTCCAAGTGACAGGACCCGGCTCTCACGCTCACTCTGCGTCTGTCCTTCACTTTTTTCACCTGTGAAAGGAAAAGACCAGGTGCCACGGCCACTGCTGCCACGACATCAGTACTCCATGACTCCAGACCTACCCAGAGACTGGGGCCTGAGGTCGTCCCTCGCCTCTGGGAGTTCCCTGCCTCACTGGCATTCTCCGAGAACGCGAACCCGTCTGCAAATCAAGGGTACAACTGCTACCACGGCGGGCCGATGAGCTGGACGGGCAGAATGCGATCAGTATTTTCCCAGGACAGGCACGAGGCCGCGCGGCTGGGAATGGCGCCGAAGCTGATGTGGGAAAGAACGCAGGCTGTTGATTTCAATTGCTTCATTTGAGACGAGACCTCCAAATATGCACTTCTCGGCAGCTGCACTTACTAACGTGGACACTTGGCGCCTCACCTGCCAGACACACAGGGCTTGACTGATGGATCATTTGAGGCTTCGTCCAGCAATCAGTTCTGTGATGCTGTTTGGGGCAGTGAGTGGCCAGTGACCCTGGTGACTGGAGGAAGCCCTGCTATTTCTACACCCACCATGAGCATGATAAAAGGCAAGTGGCCGAAGGAGAAAGGGGGCAGAGAGAGGATGCAGGCTGGGACAGGTGGTTACCCCTTCTGAAGACAAATGCAGATGCCGTGATCACTGGGCCACAGAGCTTCCCACTGCTACTGGGGCCGAGAAAGCAGACGCTAACAGGAAGGTCTGTGCTCAAAGCAGCAGCTAGACACTCGGACTGTGAAAGAGAAAACGGATTTTGCATGGCTAGAGCATCTGATATGTTAAAGAACTGTGCAACTATTGCACTAAAATCATTCACCAAGGAATGTTTACCACAAAGGCATTAAAGTCAAGAACAGAAGACACCCCGAGGCTAGAAGCCCTGCATTCCTAGGCAGTGCTGGTTGAGACCTGGCTGCCCACAAGTGGGTCAGGAGGTGACCCTTCCACTCCGCGGGTGACGGACAAAGGCCCCTCTGGGAACAGCAGACTCTCCTGGCTGCATGAGATCGCAGCAGCAGGTAAACTGAGTTATTACCATCGCTGTCGAGAGAAGGATGCTAGTTCTTGTCAATTGACCCTAATCTAAAAATGTGACCTATTTTTATACTTGGAAACCTCATTTTGCACTAGTCCTTAGATCTTAGTTAACAATCACCAGAGTACCCTCTCTTTGCTTTGAAGATCTTACATCAAACTAATTAAAAACACAATAAAATTCAAACAACAATTCAATCTCTAATTTCTTCCCCAATCAAAATTTTAAGACTGAAAAAAAAAGGAACTGTTTTAATGAGCATAACCAACTGGCTTCTTTTTTAATTGCCGTCTTAATGTTAGAGCAATGAGTATTACTTTTGTCATTTAACAAAAGCAGTAATAGCTTGCATCCCACTTCTGAAGGAGATACAAAGGGATGAACACAGCATGGAACCGACCACAGGAAAATGAAGCCAGGCCGTGTCTGCACTGGTGAGGTGGCGACTCATAGGAGCGGTCCTCTGTCGGCAGTCCTCTGCACTTCCCATAATGAGCACTCGCGGCTTTGGGGAAAAACAAAAACCCATAAGGAAAACTTCATTTAGGAAGCAAATGAACTGGGAATTGTTTCTGCAGCCCAGAAGCTCAGGACTCACCCTCCCCTCCGGAGGTTCTCCTCCTTCCAGAGGCACCTTGGGTGAGCACTGAGGTCTCTGCAGAACTGCTGTGGGACCCCACCTTTAAGGTGAGCAGGACACCGAAAGCCGCCAGCCCACTTTACATCCCGTGTGCTAGCCTGGGTGTTCTGGCACACTTAAGCGTTAAAATAAAACACGGATCCAGATTCCACTTTGCGATGAAATCTCGTCATCCGCTGTTTCAGAGTTTTTATATATTTCTTTGCAAATGTTTATTGTTCATTTTTATAAGAAGTCAGTTCATCACGGGATTTTATACAATGGGGGTAAAGAAAGATCATTTCAAGCCTCTTCTGGCAGAGCCATCGATTGGCTCTCCCATGCTGGACGCTTTATTACCCATCATCTTACGCAGACCTGCCCACCCAACCATTTCAGCCATGCCGACGGTTGAGGTCACAGTTGGGACAGGCACCCACGATGGGGTCTGATCTGGCTCTCTACCTTCCAGCCATGTGACCCTGGAAAAAAGCAGAGTGACTCTGAACCTCGGCTCTGTTACAGTGGAAATGAGGATTGTAAAACAAGACCCAGAGAGGTTGGGGGAGGAGCTTGTCATAGGCGTGCAGGAGCAGAGGCACCGTGAGGCTCCCCACGCAGAGGCCATCTCTAACAGGACTCCTACATCTGCACTGTGGCTCACCTGCCAGGTGCTTCCAGATCTTTTACATCCTTTGGCCCTCAGGCAGCTCTCAGTTCAAGGGGCACTAATTACCGTTCTCGTTTTTATTTTATCTTTTTATACACAGGTGAAGAAACTGAGGCTCAAGATCGAGCAATGTTCTTCTTGCTAAACCTCAAGGACTTCACATGCCGTGCCCGAGTGAAACTAAACAATTCCCTGGGCCAGCTGGTGTGCGGTGAGCGAGGCGGGCGGATCACACACGGCCCTCGTGAGCTGGAGCCCTGCACACGTGGTTTGAGAAACACACCAGGCCATGTGCCTGTGTGCCCCCATCCAGAGAGGATGGAGAAGTGGAGAAGGGGCTGCAGTGAG
>NW_006159632.1:4286327-4287339 GCF_000334495.1 Tupaia belangeri chinensis
CCCCAGCACACACCCACACTCTGGCAATTAAAAAAAAAAAATGTTTTTTTAAAAAACCTGAACTCATTTGTAAATGCCCTAGTAGCCATGCGTTAATCAAACTGGCATTCCCACTTTGCCCCTAGTCTGTTAGGTCTTGCTCAGTGAGACAGTGGCAAGCATCTGGGGGCCCTGCGCCTACCACCCCCTTGCTGCCTGACAACTCTGTGGAGGTACTCCCGGCTCCCCATTTTACAGGTGAGGAAAGGAGGCAGCGCAATGCAGGCAGGCCGTCCCGACACCCAGCCCTCTCTGTGGTCCACCTCACATCGGCCAGTGGACAGTACATCCCAAAGCGCTCTCACATACAGCAGACCTAGAGAGCGGGCCTGTGAGCCGGGGTCTACAGTGGGGGCGACAGGTAAGGGGGTGCACAGGTGCTCCTGATGGTGGACACTCAGCAGCCCTCTCCTGGCCCAGCCAGCACTCCCTCACCCCAGATCCCTTTCTCTCTGAAGCCTCCCATTCCTCTGCAGCTACCCCAAGAGCCGGATGCCAGAGGTCTTGCAGGGTCCTGCAGCAGGGTCCGCTGACCAGCCCCAGGGTCATCACCCACAGTGGGCGGCGCCCGCACTCCAGGCGGCGACATGGACAGGGTTCCGTGGCTCAGTCACGGTCCTTATTGTCGCCAAATCGGAAGTGGGCGGCGAACTCGGAGCTGCCAGCCTCAGTTCCTCATCCGACTCTCAACCTCCTCCTCCCAGGTCTGGGCTGGAGGGAACCCGAAACCAACTGGGTGTGGGGCGAGAGCCAGCCAGCCCGCCTAGGCCCCCTAGGGGTGCAACCGAGCGTTCCTGCAGCGGCAGCGCGGTGGCTCCGAACCCACCAACCCCAAGCACATCTTTGCGCCCGCCTGGCCTCCTGCACACGCCGCGGGGGCGGGTCCGACCGGGGTCGCCAGGGTCACTGCACAATCCTGGGGCAGAAACCGGGCCGGCTTGCGCGAGGCTACCAGCTGGAGGCCCGCCCTTGG
>NW_006159632.1:4287664-4288493 GCF_000334495.1 Tupaia belangeri chinensis
ACACACACACACACACATACACACACACGGGCGCGCGGCGGGGGCGGGCGGGGCAGGCTGGCTCGCAGCCTGTCTCGGGACAGCGGGACCTCGCTGGACCCGGGAAAGTTGTTCTCGCGCTCGCTTCTGGACCAAAACCGGAGGCGTGGGCGGTGCAGTGCTCCGCGTGGGAGATCTGCAGGGTGGGGTACAGGGGAGGGCGCCCCATGAGTGATTGGGAAGTGACCAAGGGGTTTTTGGAGGAGATGCAGGGGCGCTTTAGCTCAGGTCCCGCTCACAGGTCCCATGGGCTCCTGCCCCAATCCCGTGGCTGCGGCGCAGTTCCAGAACGCATCTCTGGAGTAGACAGACTCAGAAACGGCAGAAGCCCGGCACGGTTCCCCGGCGGTGGAGTAGGGGTTCCTTCGGGAGGAAAGACCCGTGAAACCCACTGCAATTGCCTCTACCTAGAAAAAGTTTTACCCCCAAGCATCCTCACATTCCAGGAGTGAGTGAAGAGATGAAAGCCACCATGGGGGCGCCCCCTTGAAGGCCGGGACCTGGGAACAGAGGTCCCCACCACTCAGCTCTGCGCTGTGCTGTGCAGAAGGCAGGTGGGTTGGGGAGAGTGGCTGAGACTCAGAACCCTGACTGGCTGGGACCCAGCTGCAGCTGCGTGCCAGATACGTCCAGGATGGAATGAACGCACACGCCCTTACCTGGGCTTGACTGCTGACCTGCCAGGTGCTTTCCTTCACACCTGTGCAGGCAGAGCACCAGAGGCAGCTCGCTGTCAGCTGGCAAGGTCGCCGGGGCACCTGCCCTGTCCTGTGGCGGGGGACACACCTCC
>NW_006159632.1:4288721-4291625 GCF_000334495.1 Tupaia belangeri chinensis
GGCCCCGGCCCTGTCCTGGGGCGGGCATCCACTCTCCCTCCCCACCGCATAATCCGTGCCCAGGATCCGGCTAGCCTTCCCATCCCCCAGAGGTCAGGCCGGTCGATACAGCAAGGTCTTCACGCCGCTGCACCCAGTGGGTGAGAGGTGGCAGTGCTGCAGACTCCCCGGTAAGATACGTGCCCGTCAGAGGCAGAAAAGAAATCAGACGAAAACTCGGCCCTACAGCCAATGAAGTTTCTGGGGTGCAGCGAGGGGGCACAATGAGACAGACAGCTCTCCTGAAGCGAGAGACGCCGTCGTGGCTGGCCTGCTCTAGTGCAACAACAAAGGCACCGCGCGCCCCTCACCTGGAGGGGGACTCCAGCCCCTTTACCAAGCACCAGGCGTGGGCCCAGAGAGCAGGAGGCTCTGCGACAGGCCCCCGCTGCCACCTGGCATGACCCGGCAGGGGTGGTAGCACAGAGAGGGGCCTCACAGGAACCACAGCTCAGACCCTCAGGGTTGGGCACAAAGCCCTGCCACCCTCCAGGTGACGACCATCCTCCTGAAAAAACGACCCACTGCTGGGCCTTACCACACACTAAACACTCAAGCACACGTCACCAAGTGACCACGGAGCTGGGCCACCATCACAGACTGGGCGATCTGTCCCCCCCAGTCATAACGCTGGGCATGCACGGAGCATCCAGCATCAGACAGAGGGGTTACCACGAGATCCGGCCAGAAGGCACACTTATGCCACTTGAAAAGGTGGTCCAGTGGGGCCAGTAGGTGGTGTAGTGGTTATGGCACTGGACTCCCACATAGCTGACCATGGTTCAAGTCCCAGAACAAGTGGCTTGGAATTCATGCTGGGTATGTGTGTGCAAAATCTCAAGAGAACGGAGGAGAAGGGATTGCAGTGTGGACATTTCCAGGGGCAAGGGAGGTGATTCTCTCTCAAAAAAAAAAAAAAAAAAGTTGTCCAATCGCCCATGGTGCCATCCTGCTGCATGGCCGTCTGCCTCCCAGCCTGCGGCTATGGCCTCATGGGGATGTTCCTGGAAGGAAAAAAGAATGTCTTATAAGCCTACTAATAAGAACATGTATTGTCACTTACCACATGGCCCACACTGCTCTCTACCATGCCGACATGTTCCATTTATTTCACCTACAGTGACTTGAGTCCACACCTATTTTCAAGCTAGAGCCCACAGGCACAGAAGGCTAGGGCTAGTTCAAGAACTCCACCAGAGCTGGGGGAGAGCAGGGACACGCGCCCGGTGGTCCAGTCGCACTCTGCGCTGCCTTCACGAGATGGAACGGCACTTTCTGGTGCCTGAGTACAAACTAGCACTCTCCTTTCACACAAGGATCGGTGGAGATGTCTTCCAAAAAGGTATGGAAAATGCATATTACAAAAAAAAAAAAAAAAAACTTATGCGTGGATTTCCAATTTTTTGGCACCAAAATAGTCATACTTTAATTTCTTTTTCCCATAAACTTTTTAAAATCCACTTGTATCTTAGGACTTATCCTTAGGGAATCAGAACTCATTCGCACTACTTTCTCCTCATGGGTAATAGTCCGTCCCCTTTCTCTGGCTTCCCTTCCCAGGAGTGGGTGGAGGAGAGAAGGGGACCCTGCCCGCATGCGGCCTGCACACACAGAGCACCTTTCCACCTCCGGGCTAACCTGCAGGCCCTCTGAGGGCAAAGGTGCCTCCCCACCCTGCGTCCTCTGACCGCCGACGTGTTGGAGTGAATGTTCTAAATTGGGTTTCTCATTCCTGACAGGCCGACTGAGCTGTTTCTCTAGTGTCCTGCAAAGTCTGCATGAGGCACAGATAGCTGCCCAAGGGAATTCCGGCCAAGTGACATAGCCGGAGTTCCTCAGGAACATTCTCACTGAGAACAATAGCAGCACTCAAACAATTCTGGGAAATTTAATTGTCCAAAGGAGATCTTTTCTTTAAAAAAATAAACTTGAGTAATTGGAGAAAAGAAATCTATCTTACGCTCAGGAAGTAGCGTTAGACAACATGAAGACTCATTCATTAGTGCCTAGAAATAGGACGTTGGCTCGGTTTCAAATACCACCAGAGAATGGCCACGCCAAAGGACGTCAGCGTGGACATGGGCCGAATAGATCATGGAGGAACCTCCCCTTTGCAGTGCGTACTGAAGGCTGTGACAAGGTAGAATGCGTGGGAAACTGGGGCGAGAACGAGTATAAGGAAGACACTGAGCGGCAGAGGGGCTGTGGGCCCCTGTCCCAGATACACAACCCCAAGACTCCCCAAACTGCGGAATCTTCCCCTTCCAGCCCTGGGCCTCTGCTAGGGATTCAGCGTGCAGAAGGGGCCAGTGTGGTCCAATGACTAACGCCACAAGGGAAGGGCCCCTTTATTTTACTCCACATAATTTTCTGCCACTCAGTGTTTTTCTTAAACCTGTTCATGCCAGTTTACAACATGCAGCGAAGAAGCCACTAAGAACCACTCCAGCCGAGAGTCACTCACATTAAATGACTCATTGTGCGGGAGTGTGCCGTCCCTGCCACTTCTGCTTTGATAAGTAGGCTGTGCTCGCTATCAGAAGTTGGGCGTCTACACTTACCCCAACTCCTTCTCACTGTTTACCCCTCAGCCCAATCACCTGCCATTCCAGGCCATGGGTGTCACCTTCACTTTTTTATTTAATTTTGCTTCATGGCAGGTGTACTCACCAAAGAGAGACAGAGACAGGCAGTGGGAAAGGGCAACCCCTAAGGAAGGCCACAGAACAACCCCTTCTCCTCCACAGCCCTCTCCCCCGGGATTTTAGCACACACACATCACCTGGTGTGTTTTTTTTTTTTTTTTTTTTTTTTTTTTTTTTTTTTTTTTGTGGGTTTTTTTTTTTGGGGGGTGCGCGCTCGCCC
>NW_006159632.1:4291897-4292323 GCF_000334495.1 Tupaia belangeri chinensis
CCACCCACCTGAACCCCCACGCCCCCAGCTGGCCCTCACCCCTCTTTCCATCACATTGTCTTGTGTTGTTACCAGTCAACCTAAGTCAGCCGCTTCTTTGACTTCTTTCCACAGTCAATGAAACAAGCGGCAAAGGCTGGAGAAGAAAGGGGGCCATTTCTGTAAGGGGTTACAGTAGGGAGACGGGCTGTGAGCACCACCAAACTGTCGAAACGTGCAACTCGTTCTCAGTATTTGTGGGTACAAGACACAAGCAGTCGGTCAGTCGCATTCCCTGAGTAATTACCCCGATCCCTTCCAACACCCACCCCTGGGTTCTCATTGACCCCTCCTCAGGCAGAGCTCCCGAGACTCAGCACGGGGTCAGAGGGTTCTCACTAGAGGCCTTTCTGATTTCAACGTGGCTGCCGTCCCGCTGAAGCTTTC
>NW_006159632.1:4292345-4312905 GCF_000334495.1 Tupaia belangeri chinensis
CAACTGGCCTGCTGCCACAGCCATGTGACTCTTGATGGGTAACACCTCATTACTCTCACAGTTCGCATATCCAAGGGCCAACCTCATTCACCAAAATAGGCCACCACCTTATCACAAGAAAGCACAGCAACCCCAAACCTCTTTTTCTGATTTCAGTCTTTCAGCCAACCCTTTTCATTGCCTCTGGGCCCAGTCTCTCACAGCGGGTTTTATATTGTCTGGTCAGGGTAAATTCCTGGATCCCCTCTTCCTAACCTCCCTCCCAACCCCACAAAGGATGCCTGCTTTACCCAGCAGGAGCATGTAATGCCCCAGGTCAATAAAACCATGTTCTTCAAGATGCAGCATGAAGCCAGCAGGTGGCATGGTGGTGAAGGCTCTGGAGTTCCATGTGGCTGACCACGGTTCAAGTCCCAGACACAGTGGTTTAACACACACCAAGTGTGTACGTGCATGCCCAAAATCCCAAGAAGAGAAGAGAGGAGAAGGACTGCAGCATGGCCATGTCCCCCAGAGGGAGATTTCTCGCTTTCTGTCTCTCTGATAAACACATGTGCCCTACAGCAAAAATCTCTCAAAAAAAAAAAAAAAAAGAGTGTAGCTTGTGAATCTCAGGAAGCCACAAGCAGCTCCAAAAGCAGGTCTTTAAACAGCCCACTGCCCAAGGTCACGGGTCAATCTCATTAATAAAGTGACTAAGTTTAGCTCCTTCCCAAGTGTCTCGCAGTGAGGAAGGTGACTGTTCTGTAACCTGCTCTGGCAGACACTTAGCCAGCAGATCTTCCCACCGCCATCGCAGGGGACCAAAGGGTCACACCCGTTTAGCCAAAAATCTATCAGGCATTCTTTCTTCAATTAAATGTATGACTTTGAGAGTAAAACACTTCATTTTCTAGTTTCATTCTTTGAAAACAAAAGAAACACCAGATGATGGGCTTTTAGATTGTCAGCTTTCTTGGCTGGTTGGCATGAATTTCCAAAAACATGAGGTCAGATAGACAATGTCCCGAACATTTCATTTTGTCGAGGTATTTTATTTAAAAACAGCAAACAAAACAAAACCTCTGCCAACTGTCAGCACCACCACTTCATAAAGAAGGAACATTTGAACCTAAATGAGGAGGAGGTGTGGAGCCAGCTGAGTGCAGACGCTCAGCAGTGCTGGGTCCACGGGAAGATTACGGGTCCGGGTCCCTGTCCACCTGTCCACCCTGGGCTCTCACTCCCACGACCCTGGCTGGCTCAGAAGGGTAGTGGGGGGACCCCAGTGTGAGGCCTGTTAAGGGTGCTTCCCTCTCTTTGTCACAAAAGACATTAGCTTTTTAAAAAACTAAGATGCAGTTTCAGAATAAAAGCATTCCCTTAAATGGCGCAAGTTTTGCTTCTTCCAAAACTCATTACTTTCTTTCTTCCTCCTTTTGCCTTGACCACGTGAGACAACCGTGGCAGACAGGCCCAGGCTCCACTGAGCTCCTGGGACCTACAGAGGAGGCAGCCTGAATCCCAGGAGCACAAGGGCCTCCCCTCGGTGGGAAACAGTCTACAACAAACCCACGGCTATGACTGGGCTTCACATTACGAAAGTGTGCACTTACTTCACTACAAACTCGTCTGTAGGCTTTGATTTTGAACTGAGCTTTCAGAGTGGAACTGGAACCCAGCCAGGAATTGGGACCAAATGACCGGCACTCACACTGTCGCTGGCCAAATACCCGGCCTGCTGCTGCCCAGGCTTGCCGAGGGCTGCCTCCCGATGTCCCTGGAGGCCAAGCACGGCCATGTGACTTGCTTCGGGTGGGGGAAGGGGAGCAGAGGGCTGTGTGTCCAGTCCGGGTGGAGCTCTGGGAGCAGCGCTTGACCCATCACTGTCGCCTGCCCCTGTGGTGCTGGGAGTGGGTCTTCAGGCGGAGCCTGGCTCAGGGACTTCGCTTTGGTCCTCTCGGTGGGTTTTTGAGGACATTATTGACCCTCTCTTCTCAGGGGGTGTCTTTAACCTGAACCCCCGAGGGTCTGATCACCATTTCCCTTCACCCAGAGCAGATGGAGAAAAAGCAGCTGCTACTTCCTGCACTCCGGCTCCAGTGAGCTTTCTGTGCTTTCTAAAAACCAATGCGCCATTACTGATTTCATTTTTGGGTTTGCTTTTCTTTTTTGTTTGTTTGTTTTGTTTTGTTCTTAATTTTACTCTAGGGCGAGTGTGCTTAAGAGAGAGAGAGAGATAGAGAGAGGGAAAGTGAGAAGTCGCCCCCAAGGAGGATGTCCACACCACAGTCCCTTCTCCAGTTTCCTCTTGGGATTTTGGGCACATATGCACAAACACCCAGCAAGGTCTGGGACTCAAACCGTGTAGTCGGCCTGGTGAGATCTAACCACCCAACCACCATGCCACCAGCTGGCCTCCGTTAATTCTGACATCCAGAGTCTGAAGGGAAGTGCGCATACACGTGCTAAGGAGGCCAAGGCGAGGCAGCCTGTCTTAAAGAAGCCTCGCGGCAACATTAAGCCACTTCCCGTGTCTGTCTCGGGGGTCCTACTCAGCTACTGGGTTCGGAGGACTTCAAGACCTAATCTGACTAGTAATCTGCCCCTCCTGCGAGGCAAAGAGAGAGAAGTCTCCCACGGGATGTGAGGACAGAGACTGGAGGTCCAGTGAGGCCCGGAGAAGAGCGTGCAATTTCCCTGGAGTTTTCCTGGTCACCTTCTGCCTTCCCCCGCTGGGCTTTGCTGAGGGCTGAACAGCTGAGTTTATCTCCAGCCTAGTCCACGTGGAATCGGACCGTCGGTCTGCGCCTGCCTTCTCCTGCACCCTAACCAAAACAGGGATGTGGACTGTGAAGCCACGTAGACGTTAAAAGCAAACAAAATCTGTGAAAGAGTGCCCCCACGCAGGCATGCTGGGAGAACTGACCCTGATGACATGAGGGCCATCATCTGAAGTCCGTGGCACTTGTGACCTCGTCATGGCTAGTGTCCACGTCTTTTTCCCTATTCTGCTGTCACCCACTTCATTACCCCCAACTAGCACAGGACTGTTTGATCAGGCTGACCGTGTGGCCTAGTGGTTAAGGGAGCCAGACCTCGCTTGTCTGACCATGCCATCTGTCCTGGCCCCAGCGGCGGCCTGTAAACTATGCCGAGCATGTGCGTGCCCCAAATCCTGCAGGGAGGAGACACGCAGGAGAGGGCATTGCAGTATAACCACCCACCGTGGGTGCTTTCTCCCTCCCTCTCTCTCTGGCAAGGGCACACACCCACAAACAATTTTTTTTTTAATGTTTAGTTGAGGAGCCAGCAGGTGGCGTAGTGGTTAAAGTGCTGGACTCCCACATAGCCAACTGTGGTTCAAGTCCCAGACCCAGTGACTTGAAACTCATGCCCGGCACGTGTGTGTGCATGCCCAAAACTGCAAGGGGAGAATGGAGGAGAAGGGTTGCAGCCATCTCCCCCAGGGAGCGATTTCTCTCTCTCTCTCCCCATCGCACTCTCTCTCTCTCTCTCTCCCAACATCTCTCTCTGGCTCTCTGGCAAACACATGGGCCCTATAGCAAAAATCTCTCAAACAAAAAAAACGTTTGGTTGAAGTTTTCATTAAGCATCATAAAGAGACTTCGCCATTTATCAGAAAGAAGTCATCCCTTCTCTAACTGTCCTCCAGGGAATGCCGCCGAGTGGGCTTAGGAAGAAGCTTCCTCTGCTGCAGCTTCTGCCAGGAGCCTCCCGAGGGCCGTGGGTCCGGAAGACCTGGCAGGGGAAGCGCACGCTCATGGCAGCTGCAGCTGCTCCTCCTTCCTCACCCCGCCAGGAGTTCCGTGACCGCTTCCTCTGGAGGCCTGAAACAATGAAGCAGCACACGTGGGTGGAGCCGTGGCCCTGCCCGGGACAGGACGCTGACTAAAGCACTCTCCTCAGAGCTGCGTCCCCATCCAGAGCTCCTCCCGCTTCCTGCTCTCTCTGAGCTGCTTAGGCCACCCCGTGGCTTGCCAGAGGCTGTGGTTCCAGATGCAGGCCGCATGCCAAGCGCTCCAGGAGGGTGCACCGATCACCCTGATATCCCGGCAGATATTAGAGCCGCAGCTTCGGCTCTCTGTTGCTGTCGCCATTGCCAACTGTCGTCAAGCTGTCGGCCCCTCCTGGGTGCACGACCCCAGGCTAGGCCCTGTGGAAAGGGGCAAAGATGAAGTTTGCCTCAAGGGTGGGGTAAGGAGACAGGAATGCAGGGGCTTGTGAAGGCGCCAGACCATTCTGCACTAGGCAGTCGTGGTGGACACGTGACATCGTGCACTTGGCAAAGCCCAATGGACGGCGCGGAGGGGGCGCTAAACCGCGGGCCTCAGTTTACAACAGCGCATCAGCAGTGTCCCAGCCGCAGGGAGAGGGGCTTTGGGAACTCTGTGATCTGTTCGATTTTTCTGCAAAACTAAAACTGCTCCTAAAAGAGTCTATTAATGGGGCCAGCAGATGGCGTGTGGTTGAGGGCTAGACTCCCACGTGGACAAGCACAGTTCGAGTACCAGACCTGGCAGCTTGAAAATCATGCCAGGTACCCCAAGTCCCAGGAGGAGAATGGAGGAGCAGGGGGCATCCCCTCCGGGCGGTGACTTCTCACTTTCCTCTCACCATCTCTGTCTCTCCGGCAAGCACACATGCCCTATGACAAAAATCTTAAAAAAAAATAAAGTAGAAAGTCTGTTAATTCAAAAGGAAAAAGAAAATCAAGCTGCCGGAAACAAGCCGTGAAAGGCAGTAGGTCAGTAGGGCCCAGCCCTGACGCAGGACCCAGGTGCAATTACCCCCCACTTCGAGCAGCTCCATGGATGTATTCGACCACCCTTCGAGTCCAGGACCTGGTAGCTTGAAAACACAACAGGAGTGTGTGTATGCGCCCAAAACCCAAGGAGGAGAAGGGATTGCGGCGTGGCCACCCCCCCGGGGATGATTTCTTGCTTTCTGTCTCTCTGTCTCTCAGGTGAGTACAGGCACACTAGAACAAAAGCCTCTCTAAAAAAAGAAAACCAGAATAAGCCTACAGAACTGAGCTGAGCCGTCAAGCACCACTCACACCTAAATAACCTCATAAACAATCAAATCGGGCCGTTCCTTTCACCCTAACTGGAGGAACCGAAGCAGAAAGTAAGAGACCCAGGAGGGATGAGAGACACCTGCCTGTCTGAGAAAAGCCTCGACGCGTCTGCGGCAGGCAGCGGTGGCAAACAGCACGCAGACGCCCACCCGCCCCACTGGCAGCTGGAGAGCAGAGGACGCTCAGGACGGCAGGACGTGAGTCAGCCGCACGTCTGGGGCCTGAGCTGCACCCTGGGCGGAGGGGCTGGGCAATGAGGAGCCTGCGGAGCAGATGCCCTCGCAGATGGCGGGCACCAGCCGCTCCCGCACCATCACCTGAGCAGCCCGGCCGCCTGCTCTGCTGGGAGCCTCACGTCCGCCTGGGCCACGGTTCCTTCCACACAGAGCTTCCAGCTGTGATCTGGCTTAGACCCACGCGTTCATGGCGAGCGCAGCGGACAGAGAAGGCACAAAACGACTGCCAGCCACGGAGGCGTGCGCCTGCCCCTGGGCCCCGAGCCTCCCCTCCCGCTCTAGCTTTCCTGATCGCCACAAGTGACGAGAAGCAGGAGGGCACCACGCCTGCCCTCAGTGAACAGAGGGGCTGAGACGCAGTGCTGTCCAGGCGCCAGTGCGCCCAGGGCACCGACCGGGCCGGCTGCCCGGCTCTGCCCGGGGACCGCAGGGTCTCCCCGCAGGGCTCTCAGCTCCTCGGGGAACACGAGAGGCCTGCAGAAGCAAGCGCAGACCGCCCTCTGGGCTCAGGCGGGCCTGATGGCCTTCTCAGAGAGAGGGTGGGAAGACCACCCCACTGCTCAGACAAGAATGTGAGCAAGGCTGGACATCTTGTCAAAAGGAGGGCCAGTCAAAAGGAGGCCATGGTGGTTAAGGGTGCTGGACTCCCACATGGCCGACTGCAGTTCGAGTCCCAGACCTGGCAGCTTGCTTTCTTACTTTCTCTCTTCTCTCTCTCACTCTGTCCCTCTCTGGTAAATTTTAAATAAATAAGTAAATTGATAAATAAAGTTAAATAAAATAATTCCTTTTTTAAAAAAGAAAAGAAGAAGGGCCAGCCAGTGGGTGAAGTGAAGGCGCCAGGTCCCATACAGCCGACTTAGAGTGCCAGATCTGGCAGTTTGAACATCATGCTGATGCCTGTGCGTGTGTGCCCAAAACCCCGCGAGGAGAGTGGGAGGGGAATGCGGCAAGGCCATTCCCCAGGGGATGATTTCGCACTTTCCCTCTCTCTGCCTCTCTGTCTCTCTGCAGCAAGCACATGTACACTATGCAAACTGGCAAATGGAGCCACTGCCTGCGACTGAGAGGCCACCTCGCCAGGATCTGGGGGGAACTCTCGACCTGGGTGACATGCGGTGAAGACCAGGCTGGGAAGAGCCTCAGATGCCAGAATCAGGACTTGAGTTTTCTCCTGTCGGCACGGAGCCATCACAGAGGGATGAGCTGTGCAAAGCAGGTGTCGGGGAGGATGATGGCCCAGGGAAAAGAGGTGACAGAGAGAGAGCCGGGGAAGGAAACAGGCCAGAAGGAATTGAAGGGCAAGTTCCCAGTGCCCCATGGTTGAGGAGAAACGGCACCCCACGTTCGGCCCATGTTCACTGGAGACGGAGGTGACCTCTCGGAAAAGGCTGCCAGGTGCTGGGAGACAAGGCTGGTGCTCAGAGGAAGACTGAGGAGTCCTCAGGGGACATGGCATGGGGGCACGGGGATGGGGAGGAGGCAGCACACCCAGAGCCGGCCGCCCCAGTAGTGGGGCAGTGGGGTCCAGCACTGGCACGGGGAAGATGTGGGCAGAGCTCCCCTCGCGCCGGCTCCCACCCAAGTGGGCGTGCCCACGCCCTGCCCTGCCCAGGGCCTCCTGGCAGGCTGCAGACATTTCTGCTCACTGCTGAAGTTCACCAGCCCACACCAAGGCACAGCGGAGCCCCCAAACCCTCAGGTGGCAACTGCGGCAGGAGTGGGAGCTGAGGATGATGGGAAGGACGCCAACGAGCAGGAGTGGCCTGGGCTGGCCAGAGCACAGCACAGGGCGGGCTCTGAGAGGCTGACCACAGGGGAAGCCCCAAGCTCATGTCTAGGGCCCACCCTGAGAGTGCCGGGCACATATGTGCCCACGACCACAGGAGAGTCCGGGTGGATGCGCTGTCAGACCCTGATGGGGAACGTCTCTGTCCCTCTCTCAGAAGAAATAAATAGACTTTTTAAAAGAGAGCGAGATGGAAGCTTTGCGGGGGCTGGTCCAGGAGCCCCAAGAGCTGGACGGGCACACAGAGGTGCGAGGAGGGCGCAGGGCTCGAACACATGCCCAGCACATGCCCACGTGCAGCCTGCTCTTCTGGGAGGGACAGCGGTGGGGAGGGGCAGAGGTCAGGGAGGACTCCTCTGTGGGAAGCAGGGAAGCCCTCGACGGAGGGAAAGGCCGGAGAGCGTGGGAGGGCGCGTGGGCTCCCTTCTCACAGGTGGGGGACAGGGGCAGGAGGAAGGCAGCCCCCACCCCCCTGGACTTCTCAGGGTGGCCCCCCAGACCCAGGTCTCTGCGCTGCAGGGTGCTCCTGCCCCTCCCCAGTCCCGCCCCACTCACAGAAACGCGCCTTGAGGCTGTGCTGAAAGCCTCAGTCGGCACGGGCGTCCCTGCAGACCAAGCACCAACAGGACTGCCCGTTTCACAGACGGAGGAACTGATGCCTAAAAGGTTAATCCCACCCATACACAGGACACCAGCAAAGACAGTGCCCACCCGAGGCCCCGGAACACGCAGCTGCCCGCTGCGGCCCAGGTGGCAGAGGGACTGGGGCCACCCAGGCCCTGGGAAGCAGTCCCAAGTTTGGAGCACAGTGTCTTAGTGCAGCGTCAAGGCCCGGGCAGCGGCAAGGCAAGCCTATGAGATCCAGTCGTGTCCTGTCCCAGCTGACACTAACACGAATAGCACTGTGACCCAACAGGGGTCCCCTGGATCCCATACCGGGGCCCTGACCTCCAGGAAGCCTGACACTGCTGTCTCAACTGGTGCAGGGACAGGGACAGCTGTCTCCTGAGCTGTGTGCCTGGTGATGCACAGGACTTTCTGAGCAGGGCTGGGAGCCACGGTTGTGCAGGGCAGAGACAGCCAGAGCGTGGTCCCAGCCAGGCACTGGGAGCTGGGTAGTGTTCCCCCCGACTCAGGGTTCTGGAGCCCTGCGTCCCAGCAGCTCAGAACGGGACTGTACTTACAGGTGGCATCTCCAAGGAGGTAACTACTGAGAATGAGGCTGCCAGGACGGGCTCTTGTCCATCACGGCTGTGTCCTTGTTAGAAAAGGGGAACAGGACACAGACACACGCGAAACGGCCATCTAAGCCACAAGAAGCACCCCAGGGACAGCTTCGAGCTGCCTCTTGACCTTAGGCTTCCGGCCTCCAGAGCTGTGAGCACTCCTGGTGTTTACGCCTCAGTATGTTACTCTGGTGTGGCACCCCAAGTACCCCAGGGAACCCAGTCTGGTGAGCCTGGGTCTCACCCATCACCGCAGAGATCCGTTCAGAGCCCAGACGGGAACCCAAGTGTACGCGATTCCGGAACCTACATAACAGAAAGACCCTCTGGACCTGCCACAGTGCAGTGGTGATCTCACATGGCCAACGAGGGTTCAAGTCCCGGTCTCCACAACTGGGAAGATATGTCAAATGCACACGAATGTGCCTGGGATCCTGGCAGGGTGGAGAACTGGAGGAAAAGGACTGCAGTGTGACCAGGCCCCACCCAAGGGCGTTCTCGCTCTTGCTCTCTCTCAATCTCTCTCTCATGTGCACCCGTGCGCCCTCTGGCATTAAAAATAGAAGGTGGGGGGACCAGCAGTTAGCGTAATGGCTATGTCGCTGGACTCCCACGTAGTCGACCGCGGTTCAAGTCCTAGCCCAGGTGGCTTAAACTCACGCTAGGCGCATGTGCGTGCGTGCCCAAGATCCCGAGAGGAAAATGGAGAAGGGATTGCGGCATGGCCATCCCCCCGGGGGGTGATTTCTTGCTTTCTGTCTCTATGTCTCTCTCTGTCTGTCTGGAGAGCGCATGCGCCCTATAGCAAAAACCTCTCAAAAAAAAAAAAAAGAAGAAGAAGGTGGGTTTGCAGCAGGCTTATCCCTGTTGGCTACACTGCCGGGCCGGAATACAGCTTGTTTTACAGAAGCCATTTGCCCCTTTTGACAACAGACTCTTTTTTAAATTTATGTATCTTTATTTATTTTAATTTGACCAGAGAGGGACAGAGAGAGTGTGTGTGAGAGAGAGAGAAAAAGGAAACCACCAGGTCCAGGACTCAAAATACAGTCGGCCATGTGGGAGTCCAGCGCCTTTAACCACGACACCACCTGCCAACTCCACAACAGACATTTTGATCAAAGAAAATTCTATTGATTTTACTCACATCTCCTCTGTGGATGGCCACGTTTCCAGAATGACGTCAGGGGCTAACGATGGACCGTTGTGTTAGCTACACAGAAAGTGTGTTTGCACGTTGATAAGTGAATGGAGACAACCCGAGAAATGCGAATGACTTGGTTTCTTGGAAAATAAATAAATTTTAAGTTACATTTATTTATTTT
This sequence comes from Tupaia belangeri chinensis, assembly GCF_000334495.1. Taxonomy (NCBI): domain Eukaryota; kingdom Metazoa; phylum Chordata; class Mammalia; order Scandentia; family Tupaiidae; genus Tupaia; species Tupaia belangeri. Next base: position 4,302,002 of record NW_006159632.1, read on the forward strand.
TCCCATTATGTAAGATTACCTGGAAAATGATCATTTGAAATGTCTTCCTTTTGTAGATTTTTTTCTATTCATTCTTTTTGCCCTAATAGAATCGCCCCCCCAAAACTGATTCTATTTATATTCTGAAATTTAAAAATGTTAAATATATATTATGAGTAACATACGCACATGACAAGAACAATTCAACATTACACACGACAATAACAATTCAACATTACACACATGACAAGAACAATTCAACATTACGCCCATGACAAGAACAATTCAACATTACAAAAGATTTGAACAGGAAGAAGGGAGCGGGCTGAAGTAGGAGCGGCGTCCCAGAACCATCTTTAGGCAGCGCTGGGTGTCCGTTCTAGCGTCGAGTCCTTCCTATCATGATACTGTGCTGTTTTGCTCTACACGTTTTTAAAGAAAACACAGAATGGCAGATACGAATGTCTTTGTGTATTTCAAAATAGCTTTTAAATAAAGGGAGGGAAGAGCTTCTCAGAAATGGCCACTAGGTGGTAGAAGTTGACTAAAGAAATGCTTGAGCAGGCAAGCCCACCTGCACTGCCCTGTGTAACTTTTTTCCCTCGGGGGAAGGATACAGGAGAAAGACGGGCTTTTCCAGGTCACCCTCCTGGCATATCCAGCGTCCCCTCCCCCAGAGCCCTGTGCCCAGAGGAGAATAGGGCGCAGCCGTGAATGCCGGTCTTCAAGAGTGAAGGACAAGTAGACCCAGTGGCTTCAGACACTGCCTCCCACACTCCACTTCTACCAAGGTGGAGGGGACAGGGAGAGATGGCCTGCTCTCCCTCCAGGACAGCTGTGACGCAGGGCCCTTCTGGCTTAGGAAGAAATCTGAGCCTGTCTCAATGCACTAAGTCAAAACGCCCAGAGTCACTCTCCCACTTTGGTGAGAAATATTCCATCTCCATGATGGATTTAGGGCCCAGCAGATGGCAAGGTGGTTGAGGCACTAGACTCCCACATGGTGGGCCACAGCTCGAGTCCCGGACCAACTGACTTGAAACTCACACATGCGTGCCCAAGATCCCAGGAGAATGGAGGAGGAGGGATTGCTGCGTGTCCATCCCCACAAGGGGGTGATTTCTCACTTTCCTGTCTCTGTCTCTCTGGTGAGCACATACGCACCCTACACCAAAAGCCTTCGAATATATAGATATATATATAGATTATTCGTGTATATATGTGTGTGTGTGTATATATATATATATATATCATGGATTTGACTTGCTCTCAAAACCACATTCAAAAAGGTCTGAAGAAGTAACTTTCCATTTGTTAGAGGTTCCTTGAGCTAACACAGGTGCCTAGACAAGAGGGAGGAAGCTGTAAAGATAAATGAAGTTAGAACATTCTCTACACTGCTCTTCCTGACCAAACTGTTCCATGATGATAAAAACTGGAAATAAAAACAAGCTAGCAAGGAGAAGGAAAAATAATTGTTTAAATATGAAAAATAGATATCAACAATGCTTTCACCTAAGAATTTTATTCCAGAAATGTATGCTAAGAAAATATTTCAATAGAGGCAAAAGGCTACAAAATTGCGAGTACAGACCTAAATATCTAATGACCCAGTGGCATGGCTTTCTAAATCATCACCTATGCTGAAAATCACTGTGGGCCTGGCCGTGGCGGGGCCGGCAGCAGACCACTGCCCGCTGCCGGGGCCCAGGGAGGCCGGGTTTGGAACCTGGGGCAATGTAGGGTGATCATGGTGAGCCTATGGTCCTGGCTGACCACGGGGGACGGGGGATAGAGCCGTGGCAAAACCCTGTCAAGGGTGCTTCTCTCATTCTCTCTCTCTCAAGAAATAAACTTTAAGAAAAAGAGAATCATTCGAAGCCTATGAAAAAGTGAGAAAGTCCTGCATAAGAAGTTGCCAGTTTCCCAGACAGGACACGATGATGCACACTTAAAGACAACGCAGAAGAAACGCAGCACCCTTTCCCATGGCAGCGCGCCAGCTGCGAGCACAGAAAGTGGCTGAGGAACTGCGCTTTCACAGCCTCCTACGAATTCATGCTCAGCCCGCGAGCCACCTGCGAGTGTGACACGGCACCGCACACGGCTTAGCTCCTACTTACAACCTTTGCGCCTGACGCTTGCCCTGACAGTAATATTTATTTTCAATAATTATTAAATTTTCCTTTACTAAATGAAGCTTACTTTTATTTGTTCTGAAGCCATAGCAATGTAAAATTACTCCTGACCACGCTGCTACAATGTTCCCATTTTGATTCAGATTTCAAGTCTGTAATAGAATATCTACAAATATGTGTATAAACGTCCTCCTTGGGCAGGGTGAGGGGCTGTCTACCCACACAGGAGGTTGGGTTCTCTGCAGTCACAGAATAGACCATGCCACCCTGAGGCTAGAATAAGCTGCCTGTGCCAATGTTTATATGGAAGAATGAGACACTCAAATTCATACTAAAAAAAAAGAGAGAGAGAAAAGAAAAAGAAAAAATGACCCTCTCCTCATTATTCTCATGGATTTTGGCAAGGAAACTGAGCTTCCTCGGGCTGGGTCCAGAACCTGCAATCCTGGGCCCCCCACACCCCCAGACCAGACCGGAGGGCAGCTAAGGCTGATTAGGGCTGCAGAGACCTCCTTCCTGGCCGGCTTGAACAGGGCCTTGAGCGGTGGCTCTCAAGGCCAGGGAGCAGGAGCGGACCCCCTGCTGTTTGGAGGACGCCCTGCAGTAAGCCCAGAGGCCCAGACGTTCCCAAACAATGGAGTACTCCATGAATCATCAGGGACCCCTGAGATCCCAAACCTCCACTGAGAGTCCACCCACATACCCCTAAAAGCTCTAACATGTGGAGAAAAGCCTATAATGTACATGGTGCAATAGGTTTATTGCACGTATATACATACAACATAGGAAAAACCGTAACAGCCATCTGAAATGTGTTTTAAATGAGATTGCCCATCAGAGGCTTGGTAACTACGATGAGGTAGACCTGAGTCAAATGTCTTCTCAGTGCAAAAGTCACTTATCATCTTAACTTAATCATTTTTCATTTCAGGCCAACCCTATAGCTCAGGGGTTAAGCACTAGATGGAGGAAGCCGGATACCACATGGCCAACCGCAGTTCAAATCCCAGCCCTGGGGTTTGAGAAGCATACCAGGTCCATGGACATGCATGCCCCAAATCCTGATGGGATGAAAAGAGGCAGAAAAAAAGATTGCAACATGACCAGGCCCCATGGGGGTGCTGTCTCTCCCGTCCCCCCCTCTCTCTATATATGTGCATGTATGTGTGTGTGTGTGTGTGTGTGTGTGTGTAGATATATCTGGCCCAAGCACACACTCTCTGGCATAAATAATCATAATTTTCCATTTCTTTCTGTACCAAAATAGCAGTCTTAAATATAATGAAAACAAAACAAAAACAAGAAAAGTGTGTGTGTGTTAAAAATATGTAAACGGGGCGGTAAATTAGAATATTTAAAGAAAATTATTTATTTGGAGGAAGATATAAGCTTATAAAGAAATATATAACACATTCCGCTCTTATGATGCCTAGAACTCAATCTAATAAAGGAATATATATACAGATCTGAAAGAAACACCCAGTCCAGTACTTCTGGGTTGATTTGCCATGGCAAGCTCTTTGCAAATGGGAATCAGAAACCAGGTACCTCTTCCAGAAAATAGATTTCTGTACTGAAAGAAAAAGAAAAAAAAAAAAAAGACTGATGCACAAATAAATAATCACCCACGTTAAATTGAGGGGTCAGAGACCAGCTTGGCAACTGGAACAAAGGAAAATTTGTCATCAGGCTCTTTGGTCCTTCTTCCTAAAATAAATTTGGAGCTAATTAGCTTTCAAGACTTTTCCGATTTTTTTTTCCACAGTGACAAGACAATGAAACACACTTAAGATAAAAACCAGATGTTGAAGCTTAATGGTCACTTGGCCATGTACAGGACACATCCCTAGGCCACTGTTAAACTGGCCAACTTGCAGCCTGGTGGACAGCATGAGCCTTGTGGATCCTCTCCTGTCTGCAGGCGGACACTCAGCTGTGAGGCCCCAGTCCCAGCATGGCGGAATTCTCCGGGTTCCCACACGAGCCACGACTCAGTAGATGGGCCTTCCCGCAGGTGTCCTGGGCTGCTCCTATGAAAACGGTGTCATAGAGATTTCCAGAAATCCCAGAAGTCACAGCAGGCCTTAGCAAGGACAGTGTGAAAGTGTGGTATTGGGCCTACCCGACTGCGTGCCTTCGCCCTTTTCTGTAAAATCATGGTTTGACTTATCCAGTACTTGGCTTTGCGGATACAAAAAAAGAAGAAAATACGGCATGACTTCTGCATAGGTCAGTGGAAATCCATGAAGAAGAGAAACAGAAAGATAAACAGGCTATACCCAAGTTCTTCCAGAAACTCAACCTAATTTCTGTAGGATTCTGAGCCTATGCTTATCTTTGATTATTAAATAACATGTAAACTTATTAAATAATAAAATGTAAACTCCAAAACAACAAGCAAATACATCAGAACAAAAGTTCTCTTTTCTAAAATTTTTTATTTATTCATTCGTTTATTTTAATTTGACCAGAGAGAGACAGAGCAGGAGAGAGAGAAAGTGAGACAGCAAGCCACCAGGTCCTGGGTTCAAACCACAGTTAGCCATGTGGGAGTCCAGCCCCTTAACCACCATGCCACCTGCTGGTGCTAAGAACAAAGTTCTTCATGCAGCTGAGAAGTTGGTTCACCATCCCAGAACTCCAGAGCTTCTTGAGGTGGCGTGGGACAGACATAATGGGCAGAAAGAGTATTTCTAGATGAAATGTATTTGAATAGATGAATTTATATTTGAATACATGTATCTATCAGATGACCTGGAACGTTCCTTACTCAAAATTTTAAGCAAGAGGTGACTAAAGACACTACGTGACAATGCTGCCAACCCCTGGGCTTCGGGGTCCGTATACAACTCACAGCACGGCCAGGCCAGGCGTCCGCAGGTTTCCCTGAGCCTAACGTGGCACCCACAGGACTTGAGGCGCGTGTCATCCAGTTGTCCCAGACACCGTTTTTTTAAACTATTTTTTGGTCTGGTTTTCTCATAGAATTCCACCGAGAGTTCCAAATTTACCGAATGTGCAAAAATTAAAATTGGTCCAGTCAGCTGGCATGCACTCTTCCAGTGGCCTTCGGGGAAAGGTGCGATCGCCTCTGTGTCCCCTCTGCCATCACAGAGCATGCAAGACTATAGGTTCCAGCATCCGTGAGGCTTCATACTAACTTACCGCATGCTGACCCTCTGGCCCGTGGGTTCTACATTCAGAAGAGAAAGTACAGAATCTCCCACTGGGACTGCTTGTCCTGTTAGTGAAGGTTTCTTTCTTGTCTGTTTTTAGGCTTTTGCCACAGGGCATGTGTGTTCACCAGAGAGAGATGGTAAGAGGGAAAGTGAGAAAGCACCCCCAGGAGAGATGGCAACGCTGCAGTCCCTTCTCCTCCATTCTCCCGCTGGGATTTTTGGCACGCCGCACACGCTCCTGGCATAATTTTCCAAGCCTGGGGACAAATGCACATGACTTCCCAGGCCTGGAATTTGGGGCACACACTCATGTACATTCATGCACATTCACGCACACTCACTTACACTCATGCACACTCACACACACACACACAGCATGACTTTCAAGCCACTGAGCCCAGGACTCGAACTGTGGCTGAGCATGTGGGAGTCTAGTGCCTTAACAACTTGCTGTCCCCCTGTTAGTGAAGTTTATTCACAAGGACTACATGTAGGGGGTCACTGGTTCCAGGCAGAAAGGCAGGAATGTCTTACACAGGGCCTCATGCCACGTAGCCACCTTACAGACCTTTCTCTGTGTTAACCCAGTGCACAATAACCCCCTCCACCAACATCTCCCCCAACCACCCCAGGCCAGCTCCTGGCAGCCCTATCTGTATTCAGAGACTTCCTCCCTACAGGGTGTAGGAGGAAGAGAGAACCAGTAGAACTATTATTGAATGTGCACAACATAAAGTAATAGTCAATGTCAAAGATTAAATGTCTATATTACACACCATGAACCTGCTTTGAAAAACCACACTGCACCCCACAAACATGCACAACAATCATATGTAAGCCAGAAGTCACAATAAAAATAAATCCACAACTAGCATGCATGAATGGACCTGCAATCACTCAGTGGAGAAGCCTTTCGAATGAGGCAGAAAAGCCAGTCTACAGGACCACGTGTCTGCAGGCCCACTGTCACACTCGCCACGGAGAAGGTAAAACTTCTGTCACAAAACCCAAACCAGACAATAACTAAATACAGAGTTAAAACACAAAGGGAAAATTGAGAAAAACATCTGCAAGACACAATGGAAGACCCAAGGCTAACTTCCTTTCCCTTCCTTTACTTGTAAAGCCCAGTCACATCGGTAAAGAAAAAGGTGAACCCACTGGAAAAATGAGCGAAGAACAGGAACAAGCAACTCACGGCAAAGAAGCGGCAGTCGTTGTACACGTAAGAGCCCCTCAGCCTCCTCCGCGTTGTGGTGAGAGCAGAGACTTGCACGATCTTTTTAAAGATCTTATTTGACTAAAGCTACAAATACCCTTGTATTTTTTACAATTGCCAGCGGACACAAGCACGTGCCAGGGAGAGAGAGAGGGAGAGGGAAAGGGAGAAAGCACCCCAGATGGGCATGGTCACATCAACCCCTTCTCCACTTCCCCATCCTGCGAGGATTCAGGGCACGTGGCCTTACTGCCAGATGCCGGGATCCAACTCCCCTAACCACAAGGCTGCAGGGCCAGCCCTCTACCAATATCCCTTTAAAGCGCATTTCTAGAGTGTATGCCTTGACACTTTTCCTCCTACAAATTAAACCAGCAAAAGTATGCTAAGACAGAGGCCAGCAGGTGGCACAGTGGTTAAGATGCCATACTCCCACAGGCTGACCATGGTTGGAGTCCTGGACCCAGTGGCTTGAAAATCATGCCGAGCACGTGTGTGTGTGCATGCCCAAAATCCCAAGGAGAATGGAGAAGGGATTGTGGCATGGCTATCCCCCCATGGGGTGATTTCTCTCTCTCTCTCTCTTTTTCTCTCTCTGTCTTTCTCTAGCACACATGCCCTATAGCAAAAACAAACAAACAAACAAAAAACACCCTCCAAGATAGATATAAGGCATATGTTCATTGTAATGTTTTAATAGTGAAATAACTATAACCCTGAGTGCCCGTGAACAGGTAATAAGTGAAACGAATTACGGCATCTTACAAACAGAATCCTACGCACCCTAAACAACGTTAGATCTAGATGTGCCAATGTAGAAGCATCTCTGAGAAATATGAAGTGAAGAAAGAAAAGAATAAACAGTAAAAAATTATATAGTATAGGCCAGCTCCATGGCCTGGTGATTAAGACATCCGGATCCGACTTTGCCCACCCACCAGTTTAAATCCCAGCCCCAGTGGCTTAGAAACACACACACACGCACACGCACACGCACACACACATACAGGATGCGTGCGTACAAGAGTGCATGCCCAAAAGATCCTGACAAGGAGGACCCTCCCCCTTCGGGGTGCTTTCCCCTCTGTCTCTCTGGTGAGGACGTGCACTGTCTGGAGGATTTTTTTTAATCATGTTGTATAAATTATAAAAGATGAGCCTACATATCTACACACATAGCCATGTTTCCCAGGGACAAAATGGTGATGTTTTAGAAGAGGGATCGCTGAGAAGGCCTATGTACTTTTTACTTTGAGCTTTTCTGGGCCGTTCCATGTATTAGAAAGCTGTGTCTATCATTATTTTTTACATCCAGAGAGGTTCACTAGTTAAGTGGGATTACAAACCATTTGTTTCCTTACTTTTTACGAATCCATATTTTAGTAGCTTAATGGCTTTGTTACTAGGCAGGTTGTTGTTTTCTGCCTGGCCTCGTGTCCCAGACTGCCAGATGAAGTCAGGGAGAGCGCCCGCTATGACTGGGGAGCCGCTGAGCCTGCAGCTGTTCCCCCCTCGGGCGTCCTGCAGCTGCCACAGCACTCTCGTGGGTCATCCCAGTCCAGCTCTCCGGCTCGGATCCCAGGGTCAGATGGCCTTGGCGAATGCGTGTGGCCACAGCAGGCACGTGCGCCAAATGAAGGAGCAAGGGAGGAACACCAGAGCACAAGTGGCAGCCTGGGAAGGCCGGCAGGGAGACAGCCACGCAGGCGTTGCTGAACCTGGGAGCTCCCTGACCCTCTCTTCCAATAATCAGCCTTCCTATCCCAGGACATCTATTTTTTTTTAAAGAATTGTTTTATTTAACTTTATTTATTTATTTATTTAAATCTGACCAGAGAAGGATAGAGTGGAGGGGGGAGTGAAAAAGCAAGCTACCAGGTCTGAGACTTGAACCATGGTCGGCCATGTGGGGGTCCAGCGCCCTAGCCACTCACCACCTGAGGGCCCCACCATTCCGGAGCATCTTACCTCAGCCAGCTCTCTGCTGGCCCCCTGAGATAAGTGCTCGTCTGTGTGTAGAGAGGTGTGGGCCCTCCTTACTTCTCTGTGCCTTTCACAGTCCCTACTGTGAGCACGCACGGGTACCATCATACAAATCTGGTTTTCAAAAACAGGTAAGGCACGGGCACAGGTCTATCTCTCTGAAGGTGTGATTTCTACTGCAGTCACAGAGATCCCACTCAGACCTGCATGACCCCCACCATGCACCCAGCGCTCTCTCCATAGAAAGAACAGAGATAACGGGGTGCAGAGAGTGACCAGGGTGGGGAGCTGGAGGACTGGCTGACTTTCTCCAGTGACAGCTGGGCCAGGGAACGGGAGAGGGAAGAAGGCACTGGGGTGCACACCTCCGTCTACCTACCTGGCACCCCGACTGCTCCCGCATCAGCCTCTCGGGCTCCCCTGCATCTGCGCTTGGCGTCTATCTGCTGGTCTCGTCATCCTCTCCCACTGAATCAACGTGTAAACTCACGAAGGGCACAAGGCTCAGAAGGTGTGACACTACCCCTCAGGCCAGGCACTAGATGGCAGGCACTTTCAGGAAATCAGTCAGCCCTCACTTCTGAAAATGCCCGAGGACTTCCACCCAAAGGGTAGGAAAACACCCTATTGGAAAAACACTTGCACATCCATGTTTACTGCAGCATTATTCACAATTGCTTAGACATGGAATCAACCCAAATGACCAAGAACAGATGAATAGATTTAAAGAGTGTGGCATATAGGGACCAGCAGTTAGTGTAATGGCTATGTCGCTGGACTCCCATGTAGTCGACTGGGGTTCACGTCCCGGACCCGGTGGCTTAAACTCAAACCGGGTGCGTGTGCATGTGTGCCCAAGATCCTGAGAGGAGAATGGAGGAGAAGCGATTGCGCATGGCCATCCCCCCTGGGGGGTAATTTCTCGCTTTCTGTCTCTCTGTCTCACTCTGTCTGTCTGGTGAGCGCATGTGCCCTATAGCAAAAACCTCTCCTCCCACCCCAAAAAAAGAGTGTGGCATATATACTCTATGGAATACTACTCAGCCATTAAAAATAAAAGAAATCCTGGCATTTGAAAGAAAATGGACAAATGTGGAAGCTTCAATGCTGAGTAAAGAAAGCCAGACTATGAAAGAGAAGCATTGTATGTCTCCACTTAATATATACTGAATGTCTGCACTCTATGGCAGAAACTGAAAGACTGGAAGATATAAAAGCAGGGAGAGCAGCTGATGATACTAGAAACTGTGTGGGAGGGGGTGGGAAATGGGGAGCAGGAAGAATCAAGGGGGGAAGCTAAACATTTAATGGACACAAATATGGACAATTCTCTGTTGATAATAATGTGTATGGTAATATCTTTGGACTAATAGGCAGTATACCCATGCCCAGAAAGTCCACTTTGTATGCTGTAAATATGTACAGTAATTAAATGTAAAATAATAATAATAGTAGGGAAAAAAAGAATAATTAATTAAAATGCACGAGGAGCCACGAATTGAGTAAACCCATAGGGCACTATGCTGGGAGACGACTGCTGCGTGACCTCACTGGTGTGGAATCTGAGAGTAACAGAGAGCAGAGAGGTGTCAGCCGGAGCTGCGGGTGGGGAGGGGAGACGCTGGGCACAGCACAAACTCGCAGCTACGGAGCAGGCAGATCCTGAGACCGCGTTTCAGCAGGCATGGTGGCGCAACCAGAACACTGTGGATCTGTCCATGAGGGAGCCCTTGGGGAGGCTCAGCTCCAGTCCTCACCCAGCTTAAGACAGGCTGCCGGTGATGGGCCTGTGGTCCCGCTAACCAGGAGGCTGGGGTCAGGCTGGGGCTCTCTCTCTCTCTCCTCTTCTCTCTCTTTCTCTCATAAATAATAACGTGTCCTTGAAACTATGGTAACCATTTCACAATATATATCACGTTTAGTGTCATCATACCTCTGTAAAGCTGGGTGGGGGTGATTCAAGATGGCCTCTCAGTGCAAACACTTTCAAGAGAATCTTAACCAATTAAACATGTTTGCATTTTGTTTTTTATCTATGCACAAGAGTGAGAGATAACCAAAAAAAAAAAATCATGTCTAACTAAATATAAAACAGCAATATGTATACAACAAAAGTTCTGTGGGATAAGAAAATATCTAGTAATTAAAAAACAAATGCCCAAGGAAGGCAACACTCAGAGGATCATGGCTACCACGGTTTACATGTCTGAAACCAATTCCCAAATTGCTCTTCTACCAAGGTTCCGTCTCAAGACAGAAAAAGCAATCTCTGCTGACCCTGGCACTGGCCTTAGCGCTAACTTCACCGGGGTTACCCCGGGCAACCATGGTCCCCGCCGGCACTGCCTGGGGTCGCACCTCCTCCTTGCCGTCCCCGTGGGCTGTGTCTGAGCAGTCCTGGTTCTC
>NW_006159632.1:4313804-4326805 GCF_000334495.1 Tupaia belangeri chinensis
GCTGAACCTGGCACTGGCCTTAGCGCTAACTTCACCGGGGTTACCCCGGGCAACCATGGTCCCCGCCGGCACTGCCTGGGGTCGCACCTCCTCCTTGCCGTCCCCGTGGGCTGTGTCTGAGCAGTCCTGTTTCTCTGCAGGATGCAAGCTGTCCACTCTCATGCTGAGAGCCAGAGTCTGCTGGGGACTGGACCCAGAGAGAGGAGGCTGGTCCCCAGCCTGGCTCCTTGGTCACAAGGGCAGGCACTGTTGGCTGATCGCCGGATGCAGTCTCAGGCTTCCTGGTCCAGGTCGCACTCCATAGCCTGTGTCAGAATCTACTGAGCAAACGCCTGCACGGCCCTTGGCCAGATCTCGTTCCTCTTGTCAGTTCCCAGCTACAGTGTCCCTAGCCCTGGTAGAGAAGCCTCCTTAGTCATCTTGGGAGTTTTTCCTGGGGACACCCCTCTTTGCCCACAATGTCTGTCCTCACAATATCTTTCAACATTTTAATAGCCGCTTTCTCCAGTAACCCCAGAAGGAGGAATGTGCTAACTCTGACCACAGGGCCTCCTGAGGGCCACTCCCTGGTGTCTACACCACACAGCCCCAGGAAGTCCTCTGCTTTCCCAACACTGGTCGTGAATCAGTGAACTCTTAGGTTCCTAGGGCTTCTGACTGGGGAGTTCAAAGCAACATTCTTGCTTGAAAGGCCAGCATGCACTTGGGATGACTAAAGAATAATGAGAGATTTTAGGACAATAATTTCCAAGTTATTTTTACATTTCTTAAGTTTATCTCTTCCATAAGTGAGACAAGAAGACTGAGTGAGAGAGAGAGGGCACCCACAGTGGGCTCTCAACACCATGGCCCACCCCAGCTTCGGCCAGTCCTGGGCCTTCGGCACACGCATGCCCAGTTTACTCAGGATAGCTCTGGACGCGACCCACACCCACCTGTGTGAGTCAGCTTTGCAGGATAGCACATTCCCACCATCTGGTCTCGATTTTAAAAGTTGTAAATAAATGACCACGTCTGGAAAGAAGGCTGCTGTGACAGAGCTTAGCTAAGCGCTGCACTGTTAAATGACTGGGTCTTCCACTGGAGGAGGCCCAAAGACCCCACGGATACCTGAGTGCAGCAGACAGAGTTCATTAAGATGAGTTCATACTGAAGCAAGGGGTTCCTAACCACTCGCAACTGGTGTCCTTATAAAAAGGGGGGATTCAGAGGCAGACGTGCAGGGAGACAGCCACTCAGTGAGGTCAGCAACTGATCGGAAGTGAGGCTTCTACTCGGGAAGAAATGCCTAAGATTTAATATTGCCAGCAAACTGCCAGAAGCCAGAGGAGAGCCTGGAACACTCCCCCAGCCCTCAGAAGGAGCCAGCCCTGATGACTCTGGGACTTCAGCTCTGCAGCCTCCAGAGCTGAGACATAGTGCCTGCTGTCTGGGGGTAACTGCGTGTGGCAGCCCAGCGAGCTAAGGTAGGGAGACCTTTCATGGGAGGCTATTGAGGAAGACTTCATCAAAAGAGGAGAAGGCAGAGTTCAAGCTCAGCCTTCAGGGAAGGGCAACAAAGATGAGGGAAGAGCATTAGGACAAACAGAAGGTGGGAAATCACTAAAAGGAGTTGGGAATGGGATTAGCTTAGAACCTGGCAGGCTCAAGGCTCAGGATTAAGGCTGAGGCAGGAGAGGGTCCTCTGCCACATGGATGAGTTTGACGTTTCTACACAAACGCTGAGCTCTGAAATGATTTCTGTAATTCCATTTCTAAGACACCCAGCTATGCATGTCTTTTAAATAAGAACTCATGGTGGGACCAGCTGATGGAGTAATGGTTAGTCCTGGACTCCCACATGGCTGAAAGCAGTTCAAGATGGCCACCCCGCAACCCCTTCTCCTCCATTCTCCTCTTAGGATCTTGGGTACACATGTACACATGCCCAGCGTGAGTTTAAGCCACCGGATCCGGGACTCAGACCACAGTCGACTACACGGGAGTTCAGCGACATAGCCATTACACTAACTGCTGGTCCCCCCGGGGGTGACTTCTAAGAAAAAAAAGATTGTATCTAAGGCACCTGGCTATGCAGAGCTTAATTTTTCTTTTTTCTTTTTTTTTTAAATTAAAAGTTTACTTTATTTTTCTGCTGAATCAAGCACTGGTTACCAGTCATCGTTAGGGGTCTTTGCGCTTTCTAGACGACAGCACAGTTAGCACTGCCTTATGGATAACCATGACACACTATCAGTAGGTCCCAGTGGGGATGCACACGCAGCTGTCCAGGCGATCAGGAACACTCTTGCTTGCTGGAGCTTTCAGTTCTTGGTTGTACCTCCAAATGCGAAAGAGCCGAGAGACTCCTGCAGCCCCCACAAAGAAATTAACAGCAGACAGACTCCAGTTTTTTGGAATAATTACAAGTGAGTATCTTGACCAAGTAAACCCTGTGGCCATCAGGACAGAGGACTGAGCCGTGCTGCGTTTTCCTGCAGGCCTTGCCATGTCAGCCAGGCCGGCACACACCAAACCCCATTTCATAATTGGAGCCCAGAAAAAGACTGTCCTGGGACTTGCCGGATGGTTGTACAGAGGCCTCAGCTTCTTGAGCAGCATCGGCTCCACTCTGTCCACAGGCAGTGGTAGGTGGCCCACAGGCCACGGACACGGGTGGCAGACATCCCGGCCTGGCACACAACGAGAGGCAGCACCTGTCTCCACCTGCAGCAGCCCACCAGGGGCTTGGCCTGCTCGCAGCCAGCCACCTGGCCTGCTCCCAGCCTCGTGGAGGGGCCGGGCTCTGTCTGTCCCACCCTGGTCCGCCAAGTCCGCCCAGCGCCCAGCCCTGCCCTCCGCTAGGGATGAGGGCCATGGGAGCAGCAGGTGCCAGGCTGGCATCACCGAGCCCACTGAGCTTAATTTTATCTTAAGAGAGATTTTTGCTATAGGGCATATGCACTCACCAGAGAGAAAAAGAGAGACAAAGTGAGAAATCACCCCCAGAGGTGATGACCATACCACAATCCCTTCTCTAAGGATTGAGGGCGCACACGCACCCAGCATGATTTTTAAGCCACTGGGTCCAGGACTCGAACCACTACACCACCTGCTGGCCCCAGAAAGCTGGTCCTAACAAGGTCGGCATCTGCCAGGTTTCTCCGCTGCTCAGTTTCCTCTGGCTTGGTCATATGAACTGAGAGATCCAATAGTATCCTCTCACTGTCTCTACATCTATCTTTTTAATCATGCCATTGCGAAACTTCACAAAACTACCGACAATTCCTAGAAATCGTGTCTTCTTTCAATGTTTTTATGCAAGAGTATAGCGGTACTTTATGTAAATTGTGGCTAACAAAAAAAGAATGCTTGAGTCATGAACCAGCTCCTCTCTAGAGGCCTTGCCTGTGCTCTCTGCTGTACGGGTGCCTGGAGAGGGAAGTGTGGACAGACTGCCAGTGGACGCGGGAAGGCCCGAGGAGCATTTCCCATGCCTTCCCTCCCTCTCCTGAGTGTTCGGGGCTCCAGCTCTCGGAAGCTAGAGCTGCGTGTTACCTGAGAACGCACTGAAGAGGGAACTGGTGCCGATTCACCCCACTAAGCTCACTGAGCAGGACGGGGCCGAGTGAAGGTACGTGCCTCAGACAAACAGGAGGCCGGCCCACACACCTTCTTCACATTGAAAAGCAATCACAAAGTGCCCTTCTCCTTCTGCGCACGTACTGATACTTCAGAGCACGCGAGACACATGGAATTCCTATTAACCATGACAGGGTGGAGCTGGGTAGGCAAGCTGGGCCAGATGCTACCTCTTAGTAACCCTCGCGGCGATGCTCTGGGGAGGGGCACTGGCAACAGGTGTTCATGTCATCCAAGCTCACTTAGCGGAGGAACCAGCGTTCAGAAAAAGAAGTCTGCAGATAATTGTTCCAGAAGACATCAACTCTGCCAGTAAATAACGTTCATTCTGCCAGCTATTTTATCAGCGATTAATACTAGGAAAACAGACACATATGCACGCAGAGATGCAGTTACAAGGATGCTGATGTCAGTATTGTTTATAATCATAAACATTTTAAAAATAAGCAATGATCTGTTGTTTTAAATATTCAGTAACAGATTTGGTTGAGTAAACAGCATTATACCCCCATAACAGGACACTTCGTAGCCACTAAAAACTGTCGGCTAGGAATACATTGATTAACATGCAAATGTTTTAACATTATCTTTAGTAAGAAAAAATCATATACAATAGTACAAACAGCATAATTCCTTTTTAATTAGTTATAATTATATATGTGCCTCTACACCTGCATGCAATATGTGAACAAAGAAACAAAGTTAGAAAACTGAAGAATTAACATAATATAACAATAGTTATCTCAGCAAGAAGTACAAATTCTTTTCTCTACCTCCAGATCTTTATTCAATGTACATCTAAGCTAATATTGAAAATATTTGTTCTGGGACCAGTAGTTGGCATAATGGCTATGTCACTGGACTCCCATGTAGTCAACCGCAGTTCGAGTCCCAGACCTGGTGGCTTAATCTCATGCCAGGCGCATGTGTGTGCATGCCCAAGATCCCAAGAGGAGAATGGAGGAGAAGGGATTATGGTGTGGCCATCCCCCTAGGGGATGATTTCTTGCTTTCTGTCTCTCTGTCTCTCTCTGTCTTTCTGGCACGCACATGTACTCTATAGCAAAAACCTCTCAAAAAAAATTTTTTTTTTCCTTTGGGTAGGCAGATAGCATGGTGGTTGGGGCACTTGACTCCCATAGGGCCGACCATGGTTTGAGTCCCAGACCTGGTGGCTTGCTTTATCACTTTCCCTCTGCCTGTCTGTCTCTATCTATATCAATATATAGTCAAAAATAATCATAATAATTTTTTAAAGATATCTTTCTTTTAAAAAATATCTTTTTAAAAAATTCAACTGTCAGATCTCACAGCACACGAGACTGACCAAAGTAGAACGCCACGTGCTATCAATACAAAGAAAGGACAGATAAAAGGAAAACAGGAAGAAAAATGATCCCTCGGTTAGGAACACGGAGGGTGCTGGAAACCAGGCAGGGATGCCAGTGGGCTGACGATGCAGGCCGTTTGTGACTGAGGGCTTAGCAGAGGTCAGGCCGGTATTCCCTGCTTACAAACACACCAAAACAGGAAAAGTCCAGTATTTGTGAATACAGACACAAGAACCCCCCAAAACACACTAGCAACCTGAATCTGGCATTAAAGCGATTATACACCCTGACTGAGTGGGATTACCCCGAGCATGTGAAGTTGGTCTACTATCTAAAAATCAGTCTGTAATAACCATATCAAAAGAAGAAAGGACCAAAACCATCACAACAGATGCTGAAAACATGAAATCCAATAAAAATGCTGAGCACACTGGGAGAAGGCAACTTCCCCAACCTGATAACAGGTGTCTGTGAAAATCCTACAGCTAACATCGTACCCAATGTAAAAGACTAACAGCTATCCCAGATGAGGAACAAGACAAGGCTGTCCGCTCTCGCCCCTTCTGCTCAGTGTTGTCCCGGGAGTTCTAGCCACAGCAGTGAGGCAAGAGACAGAAATAACAGTCATCGAGTCTGGACAGCAAGTAAAACTATCTCCATTTGCAGATGACACGATTCCACACGTAGAAGATCCTAAGGAACCCACCAAAAAACTACGAGAATAAATAAGGTCACTGTACGTGAATGTTCACAGCATCAATATCCGTTAGAATCAAAAATGGAAACAGCCCAGTGTCCACCAACTAGTGCGTGGATAAACAAAAGGTGGTGCACTTATGCCACAGAAAATGACTCGGCCACAGACAGGAATGAAATCCTGGTCCATGCCACACTGCGGGTGACCTTAACATGCTCACTGACAGGCCAGTCATGGAAGACCATACTTCACATGGCTCCATTTACACAACACATCCACAACAGGCAAATCCATAGGAGCAGGGAGTAGATTCGTTATCATCTGAGGCTGGGAGGCTGGGAGGTTGGGGGGCTGGGGGGCTGGGCTGACAGTTCATGGACACGGGCTCTGAAGTCAACGGTGGTTGCAATTGCGCCACTACGTGAACATACAATAATAAAACCCATCTAAGTGAACACTTTAAGTAGATAAATAGGACAGTGGGTGAAGAATGCTTTAATAATGCTGATAAAAGAAATCAATACTGAATCTCAATTTGCTTTAGCAAATACTGAGAACGATAAAATCAACCATCAGGGCCAGCCGTGGTGTGGTGGTTATCAACTATCGGGGCCAGCCGTGGTGTGGTGGTTCAGAAGGTTGCATCCCACAGTAACTAACGAGTGTGCATTACTGTGAGGGTGGATAAATAGGCTGGTGGGACAGAAAAGAAAAAGCCTAGAAGGAAACTCATGTTTCTTACGAAGAATGTAATATAGTAGAGATGCCACTGCAAATTGATGGAGAAAAGAAAAAACTTTTCAATCCACATGGGAAAAGATAACTTCTCCCTTCCATGTCATACACAACAGAATCCTAAAATAAATTCCAGATTGATTCCAAACCTAAATGGGAAAAAGCAAATCTTTAAAGCTTCTAAAACCTTTAGACAAAAGTGTAGAATAATATATTTATGATGCATGGTATGGACAATGTTCATAATAAAATAATATAACAGAAGTCATCTAAGACTAGCAAATTTGGTGGCACCAGAATAAAACATTTCTCAGTGAGAAAACACAACCTACTTCCAGCTTCAGACCAGAAGATATTTGTAAAGAAGAACCGCAAGGAAAAGGGAGCAAAGAGGTTTGGAGGGAAATGATCAAACAGCCGAAGATCAAGAATTTAAGAGCAAGCATTTACAGAAAAGAGCTGACAGGCAGAGAGTTGTTAAGTAAAGACATTCACTATTAGACTAAACCTCATTAAATTGCTAATATTCAATAGTTTGGGCTAACAAGAACGCAATAGTAGCAGTAAGAGAAATAAAACTTAAAAGAGATGCCATTTAAAATCCCTCAGACTGGCCATCGACAATACCAATATTACATGGAAACAGCTAGCAAAGGAAGCTTAGACTGGTAAAAGCACTCTGATGATACCTAATAAAATTGAACATGCATATGTCCTGAGACCATGCAACTTCACCCTACAAAATCTTCCCAGAGAAAGTCTTACACATATCCATAAGCGAAGAATGTTGTATTAAACAGAGTTTTCCATTCTCCAGAGACTATAAACGGAGAAACAGAACCAATAGGGTGAGTGTGCGTGTGTGTGTGTATGCACGTGAGTGTTGTTATAAGGAATTGGGTCACAGGAATATGGAAGCTGAGGAGTCCTAGTCTGCAGCTGGCAGGCTGAGACCCTGGAGAGCTGATGTGCAGTTGCAGTTGAAGTCTGAAGTCCTGAGAACCGGGAGAGTCCAGGTTACTTGTAAATTCCAGTCTGCACATGAGCTGACGTTCTGATCCAGGTGTGAAGGCCGGTAGAGACTAAACACAGCTGTCAGGCAAAGGTGTCCGCTCCTAGTTTTTTGGCCTATTCGGGTCTTCTACCTGTTGGATGAGGCTCACCCACATTAGGGAGGGCCATCTGCTTTATGGGGTCTGTTGGTTCAATGCCAGAATCGTGTTTGGCCTAATATCTGGGCACCCAAGGCCCAGTCAGGTTGACACAAAACTAACCATCACTGGTATTCATTGAAATATTTTTGTAGTACGATAAACTTGGAAGTAATCTAACTGTCTACTTAGGCTAAAAATATTTACTAAGAATCCTATGTGACAGGTACTCTTCAGTATGTTTGGAATACACCAGTGATTAAAAGAGAAAAGGATTCTTTTTCTTGGGGAGATTACCTACTAAACAATAAGTATAATTACCTAAGTTACGTGTCATCAGGGAATGCTACTTTCCACAGCTTCAGGGCTATCATTCATAGACTGAATGGCGTCCTCTGGAGATGTGTATGGCGCCAGTACCGAGGAGGGTAGTACTGCACGGGCAATTCCCATCAGATCAAGACAAGCCTCATCGAGAAGGTGACATTAACACAAACATAACAGAGATGAAGCAATTGCTGTGCATGGATCTGTAGGAAAGAGTAAATAAAGGAGAAAGAGCAGACTAGAAATATTCACAAACTGGTAGCCATGAGCCTGCAGTGAGGATAATCAAAGGGAGAATATGAAAACCAGGGTCGGGGAGGGGACAGAACATGCAGACTCACACAGGCTGTTGTAAGGACTTGGGTTTTTTGGTCTTAATGAATTAGGAGCCACTACAGGGATTTCAACAAAGCTACGGGGTCTGAGAGCCTGCTGGAAGGGTCACTTCAGCAACCCCACAGGAACACAAGTTGGAAGCGGGAAGTATGCTGAAAGCTCGGAACAGAGTGTAATTCACTCTCTTTCTTCGATGAGAGAGAGGGGCACCCCAACCCCAGCCAGCCCAGATCATGGGCATGCACAGGGAGGCCTGGGGTGAAAACCAGGGACCTTCCCAAATAGGTCCAATTAATTTTCCACTGAGCCACCAGCCAGCCCCCTGGACACAGTTTACAGAGCCCAAAGAACTCCTGACACGTGGACGTGGAGGTGCTCAAGGAGAGGAGTCAGGATGGCCTGCGTCCTGCCTGGTCAGCAGGGGAGAGAGCCACACCAGCTGAGATGGCTGACAGGTGGGGCAGGGCTGCAGGAAAGGCGAGCCACGCCCTGGGCACGTGACGTTCCAGTGTGTAGGTGATCCAGGGAGACGTGGAGTTGGGAGTCGGGTATCTGCGCTGGCACTGTCAACACAGACAGCATTTAGTCTGTGAAACTGCACAAGACCGTGAAGGCATTGCATGTCATTAGAAAGGAGGTTCGAGGTCAGGCAGAGGCACAGCAGTAATGACGCACGCACCAGGGAAAGGTCCTGGGTTTGCATCTTGGGACCTCTCTAAGCACGCTGGGTGTACACATGCACATCTGGACCTGGGCAAGCTGAGCCTGGGGAGGGAGCAGCACGAAGACAGCTGAGGGGCCTGTCTGTCTCGCAGGAACAAATAGATAAAGGAAGGAAGGGAGGGCTGAGCTTCGTGCACCCACTGTTTGAAGGCTAAGGCAATGAGAAAGCAGACAGGAGACAGGAGCAGCTCACAGACAGGGGTGACGTCGGAGTGTAGTGCTGGGAGTAAGTGGGAGTCCATCAGGAAGAGGGAATGAGCAGCCTGTGTCTAATGCTTCAGAAGGGCCAAGGTGAGGACAAAAGGTTAAATACTGGACTAAACAGAAACAAGACACCTAAAGAAGAAGAGTTCTGGTGAGATGTGAGGGACAAGCCAGAGAGAGGGGGAGGAGCTCTGGATTCATGCCTATCGTTAGACCTCGGGCAACGCAGGGCTTTGGGACGCTGAGCGACCAGCGCACGGCTGTAAACTGCTGTAACTCTGGACTGTCCAAACCTGAACTAATGCCTGCTGTTGCTGGAAGCCTTACTGATAGCATAAACTACCAAATAACACATATGGGTTTTATATTGTATTCTTACGATAAAGGAAGCTAGAAAGAAAATTGTTAAGAAACTCACATTCACAGTTCTGAACTATATTTCCAAGTTGTGTATTGAAAAAAATCCACACCGTTCAATGATCAGTTTCACATCTCGCAGGCTGCATTGCAAAGGGAAGTATGGCCGGCCTAGACGGGCAATGAAGAGGTTTCTAAGATATGCTAAAGAGAAGCGTGCATGTCGGTGGACAGCTGCGCAGAAGGGGAAACTCCTGCGGGATGGCGGTTGGAGTCGCCGGCAGTCCTCGTGTAGGTGAGGGCAGGGTCCAGAGCACGAGATGGGCCCTGGTGGCGGCCAGAAGGCAGTGCACATGCAGGTGACGGCGGGCCAGTAGATGTGACGACCGTGGAAATTCTTTTCACTTCCATTTCTTTAGCCATTAGCCAAAAGGGAGGATGGGGGAAGAAAGGGAGTGCGAGGACAGAGCGCACGACGTGAAAGGTCTGCCTGAGAGGGCAGGAAGGCATGGCCTGGAAACCCAGTCACTGCCAGATGGTGTTAGGAGGCCCACAGGAAACTCATGGCCAAACTTAAAACGAGGCCAGCATGGGGGTCTGGTCTTCCCCTACTTCCAGGGTCACAGGGGCGGGTGTGGAGTACTGTCAGGTACCACAGGCCGTGTTGGTGGGCGACGGCCCCTCCTCCAGCTGTGGGGTCGGTGCGAGGCACACGCTGTACAGGCACCTGGGCATGCAGCTGCACCACCCCAGTGGGAACTATCACACCACCGACTCCACATTTCTCAGAGTGTGTCCTGGTCATCAAGCAACGCATGGCGTCCCTGGAGACAGGGCGTTAATCTGGGTTGTGGTTTTGCTAATGATACGAGCAAGTCTGAGAGGAATGAGATCTGCAGGTGTGTGCGAGGGGGGGTCGTGACTGGCCGTGGAATTTAAGCTGGGAGAGAAAGAGACCCTGAAGGGCTGATGGGCAGCTGGAAGGTACCAGGATCAGCGGGTGAAGGCTCCATTGGGCCTAAAGGCTGTTGAGGCTGGGATACTAGAGAAGGTGACCTGCAAGGTCCACGTGAAGCCATCTAAGGCAAAGCTATTTTACAGTGCAGCACTTCACCGCTCATGTGACGCCCTGGTACAGCACTGAGTGAGCAGCAGGAGGGGTGTTCGGCAATTGGAGGCTTCTACTGAAGGCGTATCATTTTTGCATTATTACAATGTCAAAAGATTTGGAGAGGAATCATCATTAGTCAGGGATGATCTGTATACATTTTTTTAAAGGTTTTTGCTATAGGGCATATGCGCTCGCCAGAAAGACAGAGACAGAGAGACAGAAAGCAAGAAATCACCCCCCAGTGGGGGTGGCCCCCAGACAATCCCTTCTCCTCCATTCCCCCCTCGGGTTCATTCCCCCCTCGGATTCTTGTGCACGCATGCACTCGCGTCTGGTGTGAGTTTAAGCCACTGGGTCTGGGACTCGAATCACAGTCAACTACATGGGAGTTCAGCAACATAGCCATTACACCAATTGCTGGTCCCGATCTGTATGCATTTGAAAATCAAACAAACCATGTATGAATACATATTTTTCTGGTATGTTCCTGTTTCACTACAGTAGTATTAGCATCAGAGAAAACACATATTCCAACAACCAGTCGGGGGTTGCCTCTGGAGAGGGTCAGTGTCAAGCCACTCTACGGCGTAACATGTCAGTACTTTAAAATAACCAGAAACAAATACGATTAGTCCAAGTTTAAAGTGGGGGCCAGCAGGTGGCATAGTGGTTAAGGTGCTGGATCCCACGTGGCTGACTGTGGTTAGAGTCCCGGACCTGGCAGCCTGAAACTCCCAGTGGGTGCATGTGTGTACGAGCCCAAAATCCCAAGAGAAAAATTGGGGAGAAGGGATTGTGGCATGGCTATCCCTCCAGGGGGTGATTTCTCGCTCTGTCTCTCATCTTTCTGGTGAGCACATGTGCCCTATGACAAAAATCTCTCAAAAAAGTTTCAAGCAGGGCCAACCCTGTAGCACAGTGGTCAAGCACCATGCATAGGAGCCAGATCCCACACGGCACTGTGGTTCAGGAATGGCCCCAGCAACTGTGAGCATGCCGAGCACGTGTGTGTGCGTGCATGCCCACTGTCCTGGTGGGGTGAGAGGAGGAGGGAGGGGCTGCAGCAGGACCAGGCCCCAGGACTGCTTCCTTTCTCCCCCTGCCCCAGCAATTAAAAACAAGAGTCTAACTAGATGTGGGGGCAGCAGGTGTAGGGTCCTGGACTCCCATATGGCCAACCGGTTTGAGTCCAGGACCTAAGAGTCTGCGCTTTCTCGTGAACACACATATCCTGTAGCACATTAAAAAGTAATAATCATGATGATATTGATAAATAAAATTGATTCTTTTTTTAAAAAAAGCACATGTGGACACTTAAGAAATAAGGCTTCAAGTGTATTCCACTGAAGACCAGAAGTGACTGTAAAGCTGCTCTGTTCACTAAGGACAAAGGTCCTGCTTTTCTGGTCTACCTTCCACAAGCCTGCATTTTCGAGTGTATCATCTCCTCCTCAGAGAAGACTGAAACCGGCTTGGTAACAGCAGAGCCTTTGGTTCTGAGTCCTCACCACACAGCCGCAAATGCCACCTGTGTGTTCAGACCTGCTAGCCCGGAACACACTGCTGTCATTTGGTGTGTATTTTTCTAAAGATATTCTGTGTTGTCTTCTCTCGAGTGGTGGACGGGTCCACGTGCCTACTATTTGAAGAGAATCCTCACCTGTCCCCTGGCTTTACGTATTGAGCAAATTTCTCATAACATTTTTTAGTTTTGATTGCTAAAGTTGCCTTTCATGAAATTAAAAAATATATTTAAAAAATACCTACTTAGTAACCACAGTAAGCTATATAGCCTCAGCTATGTGCTATTTTAGGTTCCTTCTCCCCACAGAGTTTCATGCCTAAAGTCAACTTTTGTTCACAGATACGTATATATCAGCTAAACTTACTATTGAAAGTATTTAGATTAATTAAGATATTTTGTGAATCAATATAGTGTAGCAAAGAATAAAGGAATGGAAAGTAACTACAGATACCAGAGACAGGGTGGGAGAAGGATGGGAAATAGCAGAGGCTAAGAAATAGGGGGAAAAATACATATATACATATACACACACATACACACACACACACACACACACATACACAGACACACACACACACACACACACACATATATATACACACGCATACACACTAGGACAAGAAATGGAAAATTATTTGTTGATGATAACATGTATGATTAAGCCACTTTACAGTGTATTCTGGCGGGAAAATTGCATTTTGTATGCTGTGGTGAAAGTATGTAAAATAAATAAATAAATAAAAAGAATTTTTTTTAAAAAAAACAGGCTTATTGGGGACAGCAGGTGGCATGGTGGTTAAGGGCACTGGACTCCCACATGGCTGACCACGGTTCAGGTCCTGGACCTGGTGGCTTGCTTTCTGACCTTCTGTCTCTCTTGCTC
>NW_006159632.1:4326838-4343974 GCF_000334495.1 Tupaia belangeri chinensis
AAATTAAAGAAATAACTTAGGGGGTTGGCAGGTGGTATGGTGATTAAGGTGGCTGGACTTCCACATGGCTGACCATGGTTGGAGTCTCGGACCTGGCAGCTTGCTTTCTTGCTTTCCTTCTCTGTCTTTCTCTAGTCAACTTCAAAAAAATAAATAAAATGACAACAAATAAAAATGAAATAATTCTTTAAAAATTAATTCTTTTTAAAAAAATTTTTGAGAGGTTTGCTATAGGGCACATGCACTTGCCATGATGCAGAGATACAGAAAGACAGAAAGCAAGAAATCACACCCCCTGGGGGGCTGGCCACACCACAATCCCTTCTCCTCCATTTTCCTCTCAGGATCTTGGGCATGCACATGCACGCACCTGGTATGAATTTAAGCCACCGGGTCCAGGACTCAAACCACAGTCAACTACATGGGAGTCCAGCAACAAAGCCATTACACTATCTGCTGGTCCCAAGAATTAATTAATTCTTAAAAAAAAAAAAAAAGTCTTATTCAGTAACAACTGCCACACAGTGTAGCGCACACACATTTAGATTCTCCCCTGTTGCACCGTCTCATTCTCATGGCGTTTCAGCATTTAACTCAAGACTACAGTTCGACTTACTTCACTCGCCCTGCAGGGAAGCCACCTACACTGTGAACTTTCAGTATCTCAAACAGGGCTGGGATGAGCATTTTTTGAAGTTCACCGGTGTGTGAATACACTTGACAGGGATGGCCACGATCAATCACTATGGATCTCCACTTTGCACAGCGCGTGGGAGTGCCCACTCCCCCCAGGCCAACAGAGCTCGGGAACTTCACACCTTTGCCTATTTGGTGCCTGAAAAGTGTAACTTACAGCTTAATTTGTATTTCTCCTATTGGCAGAGGCTGGCCATCCTTTTCTATGCTTACAGACCTCTGCATTTCCTATGTGAAAACTCTATGGTTTCTCAGGAAAACAGAAAGCACTTGAGGTATTATACTCAGGAAAGCATTTAACACAGATGCTTCCAAAACACTGGACGGCTGGAGGAAAGGAAGGGCAGGGAAAGCTGCCAGTGAGTGCAGGAAATCAAGAAGTCGAAGGAATTACAGGAAGCCCCCCCAGCTGATGAGCCCAGCTGCCTGCAGGGCTGAGCAGGTGACTAGCAGAACGTGGACACTCCTGCAAAACCTCACGTATGCTACCCTGGAGAGCCCGGTCGCCTGCCTCTGCTGCTTCGGGAACAATAATGGTGCGTGTCTTTTTTGCCTTCCAAATAGTTCTTGTGCTTCTCATTAGTGGAGTATGAAAGAAACACTGAACACCAGAAACGAGGAGTACATTTCCAGGCCTCCAGCTCCTACCAGAGTTCAGACAAGTCTAGAAAAGATTGGCAGGCTGCCCAGCGCACTCCTCCCCTCCGGTTACCCGGCATTCACACCCCCCTACTACATTTAAACTTCAAACCACGTGCTTTCATCTACTGTGCTGCGACCAGCTACCCTTCACGTGACGGGCATGATGGCCTTCCGTCACTGTCTCCGCCTCCGACGCTCACCCCCCTGCCAGGGCGACACAGCTTGGCTTTGCCATCCTGCAGCTTGAAGATGAAACTCAAAGGTTAGCCAATAACACACCCTGAAAGGCACAACCGGTGAATGTAGAACGTATGTATTACGAAGCAAAGAGGCTAGCGGGTGGCGTGGTGGTTAGGGCGCTGGACTCCCACATACTCGAACACTGTTCAAGTCCCAGACCTGGTGGCTTGCTTTCTCACTTTCCCTTCCTCTCTTTCTCTGACCAGAACTTAAAAGCAATTAAGAACAAATAAAATTTAAATAATTATTTTTAAAAGAAAAGAGGAAATATATATTGTTACGAAAGTCCTCATTTCTCTAACTCCTGAGGTGGTAGTTGCTATTTACAATTTTCTTCCCCTCACTTTATGATCCCATTGCCTATGGCCAAAACCTGTTTACTGAGCTCCTTTTCAGCTCCTGGGTGGCCCCACCTTCACTACTGAAGGCCAATGCCACCTGCCTGTGATATTGCTGGTCTCTATCCACTTGCCCTCTATGCATGGAAGTACCAAGACGCGTTCCAGAGCAACTACATGCATACCTCACCCCAAACCTTTACAAGCCACACACAAATTTTTGTGCCACATGTAACGCCTACCACCTAGACAAGTTGTTGACCGTGAGGCACTCTGGATTTCTGAGTGGCTCTACATATAACGAACCCAGGGACACTGGCAAGGGCCATAATCCCTCAGCAGACCCAGAGAATTTCAAAAGGAGTGTGCTGAACGGCGGTCCTGGGAATTCACTGACCCTGATGGAAACTAGGACTCGCTCTGTGGTTTGATGAGCCACTCCAGATGAGGAGCTGACGTGGACCTTGTAAGATCTTCTGGAAAACCAACTGCTCTCCATGAAGAAAGAACAGGCCAGTCCTGCAGCCTAGTGGTTAAGGAAGCCAGATGCCGTAAGGACAACTGTGGTCTGAACCCCAGCCCTGGTGACTTGAAAACCATGCTGGGTGCTCATGTGTGCATGCCCCAAACTCGACCATGCCCTCCTGAGGGTGATTTCTCCTCTCCCACTCTCTATGACCTCTGGGCCAAGTACGGGAGGGGAAGAAGGAAAAGAGGAGAGAGGAAGAAGAAAGATTAGGATGGGCTATGTAGCCCTGTGGTTCTTGAGACAGATCCCATAAGGCGGACCCCCATTCCAATCACAGCCCTTGTGGGTTGCACAACACACTAAATGCATGTGCGTGTGTGGTCAGAATCCTGACGGGAAGGAGAAATGAACAGGACTGTGGCCCGAACACACCCCACTGCGGGGATGCTTTCCTCTCTCTAGCTAGCACACATGCCCTATAGGGGAAGTAAACTAGTTGGGACACTGTCTTACCCATAAGCACTCTATAAACACTTACTGATATTAATTATAAAACCAAGGTTCAAGGGGCCAGTAGCGGTTATGTCACTGGACTCCCACATGGCCAACTGTGGTTTGAGTCCCAGACCCAGTGGCCTGAAATTCATGCCAGGTATATGTGCCCAAGATCAAGGGAGGAGAATGGAAGAGAAGGGACTGCAGGATAACCATCCAATTTCTCGCTTTCCCTCTCATTGACTCTCTCTGGCAAGCACACATCCTAACATAAAAACCTCTTAACAAATAAATAGAAAACCAAGGTTCAAGACTAAGTGAAAAAGCCTAAAATTCATTTAAAAAAATGTAAAAAAATAAACAAATGTAAAAATTAGAAAACAAATCCCAAAAAAAGTGGAAGAAAGGCGCTAAGAGTATGCCACTCAGTGAACTAGAAAACCAAGAACAAAGCCAAACTCAGTTCTTAGGGAAGACTAACAGAATGGACAAACAGTTCAGAAAACTGACTTGAAAAACTGTGTACAAAGATGACAGAAATTAACACTATGGCTACAGACAGGGTATAAATATAACAAAAGAATACTATTAATACTTGACCAAAAAAACCTGAAAACTGAGACAAAATAAACTAATCCTGAGAAAATTAGACTTATCAAAATTTACTGCCAAGAAACAATAGAAAGGGCCCAAGCAGGGCCATTGCTGGCACACTGCCAGCATAACTGGACCCATCTGGGAAGGTCCTGGGTTCACATCCAGGAACCTCCCTGTGCACAATGGGCATGCCCATGTGCTCGTGTTCCAGATAATTCCTTGTAAAATTACAAAGAACCAAGACCTATTAAAAAATTTAAAAATTGATATACACATCACATAAATATTGCCATTCTAAATCAGACAACTCAGTGTTTTCAGTATACTCCCAAGGCTGAGCAACTGTCCCACTACCTAATTCCAGAACCTTCCATCACCCCACAATAAACCCCCTACTTGTTGGCAGTGTTTCCCAATCCATTCCTCCCCGCATTCTGGACACTGCACATGTGCGGAATCACATACGTAGCTGTGTCCAGTTGCTTTCATGTAGCATGTTGTCTACATTGGCCATGATGTAGCAAAGAGCTCTATTTCATTCTCTTTTGTGGTTCAATAATCTTCCACTGTAGGAGTATACCATATTTACCCAATCTTCATTTAATGGACATTTGGTTTGTTTCCACTTTTTTACTGCTTTTGTTTTGTGTGTGTATATAAGTGCCAGTTGGTGCATGTGCTCACCAAGGAGAGAGAGAGTGCACCCCTGTAACCACCACAACCCCCTTGCTTCCATTTCTCCATCCTGTTGGGATGTGGGGCACACACATACACGTCTGGCATGCTTTCCAATTTGCAATGGCCGGGATTCAAACTGTGGCCAGTCACATGGAACGTGGCTTTCCATGCACCGTGCTTAATCACTGTGCTCTGCAGGTGTGCCATCTACTTTTTAACTCTTACAATGCTGCTGCAAACATTCACGTACACAGTTTTGTGAGGACCTACTTTCGATTCTCGTATAATTCAATTCACCAAAGCGTGGAATTAATGGGTAATATGTGCGGTAAGCTCTGACTTATTGAGGATTTCTGAAACTTTTCCCACACAGCTGTAATATACATTCTTGCTAGCAACGTAAGAAAGTTCCAATTCCTCCACGTTTTTGGTAACATTTTTTTTAAACAACCATCCCAGTTAGTAGAAAGCAGTGTTTTGTGGGAGAAGAAAAACAATTTATTGGGGCTGACAGTATATTTTAGACTAGGGAAACCAATAACCCACCCGCTACCAAAGAAACAAAGAAAACTAATTTATTAGGCATGTCTATGTTTTATTTTCCTTTAGGTGATTTCTTTCTTCTTCCTTTTTTTTTTTTTTTTTTTGAAAATTACATTTTCAAAGAACCAGCCCTTACAAACAGAGCTAATCTTTCCAAAAATAATATCCAGGATCTAAATTCTCAAAACTCACAAAAACAATTGGAAATGTCAGCTGACAGTGTCATGCTTGAGACAGTTTCACTTAACAATAATCTATAGCTGATTTCAGTAGGCAAATCCCAATTCTAAATATCACTGGAGACTACCACTGAGATCCTCAACTATGTTGACAATTGTCTTATTGCTGAATTGTATGTAAGAGATTTTCTTTGGCAAGTTTTATTTATCAATTAATAGCATGGGACAACTACAAAGGTTTAGATTAACTTAGTGTTTCAAAACTTCTTTATAACTATGTAAATGTAATTCCTAAAGAGATGCTGTAAGATAGCCTCCACACATGCCTAACAATGACCAAAAAAAGCTAACTAATCACTACTAAAAAGCTTTTCAATTGTATGTACAAGTATATAATTCAACTCAACTTTACCGTGAAAATACTACAATGTTAGCTCTAATTTCCTACCAGACCTGTAATAAAGAATAAAAAATAAATGGAGAAACTAACATCTGAGTATCTACTAATTTTCTGGAAGGCTGTTTCATAAAAATTCAAAATGGCCTAAATTTAGCCAGAACAGAATTTGAACTTCCACTATAATACCTCATAAACTTGTACCTAAATTAAAACATACTGATAACATTAATTTTTCATTCTTTTTCCATGGAATGAGCCTATTTTGGAATCTTGGCACAGTATTATTGAAAAATTTAAACAGGAAGCTCAAGTCCAGAAGTCTAACTAAGAAATCTTTATAAATAACAAAACCACCAACTTAAATTATAAATGGCATCCACAAAAAATGACCACTCCAAATTCACACAAAGTACATTAAAACAGACTGCAGAAAAGCACGTTCACATTACAAAGATACACAAACGTTAACCAGCAAAAATTCAAATAGGCATCTATGCCAACACTTGCACACTTATGCAAACTTTCATGAATAAGATATAAGAAATTACTCATTTAGATACTTTTATATACAGCTTGTATACAATTTAAAACAAATACACCTGAAAACATTTCTATTTAAAAGCCACAATGAAGTTAAATGAAATACCAAATAACAGTCTTATAAATTGGTCTCTTAGGAGTGTCAAGAGAATAACTGAGTAGAGCATTTCTAAGAAATGCCCTCTTCTTGATCAATCATTTCTGTTTTAGCTGAAAAGACATCTGCCAGCATATGTTTCGGAATTTCTGAGCCTCTGACTTTCAAGGCATAACAAGCATTCTCCACTTTGGCCAGACTTTGCTTCAAGGTATACAGCTTCTTAGAAACCTCGTACGGTCCAGTGTTGCCAATGAATGAAAACCCGTCATAAACCTGACGTAGGAACTGGCTCACTTCAAAGGGGGTATCAATGTCCCCATTCCCCACACTGTTAATACACATCCGCATCAATTCTCCAGTTAAATCAGCCACTCCCAGGAGGTAATCAACAGGTGTGATTTTCAGTCTCCAAGTACCACACTGCTTATCTTGTGCATCAGAGGAGGGCTGGTAAAAAACAAAAAACAAACACACACACACAAAGTACACTGTGAGAAAGAATATGGCATGTATCACATTCATTACAGAGACAAAACCAGTATAGATCAGTCATACTAATGTTCTCTAAGTAAAACCATCTCTTTGGCCCAATAACTATTTGGGCTGTTACAAGAATACCCTACACAGGGAGCTGGACCAGATGACTTCAAGACGGTATTGAAATCTAGTACTATTATCATTATAAATCCAACTACATACAGATTGAGCTCCCTAATCCAAAAATCCAAAATGCTCCAAAATCCAACATTTTTTGAGCACCAACCTGAGGTCACAAGCAGAATACTCAACACCTAATCCCTTGTGATGGGCTGCAGTCCAAGTGTAGGCAGACAACACAGTTTGTCCCCAAGGGAGAAAAGACCCTTCAAGCTCCCTTGTAGGGTGATGCCAAACAGCCACAGCCTGTCTATATGGATAGATCAGAAAATGACACCTTTGCTTTCTGATAGTTCAATGCCCCAAATTACTAAGTATATTGTATAAATTTACCTTTAGGTGAAATATATATTACAAAGTGTATGTGGAACACAAATGAACTGTGTATCTAGCCTTGGGTCTCACCCCAAAATAACACATTATGTATATGTAAATATTTCAAAATCCAAAGAAATCCAAAATACTTCTGGTCTCAAGCATTTCAGATAAGGGAGACTCAACCTGTATTTCTAACTTCCCTTGACAAGACAATAACATTCTGAAACAAGGCCTAATGCCTTTGTAGTATGAAAATCATTTATTTAAATGATAAATCAAAATAGCTCTCCGAGCGTGAGATGCAGTCATGCTCTAAGTCACTTAGTTGGCCTCTCTTCCTCTCTTACCCAGAACTGCTGAGCATATTTTATTACTCTCTGACTACCTCCTCAACTCCCTCAGACTTCTAAGTTTTCTACTGCACCTGCCTCACAAACACAATCTGGGATCAATACTAAAAGCAATTTATTAGTCCTTTAGTGGTGCCCAGGTAGCTGAGTGCCACTGAGTAGAAACATAGTAATCACCCTACATAGTTTGTGCCACTGCAAATTACTCACCAATCCTGTTATATATTCTTCGATGGTTCTAACTAACTCTAGCCTCTTCAAACACTATTCCAGCAAACCTTAACCACTCTCCTCAATCTCCTACTAAATCCCAAAATGCTTCACTTCCAGCAGACAAATTTAACTGATTCACCTAATTTAATTGATCCGGTGGTTTCTCAGATCACCTAGCACAATGTCTCGATTACTTTTACCCCTACCAAAGAAAGAGAAAAGAAACTTATTTACATCCACACCCATCTTTACCTTCTATCCTTCAGTCTCAGATGATGAGGTGTCCCTCCTCTTGTTTGAGGTTAACTCTTCCAAATGACCTTGACCCATCTCCTCCCACCTCTTCCAGGACCTTGCTTCATAAGGTGTATGCCCCTGGGCAAGTTATTTCATCTCTCTAAACCTCAGTTTCCTCATCTGCAAAATGGGATAACAGTACCTACCTCAGAGGTTTAGGATTAAATGAGATAGCATTTACTAAGTTCTTGGTGTAATGTCCAACACAAATGAAATACTATCATCATTACCACCTTCATGTCAATCTCCACATCAATTTCTCTCTGCTGGTTCTTTCTGTAAAGGTAATGCCCTAAATTGCAATTACAAGACTATGGCACTCAGCTGAGTGGAGCTGCAACCACATCAGAGGCCATTCTAGCATGGGAATGGTGAAGGTGTGCAGGGGGGCACTATGTCCTACACGGGAGGAACTAGGGGACACTGGAGTAGAGGTTAAAGTAAGGTATGCGACAGGATGACCAGGAAAATGTCGCATAAAGAAACGTGAACTTTACTTATAGGTAATGGAGTCTCTAAAATTAAGCAAGGAAAAAGCAGAATCTGGTTTGAGTTTCGCAAAGATCACCCGGATGCTGTGCATCTAACTCACACCGCCCAACATGACCCGGACTCTTCAGAGACCACCTGGTCCAACACCCCCATCACAGAGCGCACAACGCCAGGTCCGAGACCTAGCCAGGCAACACAACTAGTTAGTGGCAGAACCGATGACTACTCAAAGCCTGCTTTCCAACCTTTTAAACTATTGAGTCATTGGAAAAGTCAGGACATATTTTTTTCTGTTTTTAATACAAAAAAGCACCATGACTTTTCCAAGGGCTCTATTAAGTACCTGCTATGTTTTGGTTCTACCAACTTTTAGGGACCTTGGACCTTTTTTAGAAAGGGTCCACTGTGTTTGGGCATAGGGAGTGTGTTTCATAAGCCATTTATAAATAATACCCTTGCTTCAGAAAATGTTCATGTTTCTACCATTAGACAGAAAGCACTCCATGACGATCAAGAGGGTGACTTGGAAAAAGAAGGATGTTAGACATTAACAAACTTCCAGTAATGAACGCCCACCAGGACAAAGAAAATTGCAGAAAATGCAATTTTTAGGATAGATGATGAGTTATTATTGTGTGTGTGTGTGTGTGTGTGTGTGTGTGCATGTAGAGATTTTTGCTATAGAGCAAATACGAAGAAAAACAGAAACAGAAAAGTGAGAAATCACTCCCTCAAGGGGGTGGCCATGCCCCAATCCCTTCTCCTCCATTCCTCTCTTGGGATCTCGGGTACACATGCATACATGCCCCATGTGAATTTTAAGCTGCCAGGTCGAAGACTGAAACTGCAGTGGGAGTCCAGCAACGTAACCATTACACCATCTGCTGGCCCCAGGATGGTAAATTATTCAGGAAAGAAACATCATGACATCTCTAATTTACCATAAATTTTTTAGCTAAAAAAAAAAAAAAAAAAGTAGACAAAGTATTACCGAAGCTCACAATTAGTGAACTGAGGCAGTGGGATGTGGGTGTTTGCTCTATTTCCAGTTCCTTCACTCTTATATTTGAAGTTTTTCATAATGAAAAGGTTTTTTTAAGTAAAATTTATAGCTTTCACAACATTCTCAAAAGGCAATTCAAAGGAAAATAACTTTCCCTTTTTAATTCTAAGAATTTTAAGCACCAAAAATCTTTGGTACTAAAAAGAAATTATTTATGAACATAGTCTTAATCATTCTAAAAGCACACACTACAGCACGACAATCTTATAACAACTGAGTACCTAAGACTTGAAAACAGTGCATTTACTGTTTTTTTCTTTTTGGCCTTTTCTTTGATATTTTCATTTTGACACAGAGAAAACTTAAAAGGAAAGTATGGTAACATTCCTAAATGTTATGAACGATGTAGGGTCAAGGTTGGCCCTGTAACCTAGTGGCTAAAGGAGCCAGATCCCACATGGCTGGTCACAGGACTGAAAACCCAGTCCCGTGGCTTGAAAAATACAGCAGAAGCATGCCCAAAATCTTGACAGGATGGAGAAACGAAGGAGAAGGGACTAGAGCACGACCACACCCTATTGGGGGTGCTTTCTTCCCCAGCTCTCTCTCTGGCAAGGGTACTCTCTCTGGCAATTAAAAAAAAAAAAAAAAAAAAAAGGAAAGCAACAGAGTGAAATCTTACTTCTGTGTAGAGTTCAAGCTTTACTAGATGAATCAAAAATCTGAAAGAATTTTACTTCTCCAAATGTATTTCCTCCTTTGTAAACTTCACATAATTTTAAAAGTTGAGAAAATATATAGCTTCATTAAAGTTATATTTGTCATGTTACAAATTAGTCTCATTTTGTAATATTAACCTTTTAGTCGATTTTCAAGAAAATAAACAGTATTTCTACAGCTTCTTCCAACTCCTGCCAACCTAGTCTGCATTTCGGAGTGGTGTTTTCAAAAATAATTTAAAAAAAAAAAAAGAGAAATAAAATGAGAAAAAGCAAAGGGGGGGGAAGGCATTTAATTTTATTTTTAAGTACACTAGTATCTCAGAAGGCAAAGATTCAAAATAATCTATCTTGCTGCATAAATATTATATCCCAAAATCCAGAAGGAAAAAATAGTATTTGTTTAAAAGTCAAACTACCTAAGTTTCTCTTTTCTTAATTCAGAAGGACTACATAATTTCAGATATAGGCATTAGGAGTTGAGTGGTTAACGGTATTATTTATATACAATTACTTCATAGCAACTAACACTGAGCACTTAGGCATAAAGTGCTATCCACTGCCTAATTAAAAACCTCCAAGTCAAATTCTCTAACAAGCCTTTGAGGTAGGTATCTGATACAAGGAATCCCTGCAGCACACTTTAAGAAGCACTGGTGGGGCCAGCAGGAGGCGTGGTGGTTAAGGATGCTGGACTCCTACAGAGCTGACCAGGATTCAAGTCCCAGAGCTGGTGGCTTGCTTTGGCACTTTCTCTCTTCTGTCCCTCTCTGGTCAAAATTAAAAATGAAATATAAATAAAGAAATAATTCTTGGGACTAGTGGGTGGCGTGGTGAAGGCACTGGACACTCCCACATGGCCAACCACAGTTCGAGTCCCAGACTTGGTGGCTTGCTTTCTCACTTTCTTGCGCTCTCTCTCTCTCTCTCTCTCTCTCTCTCTGTGTGTGTGGTCAAATTAAAGTAAATGAATGTTTTTTTTTAATAGTTCTTAAATAAATAGGCAAGCACTGACAGAATGAATGAGGACACAGGCTAGATTAAAAATGCCCAGTTCCAAATATTAGCTCTGTCACGCTTACCAGATAGGTGGCTTTTTGGTAAATTACTTAAATTTTCTAAAGCCTGTTTCCTTTTCTGTAAAACAGGGATGACCCAGGCCAGCAGGTGGTATGGTGGTTAAAGGTGCTGGACTCCCACATGGCCAACCACAGTTCGAGTCCCGGATCTAGTGGCTTGCTTTCTCTTTCTTTCTCTCTCTCCTCCCAGCCCACCTCTGGTCAAATTAAAAAATAAGTAAATAAATAAATAAATACAGTTAAATAAAATAATTCTTTTTTTAAAAAAAAGGGTATGATCAGTCTTATAAAGTTAATAAAAGAATGAAATGAGATGATGCTTATAAAAAGTACATGGTAAAATCTAAAGGAGTCTTAGAGTAACTTCTTAGTACTGCTTTAGGTGAAGAGTACTACTTTCCCTAGTATACCTACAGTTGTTCTTTTTCTATCCACTTAAAATAGACTCTTCCCTAGTTGAGAATCTATGAAACCATATTTTAAAAAGAACATTTCTCGGGAACCAGCAGTTAGCGTAATGGCTATGTCGCTGGACTCCCATGTAGTCGACCGCGGTTCGTGTCCCGGACCCGGTGGCTTAAAACTCACGCCGGGCGCGTGTGCGTGCGTGCCCAAGATCCCGAGAGGAGAATGGAGGAGAAGGGATTGCGGCGTGACCATCCCCCCTGGGGGGTGATTTCTCACTTTCTGTCTCTATGTCTCTCTCTGTCTGTCTGGCGAGCGCACGCGCCCTACAGTGAAAATCTCTCCAACAAAAAAAAAGAACATTTCTCATCTTCAATCTTGTTATCGTTACAAGCCAATAAATTTCCTACAATCATTACACTGTTATATAAATTAGGTAACAAATGTGAACTATAATTTTAGATACTCACAGTCTTGTTTTCTTTCCCATTGTCTTCTGTTGTAAATATCAACTGTTTATTAATTTCATCCATACTGATTAACGATCGTGTTTTGATGAAATGTTGAAAAGAGACAGCCTCCACATATTCCTGTAGTCCTGAAACACCAGCAAAGAAAATTACTAAGAACACACATTAAGTAAGAACGTCACAGTAAAACACATGAAGTGACCTCCGCCTGACTCAACCCCTGAGCAGCGTACACCACTGTAATGTCGGCACTCGACACTCAGCCTGAGAACTACCTGGGAACAGGGGCCCATGCTGAGCCTGAAAAACATTTCTGTGACAGCCTGGACACACATCCACTCACGTCCTACTTTCTACTTCATGAGTCATTAGCCTTAAAATCTACATTTTCCTACAGAGAAATGTCAAAGATTTGGGGGAAAAAAATTTAAGAAGGTAATCAATATCCTTCTGCTTTAGTAGTAGGGGAAAAAGCTAAGCAATACATTTTTTTACCAGATATAAATTCTAAAATACTCACACTGAATTAAAAGTAAATTCTGGCAAATATCAAAATATACTATAAACAGTTTTTTGTTGTTCTTACAAACGTTTGTTTTCCTTCAAGTGTATAGTGCTTTTCTGTAATGATGTAGAAAGTCTTCATTTCCCTTGTTCCAAGTGTTGAGGTTCAAATATAGCAAGGTCTTAAACATAGACTCACTTTCATCTCTTCAATGTCTCGTGTGTTGACTTAGTTTCCTATGTATGCATTTGTATACTTACGAGTGTGTATGTGTGTATATGTGTCCATGTGTGTATATGCACGTGTGTATGTGTATGCATGTGTACACAAGGGTGTATGTGCACATGTGTACACATGTGTGTGCATAAATGTGTGTGTGTGCATGTGAGTTTGTGTATGTACATGTGCATGTGTGTATGTGTATATATGTATATACACATACACACACACATATTCCAAAACAGGTATTTACAAGCTTTTTACTCTCATCTTCCCACTCGACAATACAACTCTAAGTTTGTTTTACACGGCTGTTCCTTGGTCAAGGTCATTTGCAAGAGCAAGTCGGTTTCTGAAGAACTCTCGATTTGTGGGTGAAGGACCCACTAAGGGACTCTCGTTAGTTTTTCCCTGTACTCTGACCCACTGGACTTCTTAAAGAGCTGCAGAAGCCCCCTTTCCGGTCTTGCTTGGGATTTTGGCTGCTGAAAGATGTTTGTTCACTTTCTCTTTCTTCCTTTGGACAGAATCTGGTGGTGTCTTGTAAATGCATTTCCCTCCTTACTTCCAAAGAGGTCTGCTTTTCACTTTGGGACCTCTGCTGGGGGAAGGTCCGGGGCGTGCCGCGGCGGTAGCGGCTGGCCATGTGGCAGTGCGATGCGCTCAGCCTTGAGCAGCGTGCTATAAATAGTTTTCGAGTATTTTAAGACAACTAAATGTATAGCCACACTTTTCAGTATTATTTTATTCTGCCTTTATCTACAAGTAGATACAGGGAAGTATTTCTTAAAATAACCATCATCATTGTTAAGAACTTAGGTCTGTTTTAAAGGCTTCATTATAAAAACAGCAAGAGAATTAAAACATTCTGATTTAGAACCCTAAAACTTGGGATCTGCAGTATTTGAGCTTCGTCTTTAGCATTCTTTATGACAGTCCTGCTACTCCCACAATCTCCTAATGCCCGGCACTGTAACCCAGTTTGGCAGGACAGTGCTGGAGAAGCTGACAACTGTGGTCACTGTCACATCAAATGCCATGCAAGGGTCAAAAAGACAAAGGAAATGGATAACCAAGTTTTGACAGTGTTAAAGGAAGTACAATTAAATGAAAATATCCTGATTCACTTTGAACTGCAAACTGTCAAAATATAGGTCAGAAAATCAGTGCCTTTGGTAGACAGAAGGTAATTGTTAGAAAAGGATAATTGTTTTTTTTAAGAGAGGTTTTTGCTATTGGGCACATGTGCTCGCCAGAGAGCCAGAGAGACAGAAAGCAAGAAATCACCCCCCAGGGGGGATGGTCACATCACAATCGCGCACGCGTCCAGCATGAGTTTTAAGCCATCGGGTCCGGGACTCGAACCGCGGCCGACTACATGGGAGTCCAGCAACATAGCTATTACGCTAACTGCTGGTCCCAAAAAAGGACAATTTTTAAAAATAAACCATACACGCTGAGAAATTAAACATGAACAAAGCTGAGTTTAACACGTACAGCATTCATATGAACAAAAAATATTTTTTGTGAATTTTCAGTGATATGAATAGATGTTCTCCCAGTGCCTTCCCTAAAGAAAATCCAAGTCTCATGGTCTTCCAGAGCTACTTCATGCATACAGAAGCAAACAGCAAAACTGAAGGACTGATGATCATATCTCTGAATGTGCTTTAGCAGGGCAAGCTTCTTATGAATGAGCTGAACAGCAAAATACACGTGAATATTTATTTACAAGGAAAGCCATCATTACAATCATTACAGGAGGAAGTAGAAAACACTTAGACCAATAATAGGTGTGTCACTGTCATTTATCACCTCAGTTCCATTATCTTGGGCAATGGGGGAAGACTCTTCAGACACTGCCCCCTCTGCCAGCTAGCAAGACACTAAGCTTGGCTGATGGAGGGCTCCAGGCGCTCCAGGGCAGGCACGAGGAAAGAGCTCTCTTCCGGACTCTGGAGCACCCCCCTTGGCAGCCAGCAGCTTGAGAGGCAGCAGCACGTGGCATTTTCTGAGGGGCAGCTCCCTTTGTACTCCAGAAGGCAGCTTCCCCGTGAGCTGTGTCCGTGGCAGGGAGCCCCATCGCAGAGCGCCTCCCTGTGGACAGCTGCCCAGAGCCCCGCCAACACACCACCACACCTCAGTGGCCAGCTCTGCCATCCAACGGGCCACGCTGGAACCTCTCTGGGGAGATCTAGATCTCATCCTGTGTATGTGGGGAGGGAGGGGTGGGGGGAGTGGGTTCTCCCCAACCCGTCCCACCCCTGGGTGCTCGGCCTCAGCCCTAGGGCTAACAGCCACCCCTTCTATCTAATATTACTGTTTTCTTTAGGCTTCTCCTTAGACTGTAGTGTCCACATAGTTAGTACTTCTTCATATAAACTTTCCCTGTTCAAATTACTATGTAGTTTGTTTCCTGTATAGAATGTGAATACAATACGAAAGCAAAATAAATAATTGGGATTCTTTCTCTTCCACCATCACTACCTAGAGAAGGTACTCTACTTTTTGAGGCCAGTCACTGTAACGGGCTCAGGATCAAGATCCAATCCCAGCAGGAAGCTGAGCATGGCTTCTCCCTCCAGCGTGCTGGGTGTCCCACCACACATCCTCGACCAAGTGCTCACCGCCCAGACTGACACACACTCAGGTCCCTCCCAGCCACTGAGACAGAGAGAGATGAAATATTTATGAGATAAGATACTAACTTTGGAGTCACAGTTGGTGGGGAGAAGCCCAATTCCAGATAGCACCTCATATATGAGACCCGACTGTTTAGTAAGCTGCTTCTAATAGCCTCTCCCTGTTCATTCTCACTTGTTTCATGAAGCTGTGAGAGCCCTTAATGAAAATAGTTTAAAATATGGTATTTTCAAGTAGTCAGACCTGGCTGTGCATAACTTACAGTACTTTGCATTTTAGTCCATTAAGAAATATTCTGGGGACAGCAGGTAGTATGGTGGTTAAAGTGCTGGACTCCCACAAGGCCGACTACAGTTCAAGTCCCAGAACTGGAG
This sequence comes from Tupaia belangeri chinensis, assembly GCF_000334495.1. Taxonomy (NCBI): domain Eukaryota; kingdom Metazoa; phylum Chordata; class Mammalia; order Scandentia; family Tupaiidae; genus Tupaia; species Tupaia belangeri. Next base: position 4,342,500 of record NW_006159632.1, read on the forward strand.
GGGTAAAATTCACTTCAGTGTGTGAGCGTGCCCCAGGAGGAGAGTGGAGAAGGGAATGCATCCCCCCCCGGGGAATGACTGTTCACATTCCCTCTCACTGTCTCTCTCCAGCAAGTATACATGCCCTATGGCAAAAACCTAAACACACACACGCACACACGCACACACACACACACACAAAAGAAAGAAATATTCTTGGGCCAGCAAGTGGCATGGTGATTAAGGCAGCTGGATCCCATCTGGCCAACTCCATGATTCAAGCCCCTAACCTGGTGGCTTGAAAAAAACTGGGAACATTAGTGTGCATGCCCAAAATTCCAAGAGAACGGAAGAGAGCCTGGCATGGCCATCTTCCCTAGAGGGGTGATTTCTCATTTTCTCTCTCTCCTCCTAGTTCTCTGGTGAACACACGTGCCTTATATAAAGCAAAAACTTTTAAAGGAAGAAAAAAGTAAAGAAACTTAAAAATATAAATTAAAAAATAGGGGACCAGCAGTTAGCGTAATGGCTATGTCGCTGGACTCCCACATAGTCAACCACGGTTCGAGTCTTGGACCCGGTGGCTTAAAACTCACGCTGGGCGCGTGTGCGTGTGTGCCCAAGATCCCGAGAGGAGAATGGAGAAGGGATTGCGGCATGGCCATCCCCCCTGGGGAGTGATTTCTCGCTTTCTGTCTCTATGTCTCTGTCTGTCTGGCGAGCGCACACTCCCTATAGCAAAAACCTCTCAAAAAAAAAATATATATATATAAATAAAAATATCTTACAAGATCTAGGTTCAAGCTGATATGGTTCAGAATTAAGAGGGCTAGATTTTTTCCTTCAGATAGGGATGAGGGAGTCAGAGGGAGGGAGACTGGTAAGATACTTCTGGCAAGGTCTCCCCACAGTGTGCTCCTCCTATCCCAGTCTCCCGGTTGGCTAGGAATGCAGGGGCATACCACCACACCAGCCTGCTTTAGGGTGGGCCAGGAAGCAAACCGAGCTGGCATGCAGGCTCAGCCACTTCCGATGGCATCTTTCCACTTGTGCCACCATGGCTGGAGCCCTGGTTGTCTTTTCTTTCAATAGGGAAAACAGAATACAGAACAAGAGCCCTCAAAGCTTCTCTGTGACATCACTATGCATTAACAGCGGGTGACTGCCAGGCACTATACTTCCAAGTACCTCCGGAGCCATCATGTAAGCTGTCCTGGGGATGTTTGGTCAAGGGGACTTTAGAGCTGAGGTGGTCGTTCTGCCCCACAGAATTTAGGGCTCATGCTATATAGCACAGAAAGTTCAAGGACCTCTGGCCCAAGACACAGAAAACATTTTTTGGTCACATGTGGGTAAAAGGATGTTTAAAAACACATTATGTTTCACTTAATGAAAAGGACATCCGCTATTTTCAGTGAATAATCCCTGAGGTGAAAACTTTCAACATGCTGCCATATTCCATCAAACAATGCCTTCTCCTTCTGCCTTCGCTTTGG
>NW_006159632.1:4344005-4351843 GCF_000334495.1 Tupaia belangeri chinensis
CAGGGGAAATGTTTTACAGAATCAGCTGCCAGTAAAAGAGAAGTCTGTAGGTTGCTTTTATGTAATTTGTTATTTTTCTCCTTGTTCCTCTATTAAAACATACAGGGAAACCCAATTAAAGGCTTCTGACTGCTTTTATTTATTCTTACAGTATTTAAACATTATACATACAGTCTAACTCTTCATCAAAAAACATACTTAAAGGTAAGCAGATAAAACAGGTTCCATTATAAATTTGAATCTCGTATGTCTTAACTTTTCCAGGCTTTTCATGCTTTCTTAAGAAAAGTCTTGGGACCAGCAGTTAGCATAATGGCTATGTCGCTGAACTCCCATGTAGCTGACCATGGTTCAAATCCTGGACCCAGTGGCTTAAACTCACACCAGGCACGTGTGCGTGCCCCAAGATCCTGAGAGGAGAATGGAGAAGGGATTGTGGCGTGGCTATCCTCCCTGGGGGGTGATTTCTCGCTTTCTCTCTTTCTGTCTCTTTCTGGCAAGTGCACGTACCCTATAGCAAAAACCGCTCCAAAAAAAGAAGTGTTTATCAAATGCCTCAGCAGTTCTGCTCTTAGGTGTATACCCAAGAGAAATAAAAGCACATGTTCACACCAAGTCTTGTAGGCAACTGTTAACAGCAGTATTATTCCCAATAGCCAAAATGTGGCAACAACATGAACATCTATCAAATAGACAAAATGTGGTATAGCCATATGACAGACTATGATGTAGCCATAAACAGGAATGACATGCTGATACATGCTACAACATACAGGAACCTCAAAAAAAAAAAAAAAAAACCCACTAAGCTAAGTGAAAAAAAGGCAGACACAAGAGGTCACATACTATATGATTCTATTTATAGAGATGCCCAGAGTAGACAGATCCATCAAGACAAAGTAGATTAGTGGTTGCTAGAGTTGTGGGTCCTGGAAGGAGGGAGAATGAAAAGTGAACACTAATAGGTAAGGGGGTTTCTTTTTGGGAAAAACATGCTGGAACTAGTGACAGGTGAACAATCTTGTAAACACACTGAAAACCACTGATGTTCAATTTAAAAGGGTTAATTTTAATTTTGTGGTATGAAAACATATCTCAATTTTTAAAATAATTATTTAATTTATTTATTTATGTATTTATTTATTATCATCATTGTCATCAATTTGACCACAGAGAGCAAGGCACCAAGTGGTCCTGGTTGCCCAGGGCCTTAGCTGTCACCTGCCAGCCATATACCTCAATTTCTTAAAACTACATTTGTAACTATTTGCAGGAATCCTACATATATTTTTAAACACATCAGGCTTCCCCAGATCACTAAAATGTTCAAACAAAATCAGGTCTATATTTGATTCAGAGTCCACTCTGCTAAAACTCCACTTTCAAATATATTAATTGCACATTGAAAATATATTAAGAGGCCTTAGCTTTGGGAACAGCAGTTAGCGTAATGGTTATGTCGCTGCACACCCATGCAGTCAACTGTGGTTCAAGTCCTGGACTTGGTGGCTTAAACTCACGCCGGGCGCGTGTGCGTGCGTGCCCAAGATCCCGAGAGGAGAATGGAGGAGAAGGGTTCGCGGTGTGGCCACCCCCCTGGGGGGTGATTTCTCGCTTTCTGTCTCTCTGTCTCTCTCTGTCTTTCCGGCGAGCGCACACGCCCTATAGCAAAAATCTCTTAAAAAAAAAAAAAAACAAGAGAGCGAGAAAAAAAAAAACTTTGTAAATATATACACTTATGCCACCAAAAGCAAAACCTAAATGCACTTCCACAGACCGGGTTTTGTCCGTCTCTGTGGGGTTTTCACTGCAGCACTGAGAGTGTACTTGGGCAAATCAGTGTTGCTGGGTTTCTGTCCAAATGAAAATACAGGCCAGCACTAGAGCACAGTGCTTGGTTAAGGGAGGCAGATCCCATGCGGCCACCACGGCTCACCAAGTCCGACTCATAAACTCACAGAGACAAGACAGAGACACGGGACGTGGGGAAGAAAGCATCCCCCAGGGAGTGTGGTTATGCCACAAGCCCTTCTCCTCCACTTCATCGTCCTACTGGGATTCAGGGCACATGCGTGCACAAGCCCAGAGTGTTTCAAGCTGCTGGGCTGGGATCTGAATTATGGTTAGTCATGTGAGGTCTGGCTTCCTTAACCCGAGGCTGTGGAGCCGGCCTATGTTTTTTGTTGAAATCATCTTTTAAAACATTTCCTTCCTATACCCACTGCAAATTCCAAACTGGTGGTCTCGTTAACTTCACACCAAGAATCATCACTTAAAGGAAAACAAAAAAAAACAAGGAACTGCAGCTTACCAAGAATAGCCTCTAGTCCCTCTCCAAATAAAATACAATAACTGCATAATGAAGAGAGACTTGAAATGAGACTTGAAATGAGGAAGGACACTCTGGACTCAAAGGCCAATCCGTTCTCCTGACGGTGGTGCAGACTAAGGTAAGTTCGGTTAGTTTGGTTTACTGCAGGCTGAGTTCCTCACTGGTACAGCACAGGCATCTGCCCACACTGTAGGGTTTATACAGAATGTATCAGTGGCTGGTATAAGGTCTCTGTAACTGGTGAATTAAACCAAGGAAAGTAATTAAAATAAGAATGACTGGCATTAATTTTTTTAAACAATATGTATGGAGGGGTATTGGAGAGCAGGGAGTTTATTGAAGGAGAGGGAAGGAAAAACAGCTCCCCAAAAGAAGGAAGGGATCCTGGAAAATGGGTTGCCAAGGAAGAACTGAGGCTTAGGGTTTTTATTTTGGTCCAGAAGGGCCTTGTCCGACTTGTTCTAGGTGGGGCTTGTACCTGCTTCTCTTCTCTTCGTGGGGGACACGTGCTGGATGGGGCCAGTTATTCTTCTAATGGGTCCAATTATTCTTCTAATTTTGGAATGGATACCAAGGTCAAACAATCTTTGTCTAGAAACTTTGGGCCATAAAAACCACTACCCTCTTCTCAGAATGTGGTGAGACCTGCAGGTCACGGCACCACAGATGTCATACATAAAGCTAGCTGTGGTGCCCCAAACGGGTCATCCCCTTTGCTCCTTTAAACTGTAGATGTCTTATTTCCCACATCTATCCTTTTTGTTTGTTTATCTAGGCCTGGAGAGGAGGCAAACATGCCTTTCTCCTAAACAATATTTTACACACATCTTTAAAGAAAATTTGGGGGAATTTTTTTTTCTTTGCAATGTATTGGCTTACAATTAACAGGGACCGCTTTTCTTCCAAAACATTACCGTAGTGTAGCAGGTACTACAATTCCAAGATATCTCTGGCTAGCTAAGTACAGAAACTGCACCATGAGAATGCCTTTCTCTCCTGCTGGGAGTGAAGATAGAGTTGAGGGCGAGGACTCTCTGACTTGATCCAGCTTGTCCAAAGCAGACTAAGAAGCTTTCTGTTCTTTCCATGTTCCTGGTTTAGCCTGTCCTTATCATCTGAGACCTCAGCTAAAAAGAATAACTTTCTGAAACAGGATTTCAGAAAAGCAATAGGAACAGTCAAATGAAGAGAAGCAGGACTAAAAAACCTTCCCATACTGGGACAGTCTAAGTGGTGTGTCCTGACATTCATCTAGAGAAATGCTTACAAACTGAGTTTCTGTAACCCAAGAATGCCTATGGAGAGATGTTTTTTCATAATCATAGTATTATAGTTATCAAAAAAGTGTACAGTATTAAATACACACCTACTAAATTGTGATTAGAAAACTCACCAAAAATTTACTGAATCACCTCACATTAAGTCCAACTTTAAACTGCATCTGTTTAATTTACATGTTTAGTAAAATTAAAGAAGCTAAGAGTCTTTAACCAGGTACAGGATCTGAGATCTTCAAGGGAACTCTGGTTTTGCAAAGAGAAAATAGTGGCAGCCTAAAGCACCGGGTACTGTCAGGAGAAAGCACGATCTGGCAGAAAGTCTATGGACAGACAGACTGAGCCAGATTCCAAGTCCGTACTAGCACATGTGCTTGACAAAGAGTAAGAGAGAGAGAGAGAGAGAGAGAGAGAGAAACCACCACTCCCCACCCCCCCCCGGGAAGGATGGCCACGCTACGATTCCTTTTCTCCCATTTTCCTCTCAGGATTTTGGGCACACATGCCCATGCACCAGGAGTGATTTTCAAGCTACTAGCAGCAGGACTCAAACTGTAGTCAGCAATGTAGGAGGCCAGCACCTTAACCATGCTGCCACCTGCTGGCCCCTATTCAGAAAAAATACAAACATCTACCAACACACAAATATCTGAGTTTTCCACTAAACCAAAAGGCTATCAAATTACTATACTGGGCAAAGAAAAGTGAACTACTTATCAAAAGTTTGTTTCCCTTGACACTCACATAGACATTTGCCAGTGTCCTTTGAAACTGAGTGTGGCCATGTAACTGGCCAGTAAGATGTGGACATCAGTGACATATGCCACTTCCTGAGGTGGCCATAAGACCTTCATCCCCTACTTTTCTCCTTAACAAAACCCTGTCAGTCCAACCCCGATGCTGTGGAAATCACGTGCTGGTACGAGCAGAGCACTGGTGAGTATGGGTCCCGGAACGACTGAGCGAGCGGAGCGTCTTAAACCACCATCACCATGCCGGACTTTAAGTGAGAAAGAAACAAGTTCTATTTTGGTAAGCCACTGAGATGTCATGGTTTACTCACTTGTTTTCAGACTCAGCCTTACCTTAACTAATCAACATCTCTGGAACTACTTTCTTAATCTCACTTGCAAGCAGGTAAATTCAATTTTAGTTATTTCTTCCCATCACTAAATTTTTCCTACTACTAAACCAAAGGCTTACAGAGTCCTACCCTATTCCTGCTAAAAATAGCAGCTGGAAATGTTTTATTTTAGATGGAACAAAACTACAATAAAAACTTGCAAAAGCTTATCATCAGATAACAGACATGCTGAAAAAAAAAAAGAAAAGCTTTTTAAAAATGTTGTTCTTCAGGACCAGCAGTTGGCATAACGGCTGTGTCACTGGACTCCCATGTAGTCGACTGCAGTTCGAGTCCCGGACCTGGCGGCTTAAGTTCATGCCGGGTGCATGTGCATGTGTGCTCAAGATCCCAAGAGAAGGGACTGCAGCGTGACCATCCCCCAGGGGGCTGATTTCTCACTTTCTGTCTCTCTGTCTCTTTCTGGAGATGGCACAACGCCCTATAACAAAAACCTCTCCAAAAAAAGAAACAACTTTGTTCTTCATTCTTTCAGCAATCATTGACCACCTATTAAATGTCTGAGATATATAAAGAGAATACTAACATTAAAAACCTTTGTTGCAACTTGGAGAGTTTAATTTCCAATAAAGAGAGGTAATAAAGAAGTATAAGGCTGGCCCCATAGTGAAACACCGAGGGCAAGATCCCACATGGCCAACCAGGGTTCAAATCCCAGCCCCAGTGGCTTGAAAAACACCCAGGTGCTTGTGCAAACCCAAGATCTTGATAAGATGAAGAACTGAAGGGAATCCCAGCCCCAGTGGCTTGAAAAACACCCAGGTGCTTGTGCAAACCCAAGATCTTGATAAGATGAAGAACTGAAGGGAGGAGGATTATGGCAAGACCAGGTCTCATTAAGGGTGCTCTCTCCTTTTCTCTCTCTCTCTCACATGTCCCCTTGCCATTAAAATATATATATATATATATATATATATATATACATACATACATACATACATACATACATACATACAGGGACCAGCAGTTGGCGTAATGGCTATGTCACTGGACTCCCATGTAGTCGACCGCAGTTCAAGTCCCAGAAAAAAAAAAAAAAACCTCTCAAAAAATATATATGTGTGGGGACAAGCAGGTGGCATGGTGGTTAAGGCACTGGACACTCCCACATGGCCAACTATGGTTCAAGTCCTGGACCTAATGGTGTGCTTTCTCTCTCTCTCTCTCTGGTCTAACTAAAATGAATGAATGAATAAATAAAATTAAATTTAAAAAAATTAAAAATAAATAAATATGTGTGTGTGTATAAACAAAATAAAGCATTTACTAGGGAGTTAGGTTCTAAAGTCCATACATAGGTAAATTAAATCTAAAGAAGCCAGGGGCTCAGGTGGCATAATGGTTAAGGTACTGGACTCCCACAAGTCAGATGCAGTTTCAGCCCCAGGCCCTGGCAGCCTGAAACACAACGGTTATACGTGTGCGTGCCCAAAATCCCGAGGAGAAGGGAGAAGGCATTGCGATGTGGCCATGGGGATGGAGGTGGCGGGGAGATGTCTCACTCTCTGTCGCTCTGTCTCTCTGGGGAGCACATGTGCCCTATCGTCAAAATCTCTCTTTAAAAAAAAAAAAATCCAAAGAAGCCAGTGGTGCCGCTTCCCACCTCACACGTAACTTCTGTGGGCTTCGGTTTCCTCTCCCGTGAAGTGGTAAAAATAGCATCTGTGATCGAGAAGTACTGCAGAGCTCAAATGAGGTCATAAATATAAAGAATGAGCTTAAAAAAATCTCTAACTCGCCAAAAATACTCATTTAATCCTTCGTTCACATTCTTGAATAAAAGAATTAAAATATTATTTAAGGTCTGCACATACTCCTGAGTCCCAAAATGTCTTGAAAAATGATCATTTTTATCATTACCAGTGATATGAACTAACGAAATTTTCTTTGAGAGGAAGAACATTTACCCTAAACTGCTAATTTTTCAACAAGAAAAAAAGAAAGAGGGAAACCACAAAATGTTTCGGTGCCTTATTTCAGACAACTAATCATTCAATTGTCTAAGTGTCCCTTGGGACGATCGTAACCTACTCTGGTAAGAAATGTGTAGAAAACAGACCTAACATGCTGCTGTCGCTCCATGACTAGGACGCGACGTCTGCACCCACACCAGCATTCCTCAGGGAAACGCTGTGCGTGCGGCTAGCACTATTCTTAATGAGGAAAGGCACGGAACTCTTTAGTTTAATGCCAGAATTGTTTTATCTTCAAGTATAAAGAACAGCTATTTGGAGTAACACCAAAACAAGCATTTCACAATTGCAAGCGGCAAGCTATTCATAAGCATCGTATTGTTAATGCTACTCTAATTATAAATAACTTTTTTAAAGAGAGTTTTGTTTTGTTTTGTTTGCTATCTGGTGCATGTGCTCACCAGAAAGATAGAGACAGAAAGAAAGCCAGAAATCAGCCCCCAGCGAGGATGGCAACGCCGCAATCCCTTCTCCTCCATTCTCCTCTCAGGATTCTGGGCACGCACGCACGCACACGCACCCAGTGTGAGTTTTAAGCCGCCAAATCCAGGACTAGAACCACAGTTGACTACTTGAGAGTCCAGTGATGTAACCATTACACCATTTGGTGGTCCCATAAATAAATTTTTTTATAAAATAAAATGTCAACAATTTTAAGTTCCAGATACCTCTGACTGCTTTAATCCTTAAGTCTGAGAAAAAAAACATCTTTACTGCTTTTGTTTAAAGTTCATTTTATTTTTTTAAAGAAGTATTCAATTTTATTTATTATTATTATTTTAATTTGCTATAGGGTATGCATGCTCACCAGAGAGAGAGAGAGAAAAAGAGAGAAAGCCCATTTTAAAGATTTCTTACATACAAGTGAGAATCAAGGAATCCTTTTCTGTTTTTCCATGAATAGGTGATCTTCGACGGACACTGACCAATCATAAACCAATGGCTGTAATACACCATGGCACCTGCAGCAATCCATGACGACATGTGACAAGGGAAATCTTAAGCCTTTCCTCCCCAAGATGCTCATCCAGAAGATGCCACACTGAGAACTCCAAGCAACCCTGGCAAATGACAGAGCTCCGCTCACCTCCTCCCACTCTGGCTCCACTAGG
>NW_006159632.1:4351870-4358189 GCF_000334495.1 Tupaia belangeri chinensis
CAAGAGCAGATAAAAATAAGGCAGAAGTGAACACTATCTAACCTGCCAACCAACTGGGACTAACAGAGTACCCTCTGACAGAGAGCCCTGTCGTTCACATGAGTGGCCGGGCTTCCTCCACCCAGCGCCTCTGCACCACAGCCCTGCCGTGACCTGCCAATACAAAGAACCGCCTGGGGAAAAAAGCTAAAAACTCGTCCAACACCAACTTTCCCTTCTTAAAAATTGAGCTATACTTTAAACCAGCAAAGTGTATAAATCCTGTGTGTAGAGCTTGTGTGAGGTTTTTCTTAAGAGCTTTTTTCCTATAGGGTGCATGTACTCTTGGAAAGACAAAGACAAAAAGACAGAAAGTGATAAATTACACCCCCCACCCCGGAATGGCCACACCACAATCCCTTCTCCTTTCAGGATTTTGGGCAGGCATGCACAGGCACCCAGTATGAGTTTTAAGCCACCAGGTCCAAGACTCAAACTGTGGTTGACTATGTGGGAGTCCACCAACATAACCATTACACCATCCGCTAGTCCAGCTTCTGTGAATTTTTACGTGTGTTCATCAATTTAACTCCACCTAGGTCAAATGAGAAAGCATTTCTACCACTTCATGCCACTAGTCAGTAACTTCTGTCCCCCACCTCCACTCCAGGTTAACCACTGTCCTTGCTTGTATGTCCCCAGAAGAATGCTGCCTATGTACTACCAACATGTCTGTGCCACTCAGTCACTGGGCACTCTGCCATCGCCTACCGCTATGCGGCACTACTGAGCAACCAGAGCTCAGCCTATCTACTCACCCGCTGACGGGCGTGTGGGTCCTGTTAGTCTGGGGGCAAGATGACCACAGACACCCTGAGCTTTCTGGAACATGCTTTTTGATGACTTAAGAATTTTGGGTATGTGTCTTGAAGTGGAACTACTAGTTTACAAAACAGGCACAAGTCGATCTACAGTAGACTCTGCCAAGTAGCTTTTTAGAGTGCTGTCTCTAATTTGACCAGGATGGTGGGCGAATGGTATCTGACTATGGTTTTACTTTGCATTTCTTGAGTAATGATGCTAATCACCTTTTTGCTTACTAGCCATTTATATAGTCACTCTTTTTAAGGCCCTTGTTCAGATTTTTTGTGATTTCTAAAATTATTTATCTTTTTGGTAATTTGCAGTAATTCTTTAACCAACATACGGATTTAAAAAGAAAACTTCCATTTCAATTTCTTTTCATTTGCCAGAGTGCACATATACTTACCAGAGAGAGACAGAAAAAGACAGAGAAGAGAGACAGACAGGGAAAGTGAAAAAGTACCCTCTCTCCTCTCTCCCACCCCCGGGGCCATGAGGGATGGTCATGCCGAGATCTTTTCTCTCCGTTCCCTTCCATTTCTCCCTCCTTTTGGGATTTTGGGCACGGATATTAATGTGCCCACATGTTTCTCAATCTCGAGGTGAGGGACTTGAACCACTGGCCATGTGATATCCAGCCACCCTCACCACTCACATCACCAGCTGGCCCACCTTTACATTTTCTTGATGTCTTTGATAAACAGAATTTTATTTTAATAAAGTTTAATTTCATTAAACAGCTTCTATTATAGCTAACGCTTTTTTTGTGTGTCACCTTAAAGAAATCTTTCAGGGACCAGCAGTTAGCATAATGGCTATGTCGCTGGATTCCCATGTAGTTGACCGCAGTTCAAGTCCCAAAACCGGTGGCTTAAACTCATGCTGGGCGTGTGTGTGTGTGTGCCCCAGATCCCAAGAGGAGAATGGAGGGGAAGGGATTGTGGCATGGCCATAGCCCCTGGGGAGTGATTTCTCACTTTCTGTCTCTCTGTCTCTGTCTTTCTGGCGAGTACACGAGCCCTATACCAAAAAAAAAACTCTCCAAAAAAAGTCTTTCCTACAAGGTCATGAAAGTATTCTCTTATATTTTCTTCTAGCAGCATGATTTAGCATTCACCTCACCCTCCATCCCTCTAATATCTCTGTTCTCTCCCCCTCAACCAAATCTGTCCTATTTGAGGTAGACCCATTTGATAACACAAATGGAATTAATTCATCATGTTCGTTAAGTGTCCTATTATTTAGAAGCAAAATAAGCCCATGATCCTATAACCACAGGATAGGGCTCTACCTCCTTTAAAAACACACCTTAAGGACCTATCACTGCAGCTTCCAACAACGTACTCCCAGTTCTAACTCGTGCTTGTAGGCACTTCCTTTTCCAATTTAAAGACATTTCAACATTTCTAAAAAAAACAAGTCCTGACACCGCAAATGTTTTGACTGTAATAGTACACGTATGTTGAGAAGATACCAAATGAATTCATGTCCCTTCTCCTCCTGCAAATTTTAGGGTACATATGAATTACACAGTATCTTTTCTGTCAATGAGTTCATATTAAGAAAAGGATAAAGAGGAAAGAACTAAGCACTTTAAACATTTACTCAACTAATTTGAAAATGAAGATAACCACCAAGATCCAGTATCCTTCAAATCTTTTTAAATAAATTTTAAAATATATATAAATGAAAATAAAAAACTCAGTACTATCATGGGACCGGCAGGTGATTAAGGCAGTGGACTCCCACATGGTCAATCGCAGTTCAAACCCCAGACCCAGTAGCTTGCTTTCTCACTTTCCATTTCTCTCTCTCTATCTCTCTCTGGTCAGGCTAAAAAATAATAGCAAAGTTAAATAAATAAATGCATCTAAAAAAACAAACAAACAACAATAATAACTCAGTACTATCCTACAATTTTCAGATAGAAAATCACACTATGAGACGTTTAGTTTATCTGGTTAAAGAATATATTATCTTTCATCAACTACTGGCAAGGAAACTTCAGAGCCAAGACCAAAATTTAGTTAAAAATGAGATGAGCCATGTCTCAATATACTCTACACACTCAATAAAAGTCTCATACATTCTATTATCTTCTCAATTGCTTTGTTAAAAATCGATGGCTGGGGACCAGCAGTTGGCTTAATAGCTATGTTGCTGGACTCCCATGTAGTCGACTGCAGTTCAAGTCCCAGACCTGGTGGCTTAAACTCACGCCGGGCGTGTGTGTACGTGCCCAAGATCCCAAGAGGAGAATGGGGGAGAAGGGACTGCTGGGGGTGGGGAGTGATATCTCACTTTCTGTCTCATTGTCTGTCTTTCTGTCGAGCACATGCACCCTATAGCAAAAAAACTCTCAGAAAAAATTAACGACTATTACAACACTATTAGAAAAATAAAGCTAAATGAATATGTTCAGACAGCCTTTAAGTGATTACTCAAAAGTCCCATTTTGGGAGGGGGAGAAGCCTCACAGCAGTGGTTAAAAGCTGTGTACAGAAAGCCAGTTCCTAGGCCAGCCCATAGCCTAGTGGTTACGTTAGCTGGATCACACATGGACAAATGTGCAGTTCAAGCCCTAGACCCAATGTCTGCCAATCATGTGTGTGTGCATGCCTAGGATGGCAAAAGGAAGGAAAAGTGAAAGAAAGGGAACTGTGGCATGACCACGCCTCATGTGGGGATGCTTTCTTGCTTCCTCTCTCTCCCCCCATCTCCCTCCAGTGAGCGCACATATCATCTGTCAAACTAAAACAAAACGAAAGAGAAAGAAAATAAAAGAGAGGAGGAGGGAGGGAAGCCAGCCAGCGAGCCAGATCCCACGTGGCGAACCATAGTTCAAGCTACAGCTCTGGCAACTTGAAAAATGCACCTGGTACATTGGTATGCATGCCCCAAATCCTGGCAGGATAGAGGAATGGAGAAGAGACTGTGAATGACCACACCCCACTGGGGGATGCTTTCTTTCTCCCCCTCTTTCTCTGGCAAGCAAACACCCCCTCTAGCAAAACAAAACAAAAAAGTCCGTTTTTAGAAGCCAGTATTATTTCATGAAATCAACTGAAATTCATTCAACTCACACATAAATCACATAGCACATTATATCTTAAACATTATATGACTGAAGCAAACCTAGACTTACCCATGGTGATGGCTCTATGGAACTGATGCATGTCTTCTCCTGAGAGCTCCTGGGCTACCTGGAGTATCTTCTGCCTGACACCATCCAACTTAATTTCTGATTCAGTCAGTATTTCTTCCATATCAGGAGCACTAGAATCAAGATACTGGGGACTTTCAGTCCATCATCCAGATGCTGTGATAGTGAAAACTGATATAATCTACGTACCAATGTAGAACCAACTACATACCTGTATGTATTTGGTTATTTCTAACGTCATACTACGATTAGGTTAATAGTTAATAATAAAACAGTAACATACTATTAATTAAAAATAGTACTTAAAATTATATGTATAACATGATCATCATAAAAATTTTGTTCAAAAAAAGACATCTATAGACAAATGCTTTCAGTCATAAGTAACAGACTGAATTTATCCTCCCACTATAAACAATTAAAAATAAATAAATGGGAACCAGCAGTTAGCATAATGGCTATGTCGCTGGACTCCCACGTAGTCAACCGCGGTTCGTGTCCCAGACCCGGTGGCTTAAAACTCACGCCGGGCGCATGTGCGTGCATGCCCAAGATCCCGAGAGGAGAATGGAGGAGAAGGGATTGCGGCGTGACCATCCCCCCTGGGGGGTGATTTCTTGCTTTCTGTCTCTATGTCTCTCTCTGTCTGGCTGGCGAGCGCACGCGCCCTATAGCAAAAACCTCTCAAAAAAAATAAATAAATAAAATAAATAAATAAATAAACAAAAAATGTTTCAGACACTGGACCACAGTAATCCCAGCAAGGGCTGAGGGGGAAATACACCCAAAGCTTGCCCCACTGCAGCGCCTACAGTTTCCAAGTGACTGCAGGAAAAAGAAACCTACAAGAATCCTCAGAGTCTGCCAGATAAGAAAAGGAGAAGGCAGGATTTTTGGGGGGTCAAGTTAGCTAAAATTCTCAGTAGAGAGCAGCAATAAGAAAGCTGCTCAAAGGCACCTTCAGAGCTATACAGAAGAGTCTTCAGCTGACTCAAGTCCTTACGCCTTCAGCTGACTACCGATCACTCTAAGAAACCACCCAAAGCTGGAAAAAGAACCACCCAAAATGAGCTGGCAGAACAACCCAGCCCAATTCTGAACAATCTTTACAGAGAGCCAGAAAGGGCTGATGTGGCACCAGCAGATTGACACTATAGAAAATACTGAAGGACACTCAAAAGGAAAATGATACCAGGTGGAAATGTGGATCTATACACAAAGAAACGAACACCAGAAATGGTTAACTGCAGATAAATATAAATTTTTTCTCATTTTAAAAATCACACTATTTAAAGTAAAAACAATAATGTATTGGGGATTACAATAAATATACAAGTAACATTAACTAAACAGTATCATAAAAGGCCAGGTTAGCACAGAGGAAACCAAAAAGTATAACTCTGTGAAGTTCTTATACACAAGCAAAGTGATACGCAAGCAATCCTATTTTTGTATGTTACTGTATAAACTGAAACATGTGCTTGTCAAATCCTAGGTCAATTTGAACATGCTGGGAAAATCTGTGCACACCTGTGGTCCTGGCAGGCTGAGAGGCATGGGGAGAATCACAGTATGGTGAGACTCCGTCAAGAGTTCCTATCTCGGGAACCAGCGGTTAGCGTAATGGCTATGTCGCTGGACTCCCACCTAGTTGACTGTGGTTCGCGTCCTGGACCTGGTGGCTTAAAACTCACACCGGGTGCGTGTGCGTGCGTGCCCAAGATCCCAAGAGGAGAATGGAGGAGAAGGGATTGTGGGGTGACCATCCCCCTGGGGGATTTCTCCTTTCTGTCTTTCTGTCTCTCTCTGTCTGTCTGGCAAGTGCACGCACTCTATAGCGAAAATCTCTCCAAAAAAAAAAAAAAAGTTCCTATCTGTCCGTCTCTCTCATGAAAGAAAAAAATTTTTTATACAATAATAATTTTAAAAGAGCCATGCATAGTGGTGTGCACCTGCAGTCCCAGCTGGGCAGCGGAGACACAAGGATCATGAGATGAGACCTTGACTACGTGTGTATACATATAACATACACACACACACACACACACGCAAAATATTCTTAACATGTACCTGTTGCTTGCATCCTCTAATCTCAATGTTCATAGTCAAGGAGTATTTTCATAGCTACTGTTCACTGAGATAAAGCATAAGAAATATATAAACTCTATCAAATTATAACAAATTTTAAAGATGACTACTCACCTTGTAATCCTATGAAGGAGAAAAATCGTCCTTTTACTTTCAACAGTTATATCCCGACTAAGTTTCACAAGTCTCTCGTACTTGTCGTGCCTGGCATCAAGCTCCTGCTGA
>NW_006159632.1:4358574-4377768 GCF_000334495.1 Tupaia belangeri chinensis
AAGGCGCAGTACAGGCAGGCCGTGGTGGCAACAACACACTCTCACCGAACACCATGAACACGTTCCAGCGCCTACTGTCTCAGCGTGTTCAACTGCCAAACACCCAGGCCCACGTCACTAACAGCAGTAAGTCTCTCTCCAGGTAAGTTTGCTTTATAATATTCCCAGATGTCCAAACCTTTAAAACGAGGTATCCTCTAGTATTTTTCTGTAAAGGCCAACAATGCACAGAAACATGGAAATTTCTGAATCCATGGAGATTTTTTTGACATAGTGATTAAGGCACTGGACTTCCACATGGTCGACCACAGTTTCAGTCCCCGACCCAGCATCTTGAAACTCAGGCTGGGTGTGTGTGCATGCAAGACAACCCAAAATCCCAAGAAGAGAATGGAAAAGGGACTGTAGTGTGGCTATCTCCCCAAGGCGTAATTTCTCACTTTCTGTCTCTCTGTCTCCAGCGAGCACACACACCCTATAGCAAAAATCTCTTTAAAAAAAAAAAAAATTCCCAAGATGTAGTAAAGTGGCAATAGTATGGTAAAGTGAATGTGCAGTACTTTTTTTTTTTTTTAATTTGCTATAGGGCATGTGCACTCATTGGAGAGAGGAGAAGGAGAGAGAGGGAGATGGTGGGGGGAAGCACCCCCCCCCCCCGAGGGATGGCCAAACCATAACCCTTCTCCATTCTCCTCTCAAGATTCTGGACACTCATGCCTGCGCACCCAGCGCACTTTTCAAGCAGCCGTATCTGAGACTCACACCACAGCTGGCCATGTGGGATCCAGTCGCCTTAACTACCATGCCACCAGCTGGCCCAACAAAGCATTTCTTGTAACGTATGTCACAGTATGTAAATTACATCTTTTTTCTAAAGCTACAAAATTCTGAACACCATTGAAATACTGAATAACTACCATTTTAGATTACACATAATCTCAAATTTAATCATGTAGTAATATTACATACACGATCCTAACATAGTTGAAAAATACTATTTTTAAGAATATAGTAAATGGGAAAAAAGACTGAAAATTCACAACCACAATGTGAATTGGCTTTGTTATAGCTAGGAGACTAGCTCATAAACTACTTTTGCAACCAACAGAAAGTTGCACCAGAGTCCACCTGAAAATGCTAAGTAGGAAATACCAAAACCTAAGCAGTGAGGCTAGGAAAATGTCAGCTAAAAATAAGGAAAGGCTAAATGCAACCTGTGGTGTCCAGTTAGGTAATATATTATCTTCGATGATTTGGCGCTTCCACGTGGAAAGTAACTGTCAACCTCTCGAGCTGTTACAGTGGACGCAGGCTGCCCATAACAATCACATACTCATAAGAAAGGACCTCCCCTGACTTTCATTCTTCCTTTTCCTTTCTGATTACAGAACAAGACATTTCTATTTCTAACATGTCTTGTCTTGAAAAAATTTTCAAATATTCTTCTCCTTTCGTGTCTCTACCGGGATTCCTAAGTTACTGTTTTCTCCTGATCCTGTACTAGCACTTAATCCTCAAGAAACTACTCAATGGAATACTTACATCTATGAGATGCAACTGCCAATCTACTCATATTTTATGCCAACTTTATTTTAATCCGCTCAACTTGCTTTAGTCTCAAATATTAGGACAGAAAGATTTTACCTAGTTTTATTTACAGAAAGTCATCTAACTTAAGGCTGCTAAAGAGTAGTTTATTTATTTATTTATTTTTATAACCAAGAGCCTTCATCACATCACTATCAGAAGCTTCAGTCTCAGGGCTGGCAGGTGGTGTGGTGGTTAAGGTGCTGGACTCCCACGTGGCTGACTGCTGTTTGAGTCCCAGACCTGGCAGCATGCTTTTTCACTTTGCCTCTCTCTCTAGTCAAATTACAAAATAATAATAATAAATAAAGTTGAATAAATAATTCTTTTTTCTGGGGGGGAGAGGTTTTTGCTATAGGACGGGTGTGCTTGCAAGAAAGAGACACAGAGACAGAGAGCGAGAAATCACTCCCCAGGGAGGATGGCCAAGCCGCAATCCCTTCTCCTCCATTCTCCTCTTGGGGTCTTGGGTACACATGCACATGTGCCTAGCGTGAGTTTAAGCCACCGGGTCCAGGACTCAAACCATGGTCAACTACATGCGAGTCCAGTGACACAGCCATTATGCCAACTGCTGGTCCTGAATAAATAATTCTTTTAAAAAAAGGAAAAGAAGCTTCAATCTCTAAATTTTTGCCTTAAAAATTCTTAACAGTTTTTATTACTGCTTAAAAGACTCAATCTAGGGTAATGTGAATATACTTAAGAGTAAAAGGATGTAGTAGATAAATTCAGCTGAAGGATAACTGCTCACCTCTTCTGAACACAAAGCCATTACATTTTATTAAATAACATGCACATATGCGTACATAACATTTAATACAACAGTACAACCACTGAGAATCTCTAGTCATACTAGATCGTCTACAGGAAAAACAATCTGCAGAATCCAAAACGTTTTAATAGGAAATTCATGCCTCTACGATCTGTCCTCATGTCCTACCCTAGCTCATGAGTCACCTCATGATGTTCTCAGTGGTCAGGATTCTCTCAGTGTGTTCTGTTCTCGATGTCTCTATTTTCACTACTGTCTCTCTTCAGAACACCATGCCCTCTGATCGCCTCACGAGTCAGACTTTCACCATTCAGGTACATTCTACTCAGACTGCTTAAATGTCACCCTCTTCCCTCCTCTACACCACCCTCACCACTTCACTGACTGCTTCTTTCCGAGCACTTAGCTTAAATCATAGTTTACTTATTTGTATATTTACTTGTTCATTAACCATATTCCCCAATAGAACATAAAATGCATTAAGGCAGGGAGTTTTCCTCCCCACTATATGTTTAGGTGGAGAACAGTGCCTGGCAGTAGATGTTCAGAAATCATTTCTTGAACAAGCTGCTGGCCGAAGTCATTGGCAGGACAATGTACTGGATAAGAGTATATGCTGTAGTCTGAGAGAAGCCCAATTTCCCACCAGTGATGTGTAATTTCCTAGGAACTAAGAAGGTTTTGATAAGGAACTACAAATCCATGTGCCCCTATGCACTCCTTCTAACATGGAGCAAGTAAATGTGTCTTATTGTTTAGCTGCTATTAGTTTTCAAATGCATGTTAATGCTGTTGAAATGAGTAAAATAGAACGCATATTACCCATAAATGTTAATAATATAAATCAATTTTAAAGCACTGTGGAATCTGTCTTATCATCTTCATTGCTATAATCCTAATCTAAATTATCACTGTATCTGCATATGAAAAGTCTCTTGCTTGGTCTCTGCTTCAACCATTCTTGCCTTTCACAGCTACTAGAATGACATTTGTAAAGTATATTTAAGAGGGTGCAGGTGGCATGATGGTTGAGGGGCTGGATTCCACATGGTCGACTTCAAGATTTGAGTCCTGGACCTTGAGCCTTGAAAAACACATTGGGTACGTGTGCATGACATGCCTAAAATCCCAAGAGAATGGAGAAGAGATTGTGGCGTGGCCATCCCCCAATTCCCCCCAAGTGATTACATTAGTTCTTATGGCTCTGCCATGGTTCTGTATGACAGTTCAAACTGGACTCCTGATGAGCCCTCACTTAAACTGGTCCCTTGCAATATCTGAGAGGATATATCATCACCTTTGTACTGTTCTAGCCAGGACAGCATCATCTGACTGTCATGAGGAAACAAACAATCCAGGTTGAAGAGCAACAACCCAAGGAGGCCAGTATTTATCACCTGCATAAAAGACAGAGGCTGGGAAACTGCTGTGGGTTACAGAAAACTAGAGACATGACAAAAACCAGTATGCTACCCTGGATAATGGATTTGAAAGGACATTACAGGAACAACTGTCAAAATATGCACAGATTTAAGAATTAGATCAATGTTGAATCTCCAAAAATTATTTGGTGCACTGTCGTTACATAAAACAATTTTTCCTTAGGGAATATATTAGATATGTATATCTTATATATAGATATCTATATAGATATATAAACTATAGATATAGATATAGATATAGATATCTCTATATAAATATCTATATAAAATGGTTCAGGAAAAAAGGCTCTAATAGTAAATATTCCTTTTTTAAATACAGGTAAGCCTTAACTGAATTTTACCTCTGGCAATGGATATATTGAAAAATATTCTGACCTAGTAAACATGAGATAACACCATCATTTTGTTACTACAAAATGATGATAAATAACTATTTACAAAAATTATTATTACTGATTCACTGCCATGACCCTCCGGCCGACACCTTCCGAGCTGCTACAACTAAGGCTCACATCATTGGGCCTAGCCTGAAGTTTCCTCATTGAAAGCCGTATCAGGGACCAGCAGTTAGCATAATGGCTATGTCGCTGGGCTCCCATATAGTCAACCGTGGTTCGAGTCCCGGACCTGGTGGCTTAAACTCACGCCAGGTGCATGTGCATGAGTGCCCAAGATCCCGAGAGGAGAATGGAGGAGAAGGGACTGCGGTGTGGTCATCCCCTCGGGGGGTGATTTCTCACTTTCTATCTCTCTGTCTCTCTCGCAAACACACACGCCCTATAGCAAAAACCTCTCAAAAAAAAAAGAAAGCCGTTATCAATGTACTTTCCACTCAATTACAGCTGCCTTACATCTCTGATGATCACTATAGATTCTGTGGTATATTTAAATTATATCTACAAATGGAGGTTCCTCCCTTTAAAAGGTAGAACTTAATTTCCTTCCAATTAAATATGAGAGTTTTGGGGACTAGCAGGTGGCATGGTGATTAGGGCAGTAGACACTCCCACATGGCTGACCACAGTTTGAGTCCTGGACTTGGTGGCTTGCTTTCTCACTTTCCCTCCCTCCCTCCCTCCCTCTCTCCCTCCCTCCCTCTCTCTCTGTCAGTCTAGTCAAATTAAAATAAATGAATGAATAAAATTAAAATAATTATCTTAAAAAACAAATAAGTAAATAAATAAATATGAGAGTTTTTAAGTTGCCTTGCTTTAAGCAAATACAATGTAGCAAAAGTATCAAGTGTATCCTGTCTTGAGATTAGGACATGGGAGGGGGGAGAGGGGGAGAGGAGAGAGGGGAGAAGAGAAGAAAATAAAATGTTTGAGAGGTTTTTGCTATAGGGAGCATGCGCTCGCCAGAAAGACAGAGATAAAAGGTTAGAAATCATCCCCAGGAAAGACAGAGAGATAAAAAGTGAGAAATCACCCCCAGGAGGGAGGGCCACAGCGCAATCCGTTCTCTTCTCCTCTCGGGATCTTGGGCACGCACACACACGCGCCCAGCGTGAGTTTATGCCACCAGGTCAGGGATTCAAACTGCAGTCAACTACATGGGAGTTCAGCGACATAGTCATTACGCTAACTGCTGGTCCCAATAAAATAATTCTTTTTTTTTTTTTTGGAGGGATTTTCACTGTAGGGTGCGTGCGCTCGCCAGACAGACAGAGAGAGACATAGAGACAGAAAGCGAGAAATCACCCCCCAGGGGGGATGGTCACGCCGCAATCCCTTCTCCTCCATTCTCCTCTTGGGATCTTGGGCACGCACGCACACGCGCCCGGCGTGAGTTTTCAGCCACCGGGTCCGGGACACGAACCGAGGTCGACTACGTGGGAGTCCAGCGACATAGCCATTACGCTAACTGCTGGTTCCCAATAAAATAATTCTTTAAAATAAAATTGTATGTTATTGTGCACTCAGAATAAATAAAAATGATATCATTGTGTTGTGGTGTGTCCTGTCACTTTCTGATGACTATCTAATGGATGCTTTTCATATGGGCAGAATTACACTGCTTGAGTGTGATGTGTTAACTACCAAAAATTCACACTCTAGGGCACCACAACACACAAGACGTCTGCCTTTAAACTTAATCACTTAATGACCTACTCAGAGAATCGGACCTTGGTGAAGACTGTCTATGCATACACGTGTAAGATTTACTAATAGATGTGAGCTCCTATTCTGTGCAAAGTGGTACTGTCAAAATAAAGATGCAGCCCCTGTCATCAAGTCTGGTTGAGGATACAAAACTAATACACACCAAATAAAAACATATACATACTTTAATATATAATAGGTCAGGAGGTACTAAGTACCTAATAACTTTCAAGTACATAACATATTTATCATATTATATATGTACCCATTAGTATTAATTGATGTTTACCTTAAAACATGAAAGTCAAGACCTTTGGGGCTAGAGGTTAAAGTGGCTGGATCCCACATGGCAAATTGCACCGCTGAAGTCTGGGACACTGTGGATTGAAAAACATGATGGGGAGAGCCAGCAGGTGTTGTGGTTAGGGCTCTGAACTCCCATATGGGCAACTGCAGTTCGAGCTCTGGACCTGGCAGTTTGCCTTCTCACTTTTCTTCTTTCTCTCTCTCTCTGTTCAAATTAAAAAACTAAAATTAGTACGTTAAATTAAATAAATAATTCTTCTTTTCTCTTTCGCTCTCTCTGGTCAAACTAAAAAACTAAAATTGGTAAGTTAAATAAATAATTCTTCATAAAAAATAAAGAAAAGCACATTGGTTATGTGCCCATGCCCAAAGTCGGGAGGAGAGGAGACTGCAGTGTGCTAACTCCCCTGGGGGTGCTTTCTCACCTTCCCTTTCTCTGTCTCTCTCTAGCGAGCACACGAGTCCCATAGAAGAACATAAAAAGTTTTTAAGAATAAAAGACTTTGGAACCCACGCTTTCAGGGCAGACCTACCGGCATCACAAAACCTCCAGGAAAATGAAGCTTAATGTTCTCGCATCTTAACTTCCTGCGTGCAACGTGGCTAATAAATTAGCTACAGTCTTCCCCTGCGCCAACTTAGGAGACAACACGAGAACTTACATTTGAAGGCCAGCATCACGGGTGACGATGAATTCACATCCTTCCCCTCTCTTCTTTGGTTATGCGGGAAATTGTCGTGCTTCCTTTTCCTGAACCCTCCTGAGCCTTTCACAGAGACGAACAAGAGCGAGATGAGCACCTGCCACCACCAGGAGCCGGCAGAGCGCGGGCAAGCCCCTTCCCTTCCCGGGCCCGGATCCCCCCAGGGCCTCGCCTGAGGCTGCTCCGCGGGCTGACGTCCGCCCAGGAGCCCGGCCTCTCCCCACCCGTGCAGGTCTCCACGAGCGGGGCCGGTGGGGCAAGGACCCAACCAGGTGATGTAGGGAAGAGAGGCTAATCCGGAGCCGCGCCCCCGAGCTACAGGAGGCCCCTCAGGCTGAGACGCAAGATGGCACAAAAAACTGGAGGACTCCCGCCCCCGGGTAAATAACGCCCCGTGTGGGGGGCGCCACCTTCTTTGCTGCTCATGTCGTCACGGCCTGTGCCGACCAGCGGAGTCTGAAGGCCTCGGAGCGGTTAGAGTGAGCACGGTGGGGGCCGCGGACTTCACGGTCCCGGGAGAAAAGGCAGCGGAGGCGCCCTTTGCAGCGGGCCGACGTCGACGCACTAGCCGGAAGCGCGCGCCTGCAGCCTCCAGGCCTCTGCCTCCACCTCTCGCGCACTTCCGGTCTGCGCGCCTGCCTCGCCGCCGCTGGCTCCGCCCCCAGTGTGTCGGGGACCTCGCGCCGTCGCGCCTGCCTTCTGCTGTGCCTGAACACAGATCGGCTGTACTGGATCGCAGTATACGCCGCTAATTCTCCCATCTGGGAGTGAGGCGTGTGTGAGGGTAGAAAGCTGGCAAAAAACGAATGACTTTTGTGAGGTTTTTTTGTTTTTTTTTTCTCAAGGCACCTCTGGGGCACCCAGGCCGTCCCTGAGCGTGGAGCCGGTTCGCGCGCGGTGCACCTTGGGAGTTGTAGTTCACCCCGGAGTCTGCCCCGCGGGGTGCGCCGCCAGGCGAGTGGGGAGGAGCGGCGCCTCCAGCCTCTGAAAAAGTGGGAAGAAGTATTTTCAGGATCCTGGCGGAGGCAGCAGTCGGGAGTGTTTTGCTCTTGTTTTTTTTTTCTGTTTGGGGGGGGAAGGAGTTAGAGACAGGCTTTTGTTGACAGGGTGAAGCTGGGAGGTTTGGTTTGGTTTTTACTTATCTTTTTTGTTTTTCTAATTTGTTGTAGGGCCCGTGCCAGAGAGAGGGAGAGCGAGAGCGCAAGCCGCCGGGTCCAGGACTGGAACCCTAGTCGGCCACGTGGGAGTCCAGCGCTTCAATCCCACGCCACCTGCCGGCTCCGGAGCCTGGAGTTGTAACGTTGGGCCCGGCGCTGATCCGAGCTTTATTTTTTTTCTTTAAGAGAGATTCTTGCTATAGGGCGTGTGCGCTCGCTGGAGAGACAGAGACCGAAAGTGAGAATTCGCCTCTCCCTTTGGGGATAGCCTCGCCGACGTCGCAATCCCTTCTCCGTTCTCTTCTCGGGACCTTGAGTTTTAAGCCACCGGGTCCAGCACTCGAACCGCTGCGGGCCACGAAAGCGTTCAGCCACGCCACCGTCTACTGGGCCAGCTTTAAATGGTCGGAATGGGCGGGAGACCCCGGTGGCGTTGGCAGTGGCGGTGGCGGGCCAGTGCAGCATTGCCTCTGACGACGATGGCCGCCCTTCCGCCGCCTCCTCTCTCAAGAGCCAGGCTGCCTTGTAAACGCTGTCTTAGTTCAATGCCCTTCTCCCGCAATGGGAGAGAGAGGAAGTGGCAATGACTGCGGTGCCGGGGTATGGGGCGCCTTCTAAATGTTTTAGGCTGGCCTTGCCTATCTGGTTAGACTTAGTGCCTCCCCTACTGGCCCTAGTATTTTTTTAGGTCAATGCTGGACCCCTCAGAAGCTTTGGAGAATGTTTGTTAAAGATTCCCTCACCCAGCAGGTGGCATGGTGGTAGAGACACTGGACTCCCATATGGTCGAAGGCGTTGGAGTCCTGGACCAGAACTTGCTTTCTCAGTATCTCTCTCTCTCTCTCTCTCTCTCTCTCTCTCTCTCTGGTCAGATTGAAGAGTAATTATAATAAATAAAATTAAACGAATAATTAAAAAAAAAAAAAAGATTGACTTCATCCAGCCCCAGCCTGTGACCTAATGGTTAAGATGGCTGGATCCCCCCATGGTGGAGGACGCGGTTTTAGTCCCAAGACTGTGGCCTGACAAAGGCGCTGAGCATGTGTATGTGTCCAAAATCCCCAAAGGAGAATGGAGGGGAGGGGACTGTGGCATGACCATGCCCCACCGGGGGTGCTTTCGCTCCTTCCCTCTCTATGAAGAGTATGCCACCCTCTGGAAGAAAAACAATCCTCATCGTCGCGACGGGGACTAAGTGGTGATTGTGCACACCGAAAGATGATTTAGCCAATCAGTGGCCTCGGTCTGCCTAGAAGGGAGACACAGTGCGTTTAAGAAAACTTCTCTGGAGCCTCTGTTGTAGACACGTATGGTGCACAGTCTTCCCTCCTTGTTAATTTAGGAACCAAGGGACAGTAACGAAGCTGCCAGTCTAGAATAGGGCAGCAAGTGCAAGGCTGTGGCGGGCGTGTCATAGAACATCTGCCCTGCCTAACGTCCAAGGTGTCTTTGAGCACTAAAGCAGGGAAGGAGCTGCTACCTGTCACACCTTTTCAGATCCATGAATATCTGAATTGATCATCTATATTCCTTGTGGATAAAGTAGGTTCCTGGGACCTGGTTTTGTGAATGTTGGACAAATAACAGTTCGGGTGACATCTGCCCCTCCATCATTGCCCCCTTCTCTTTGATTAGAGACTTAACCATGGGAAAAAGAAAGAAAAAAAAAGATAACCGATACAGATGTAATTGTTTCAATATTATTCCCTCTAGATTCATGAAAGTCAGTAATTAAAAACATTTTTAGAATCAATGCTTATTTACTAAAGTCTTGAAAAAGAGATTTTCCTAAACTTAGTTCCCAGGACCTCAACTTTTCAAAACCTGAATCATATTTCTTTTCCTTTTTTTTTTTTTAAGTTTTGCTGTAGGGGTTGTACACTTGCTGGATAGAGATAGAAAGTGAGAAATCACCCCCCCGGGGGGGTTAGATAGGCACACCACAATCCCACAATCTCTTCTCCACTCTGCTCTCAGTATTTTGGGCATGCGCGCACACGTCTGGTGCATCCAGGACTAGAACTGTGCAGTCGGCCACGTGGGATCTAGCTGCCCAGCCACTGGCCACCAGCGGCCCCATGTTTGTCTTCTTTCTCCAGACACTCGCCCCAGTCCAACAACAGCTGTAGCACCTAAACCGCTTCCTCTGCTTCCGATGAACGTGATGACGAGGACACTAATTTTCATAACCTGCCATGACTTCTCAGAGGACTTAACAGAGGAGACTCCCAGGAGCGTTTCCTCAGCACTGTTTGCGTACGCAGTTACCCCAGCCTTCCCACACATCCCAGCCATACCTACTCCATCAAGAAACCGCTTTCGGCCACTGGCAACATGCGCGTCACCCCGTAGGTACCTGTCTCCTTGTTTCATTGCTTCAGATACAACACTTAGTTCTGGTACTTGGAAAAACAGTTCTTTGTTTGTTTTCAAAGAACCGTCAACACTCCAAGTCAGAAGCGGAAGAGGATGGTTTCTATAAGCTCTTGCCTCTGTAATGGTAGTCTAGCCTCTTCCTACTGTACTCTAGTCGTCCATTAGACTCAGTAAAGTGCTAAACCTTTGAAACGCACCAGTCATCCCTCGTTTTATGTATCCTTTACAGGAGAAGAATCACATGTCAAAATAGATTCAGATGCTGCAGAACGTTACATCATCAGATAAGACAAGTATGTACAGGCCCTCAGGAGGTCATCTGTTCCCGCATTTTCCTTGTTATACAGTTACTACATAGACCCTGGGTGGGGTGGGTCATGGAGCATTATCAGAAACTTAAGGAACTTTTTAAAAACACCATAATGAGTCGTGCTGTATAAGAGCGTTTTGGTCGATGGTGGAGCACGCATACCATAATGGTCCCGTGAGAGTATGATGGGTGTACCATATAGCGAAGGTGTACACACTCCGACAGTCACACGACAAGACTCCTAAAGCCACGTTGCTCATGTCCCTGTAGTTGAGTGACACATGACTACAAGATACCTGTGGAGTCCAAAGCAGTGTCGTGAAACATGCACGTACCAAATCAGATTGCTCGTCCAAGCGGTACTAGGACAGTAGAAAAATATGCTCCCATTCTCCTACAATACAAGAGAGAAAAGCCAGTGTTTGAGGAGCGAAGAGTGACGGGCAAGACTACAGACATGCCACTTCACACCCGCTAGGATCGCTACGGTAATGATGAAACAGTAATGGATGATGAGGACAGGAAGAAATGGGAACCCCTACTCATTGCTGACGCGAGGCAGAGCTGTGTGGCCGTGTGGAAGACAGTCCGGCAGCCCTCCGGAAGTTCAATGGGAGCGGCGCACAATGCAGCAATTCCACAGCGAGCGGTATCCCTCAAGCACAAATGTGAGCACCCCTCACAATAACGAGAAAGCGGAAACCAGAGTCCCTCGACACGTAACTGGATAAAATGGCATCGCCATTTGTCTTTCTCTGGCAAAACTCGTGTGAAAAAATAATTCTTAAAAAAAATTTGTTTAAAGGAGAGTGATGGGAAACATGCCTTTCAACTCATATATATTAATATATGGATGTGGATATAGAAAGATTTTAATGTTACTATTAGGGGAAAGCATCAAACAATATGACTTGGTGTATTCTTAATAATTTATTGATACAATAAAAGTATGGAAAGTACCTTAATTTCACAGGTTTGACATTACTTCCGCAAATATTGACTCATCTGATACATTTTTGCACAGAAGAACAGAAACATACATGGCCTCTGACAACTCCACATTTCTATGCCTAGTTTATGCAATGTGGTGAGACACTGGCAAGAAAAGTGCCTATGTAGGTTTCTCACTTTTCCTCTCTCGTTCTCTCATAAAAAAAATAATAATAATAAATAAAGTAGAAATAATGTATAGAGGGACCAGCAGGTGGCATGTTTAGGCGCTGGACATTCCCACATGGCCGGCCATGGTTCAAGTCCTGGACCTGGTGGCTTGCTTTCTCACTTTCCCTCTCTTTCTGTGTCCCTCTCTGGTCAAATTAAAGTAAATGAACTCATAAATAAAATTAAATAAATATTTTTAAAAGAAATAACATATAGAAAACAATAGATGAGTAGTGTTGGCAGGGTCTCAGCAGAGAGCCACCCTCCT
Organism: Tupaia belangeri chinensis; assembly: GCF_000334495.1. Taxonomy (NCBI): domain Eukaryota; kingdom Metazoa; phylum Chordata; class Mammalia; order Scandentia; family Tupaiidae; genus Tupaia; species Tupaia belangeri. Next base: position 4,370,763 of record NW_006159632.1, read on the forward strand.
GTCCCGGCCTCCCAGTTTGATTTTCAACTCTGAGCCCTTAAGCGCTCAGCTGGCTCAGTCGGTGGCCTGAGACTTGCATTTAGAGCGGCCTGTCCGGATGACTCCGGATGACTGCTGGCAGAATCCAGGCGGCCTGTGCCGATCCATGCTGTTTTCTCCACTTAGCTCCGTGGGTAAGAAAGTGCCAAAGCCCAGGATCTACTTTGTCTTCCTCTCGGTCCCTTTGATGTAATGGAGGAGACGAGCCTCCTGGCGGAGAGCCCCAGGGCCCACAGAGGCACAGGCCACTGCCCTGCTTCCCGCCACACACTGGGAACTCCCTAACCGAGGGTTTGCTCTTAGTCTGAGCCAGACGCTGCTCCAGAAAGGCAATCTTCTTAGTCAGTGCAGGTCCCATGTAGGAGAGGGAGGGGTGTGGCATGTGCTGGATAAGGTCCCCTGGCCAGCACCCGTTTTCCTCACCCAGCAGGCTTCAGGCTCCCTGGATTATCCCGAGACACCAGCTGGCCTGGTCTCTGCGGGGCCCCCCCATGCCGGGCGGGGCAGCAGCAAAGTCCAATTCAAAGCTCTGCTACCTCTGCTTCTTCTGCAGAGCCTGGCCATCCTCCACTCAGATGGCCCAGCCGAGGCCCTCGCTGGCCACCCCTCACACACAGGAGCTATCCCTTTGCCTGCACTAAGTGGTCTCAACATTTTTATGCTGGAGCTTCAGACCTTCGCTCTGCTCTGGCTTCAGGTGTGAGGACCCGGACCAGCCGTCTACACTGGGTGCAGGTTCGGCAGGAGGCAGCCCCGCTCTGGGCTTTTCTATTCTGCAGTTTCAGAGGGAAACTTGCTTGTATGAGTTTCTTGAATAGAAGGTACTTTGACAGAGGTAGTCACTTGGGAGTATGGTTTGACCTCACTCAGTCTTAGAAAAGCACCATGGGAGCCAGCAGGCAGTGTGTGATTAAGGCGCTGGACTCCCACATGGCCCACTGCAGTTCGAGTCCCAGACCCAGTGGCTTGCTTTCTCACTTTCCCTCTCTCTCATTCTCTCTGGTGAGCATGAGTGGTCTGTAGCAAATTTAAAAATAACAATAGATTAAGTTAAATAACTATTTAAAGAGAAAAAAGAAGCACCGTAGATGTAGGTCCTTTGACACAGAGCATCATGGAAAGAAAACCAAACACCCCACACATTGACCCAACCCAGGAAATGCCCTCCCTCCTTTTTTTCTCTTTTTTAAAAACTACAGCGGCTTGCACACGTGAGGCACTTGATAAATGTGTGATTTGGACATGCGGTTATCTCTCACCTGAGATGGCCTTCAGAGGGCCTGACTACATCACCTGTAAGGGGAGTAATAATGGAATGCTATTCCTTTCTTCATTCCAAATCGCGAAAGCGCGCGAGTAAGTGAAATTTCTGATACAAGGTGTGTAGAGGTAAAGCAAATTCCTTACATGATGAGTTAAGCTCCCCGACTTCAGACAAGCTTTATTTCTTTTCTGTCACTAGTAAACTGCATGGCCTATTTCTGCTGGGCTCAGATCAGGTTGGATCAACGCATTTGGCCAGGGTAAGTCAATAAACCACTAAGTAAACCAACGTGTTTGGGCAAAGCAAATGACTCTATTATGACACAGGCCAAGCGGAAACTTCCCGCACAACTTCTCCCTGAATATGACACATTTCACATCCACAGGCTCCACCCGCTCCTGCAGCAAACAGAGCCCTGGCACCTGCCTCAGAGCACAGGGAGGCCTGCATGAGTCTAGGAGTCTGTGTCCTGGTGGCTCCGGCTCCAACTCCAACTCCACACTGAGTGATGGACAGATTAGTGTTACCTGGAGCACGTCCGGTCTCGATCTCAGATTGCGTCTGGTTTGGTGAGAGCTCTAAGAAAGCAAACAGAAGTGCTCTCTTCTCTGGCATTGAGAGAGAGATGAAATGTGTACCTGTAATTTTTAACAACACTCTATTGAAAGTGCCCAATAAGGGGGCCAGCAGCTGCTGTGGCAGTTAAGGAAGCTGGACTCCCACATGATCGACCGCAGTTCAAGTCCCGGACCTGGTGCCTTGCTCTCTCATTTTCCCTCTCTCTTTCTCTCTCTCTCACTCTGTCCCTCTATGGTCAAATTTAAATAAGTAAAGTCAAATAAACAATTTCAGAAAAAAAAAGAAAGTGTCCAATAAGCCTACAGAAGTATGAGTTCCTCTCCTATTCATGCTGCTGTCAAGCCTGCTGAAAACAGAATTCCTTACACCTGATAGTTCATGATGAATTGTCTTGGTTCTCAATGACCAACAAGTACCTGCCTGTATAATAAGAAAATCTGTATCTCTTAAGAGTGTACACACAGCCTCAGAAATTCTATACTCGGACAGGGATAACTGAAACGACTGCTGTAATCAAAGAATGCTTTTCTGTTACAGTAGGGCGTATATTTTAAGGCAGCCTTATGGAGTGAAACCAGTTTGGGGAATGACATGAAGCTCTTTTTGAGCACTCGCTCTGCCACCAAGTTAGAGCTTGCTTTCAGGCTTGTAATTTCACCTTTCTGAGCCTCCCTTCCCTAATCTGCATATTAGTGATAATTAAGTGAGATGATGCATGGAAAGTAACAGGTACACAGAGGTGCATATAAGGCAGTTGCAATGAGTCATGAAAGTTACAACTTGCACTTAAGCATTTATCTACTAATATTGTGTGCTGGTTTCCAGGAAGGATAAACAAACGGTTTTATCCTTCAAACCCATGCATCTCGATACATGGAATGTTCATATTACATACATGCACATTGGATTAATATATGAGAATATGAATAGTACATCACATACTGCCCAAAGAAGTCTGAAAGTTAGAAATTGGAGAGCCGATGAGATGGCATTCCGTTCCTTTCTGCCAGGACTTAAGTCACTCCATATCCTTGGAATGATCATAATTGCAATGAATATAAGTTGAAATCAGCTGAATACAAGTTGAAGTACGATGCTATATATTCCTGATTTGTCGGTAACTCATTCGGGAATACGAGAAAATGCTGTTGTGTGTTGGTAGCGCAGTGGTTGGGTGCTGTGTGTAGGGAGTCAGCTCACACATGGCCAACTGTGCATGTACCAGCAATGACAGCTATGTCACCTGACTGACAGCAACTACAAAATATCACCAATTTTTTTAGAATTATTTATTTAATTTTATTTATCATTATTTTTTTTTCAGTTTGCTTCTGGGTACATACACTCACCAGAGAGACACAGAAAGAGACAGAGAGAGAGAAAGTGAGAAAGCAGGCCACCAAGTCCAGGACTCCAACCACAGTCAGATATGTGGGAGTCCAATGCCTTAACCACCACACCACCTATTGGCCCCAAATGTTACCAATTTTAAGACACAGTCTGATTTAAGAGGTTTAAAATGCCAACAAGATGTGTGTCTAATTACCATTAAAATACTGCATGTAGTATTTTAAATTGTCAAGGAAAAGATGGGGTTACTAATTATAACTAATATATTTAACAATAGTAAAAACAAAGACATTTCTAGGGTCGACTGGTGGTGTGGTAATTTAGATGGCTGGACCCCACATAGCCAACTAGGTAGTGCAAGTTTCACCCTCAGCAGCTTGAAAAACCACACTGGGCATGTGTGCATGGGTGCCCAAAATCTCGAGAGAATGAAGGAGAGGGCATTGCAGTGTGGCCATCACCCCAGAGGGAGCTTTTTCACTTAGTCTTGCTCTCTCTGGCAGCACATATGCCCTCCAGCAAATTAAACAATCTTTCTATTTTGCACACACTCGCACCCAAAAAATACCCAAAGTCACAAGACAAATGACAAGATAGAATTGTTTTAGCCAGGGGGCACATGTTTGTACATGCTTGCCAGAGAGGATGAGAGAGAAAGAGAAGGAGAATCTACCTTCTGGGGGTATGGTCATGCCACAGTGCCCTTTCCTCCAGTTCTCCTGCTGTTAGGATTTCAGACAGACATTCACGCAAGCCTAACACGTTTTTCCAGTCGCTGGGTCTGGGATTCAAACCATAGCCTGACATGTCAGATCTGGCTGTCGTAATCACTGTGCTACCAGGTTGGCCCAGAACACTTCTTTTTAAAATATGGAAAAGATTAATTATCTTCCTATAAAAATGATTTTTATAGATGAGTAAGAAATAGTGACAAAAGCATGTCCAGAAAAAGAGATATCAAGGGACAATAAAGCAGTGACAGTGCATTAGAGAGCAACCTAAATCAGAAGCGTCAAGTATTGTATCGATGTGTGTTTTCCCATTTGATCACTGTACTGGAGTTGTATAAGAAGGTTCTCATGTTGGGGGCTGGCAGGTGGCATGGGGGTTAAAGGTGCTGGATTCCCACACGGCCAACCACAGTTCAAGTCTCAGACTTAGCAGTTTGCTTTCTCACTTTCTCTCTCTCTCTCACTCTGTCTCTCTCTGGCCAAATTGAAAAACAATGATAATAAGTGAATAAATCTTTTAAAAGAAAAAGAATGTTCTCATTTTTAGAAAATGCACAACTAAGGATTTGCAGAGTAATGGGGTTTGATGTCCTCAACTCGCTCTGACAGCTCAGGAAAAAAGAATAATGAAGATAGACACGGAGAGATAAAGCAAACATCGCTAGGTGTTGACTTGAGAGAGTCTGGGTAAAGGATATACGAGAATTTTCTGTACTGTCGAAACTTTTGTCAATCTAAAATTCTTTCAAATAAGAGGTTGAAAAATTAAAACGGCTCAATAGAGGGGTGTAAGCAATGGTTGGTACTGTGGCTGCAACACAAGCAGACTGCACAGGAATCGGGGAATGACGTAGTAAGCAATTTCCAGACGGACCACACGATGGGACCGAGCCCGGAGGAAGCACACGGAGTGCTCCAGTGAGGCTGACTCACCTGGTGGGTGGACCTGGTGTTCCGCTACCATGATGCGGTGGCCCCGGCGTCACGTGCAGGGAGAGAACTCACATACAAACCAGACTCGGCAGTGCTCACTGACAGCGTGCCCTCGAGCTCCAATTGCGTCTACACTAACAAGTCGTGTAGAAGCAGACAGGTCGCAGGTCAGACTGTGTGCTCTCACCTTACAGATCGCAGGCTGGGGACTAGAGAGGAGATGCTTCACCGGGGCCACGTAGTCCCTCAGTCGTCAAGGTGGCCATGGAAGCAGTGCAGTATTCATCGTAGACTCGTGCTGCCTGCCACAGCAAGGCGTCACACCGAGAGGTGGCTCCCTCTCAGAAACTGTGGGCTCAAGCAGGCTCCATGCACCTTGTGGAGCCCTGCGAGGAGCCCTGCGAGGAGCCCTGTGAGGAGCGAAGCACGAGGCCCCAGAACTGGCCTCCCCTTTGCTTCGCCGCCTCTGGCATCCTCTCTTCCATAATCTAGCAGCTGCAGGGAGAGAAGGCAGAGTCCTGGAGGAGGATGGGAGCCGTGTGGGCTGGGAGAGTGGGTCCTCCAATGATGGCTGGGCAGCCACCTAGCAGGGCACGTTAGACTTATATCCATGAGGAACAAGCTTTATTGCTGGAGTTCCTGAAATGCAGAGATTTAGCTGCGACCGCGGTTGTCATTACTTTAGCTCACACACCGGTCCTAGCATTCGAAGCTGTGTCCACTGACTCGGAGGCCCACACTTTTCGCTACCACCCCATACTCTTTCCAACAATAAAAACCCAAAGTAGGGACCACTGCTAGACTCCCACGAAGTCAACCACAGTTTGAGTCCTGGACCAGGCGGCTTAAAACTCACGTCAGGTACATGTGCATGCCTGCCAAGATCCTGAGAGGAGAATGGAGAAGGGACTGCGGCGTGGCCAACCCTCACACCAGGGGAGTGATTTCTCACTTTCTGTCTCTCTGTCCAACAAGCGCGTGCACCCTATAGCAAAAATCTCTCTCAAAAATAAATAAATAAAAATAAAAACCCAAAGTAAAGGTTTACTGGGGAGAATGTCTCTGACTGAAACAGTAAGATCAATTATACGGCGATAGGCTTCACGCTTTACTTACACCCAGAGACCTCGGAGTGTGCCTGTCTCCACAGCGTCTGCCTGCCACTCTCTGCGTCCCTGGAGTGGGGACACTAGGTCCCTCGGTTTGCATAAAAAACAGCAACTTCACTCCCCACCCCATTGCTCACATTTGATCCTGCCAGCACAGGTTCAAACTGAACTCCTAGACTCCAGTTTCATACAGCTTGCCCTGAACCCGCTGGGGGGGATGCTCTGAGAATCTCATGTTCCTGCTCCAAAGTCACTGGACCCCTACCAGCAGCCACCCAGGTAATGATGGGTATGCAATTCCTGTCATCACTTGATTCATACCAGTCTCTGCAAACCCACCCTTTCAGATGTCATAACAGAGCTTGTTCTATTAAGAAAACAATAGGGGACCAGCACATGGTGTAGCAGCTAGGTCACTGGACTCCCATATGGCTGATGGTGGTTCAAGTCCTGGACCTGGAAGCTTGAAACTCATGCTGGCACGTGTGTGAGTGCCCAAGATTCTGAGAGGAGGACAGAGGAGAAGGGAGTGCATCGTGACCGTCCTCAGAGGGTGATTTCTCACTTTCTCTCTCTGTCTGTCCAGTGAACACACGCATCCTATAACAACAACAAAAAGTGCCACCAGGTGGCGTCGTGGTGGTTAAGGTGCTGGAGTCCCACATGGCCAGCCACACTTCAAGTCCTGGACCTGAAGGCTTGTTTCTCACTTTCCTTCGCTCTCTCCCTCTGTTTCTCTCTGGTCAAATTTTAAAATAATAAGAATAAATAAGATTCAATAGTAATTCTCTTGAAAAAGAAAACCAACCTGTTCAATACATTTTACTCAATAAACTGCGGTTGAGGTTTTCCTTCCGTCCATGCTTTGATTCCAATCATTGGAAACATTCACAACCGCTTAGGCTTGGACTTAGTTACTAGGTTGGAAGTAAAGTCTAGCGCGGTCGCGGCGCCTGCAGGGCCCCCCCCACCGGCCCGCTCGCGCGGCCCCCAGGGCCTGC
>NW_006159632.1:4378943-4408105 GCF_000334495.1 Tupaia belangeri chinensis
CATTTGTGTGTTGTGATGGTGTATAGTGAATTAATGTAGAAAATGAATAAATAAAAAAATAAAAATAAATAAATAAATAAAATAAAAATAACAAAAATAAAAATATTTTTAAAAAAAGAAGTAAAGTCTAAATCTTGATCATGAGAATAAGTACAACATATTTGGAGCAAATCCAACTGCTTCATAATTTTCATGTTCGTAAAGTCACATTAACTCTGCCATTTCAAGAACTGAAACCCAGGCAGAGTGGTGGGAAGGGCCTTGCCCTGAGTCAAACCTCCTACAAGCTCGTCTTTTGCTTCTGGCAGTGATTTGCTAGATTTGGGTAAATCACTTAAGCTGCAAATTCCTCAACCATAAAATGAGAATATGGAACTCTCTTTAAGGTAAGGTTGTGCGGAGATCAAGTGAGAGGCTCTGGTAAATTGTAAAGCACACCATTTTGGCCTGAGGCTTGCACAAACGTAGATATCCCTGGGTTGCCATGCCCATCATTGTTCTTGGCACATTACAGATTAGAAAATATTTGACTAAAGAAAATAATTTCTAAACTGCTTTGTGAGCTGATAACGTCTGTGTTCTGACATTTTTTAAAAAAATATTCACCTGAGGGTACGTGCACTAGCTGGAAAGAGACAGAGGCAGTGAGAGAAAAAGTGAGAAATCACCCTGCGGTGGTTGGCCACGCGACAATCCCCTCTCCTGTCTTCTTCTCCTGGGATCTTGGGCACACATGCACATGTGCCCAGCATGATTTTCAAGTCACCAGGTCCAGGACTCAAACTGCGGCAGGCCATGCAGCGGTCCTGCAACATAACCGCTACACCATCTACTGGCCTTTTAAAAGTGCTGGTTTACTTGGGCTCTGACAGCATAGCACAGTGGGAACCAGCTACAGGAAGAGCCCAGTGCAAAATGGAAATGCAGGGTCCTGTGTTCAAAAAAACATACCCATTTATGATGGCAACTGCAGAGTTAAACTAGAGGGGCCGGCATGTGGTGTAGTGGTTAAGGGCACTGTACTCCCACATGGCCAACCATGGTTCAAGTCTCACTTTCTCTCTCTCTCTCTGTGTCTCTTTCTGGTCAAATTAAAATAAGTACATAAATGAAAGTTAAATAAAGTAATTTTTTTAAAAAGTGTTAAACTAGAAGCAGAGCCCTCGTAAGTACAGGACTCTTTTTAAAATATTTTTTATTCTTTAGAGAGAAAGATTTTTGCTATAGGGTAAGTACACTTGCTGGAGAGATAGAGAGACAGAAAGTGAGAAATCACCTCCTAGGGGGATGGCCGCAACACAACCCCTCTCCTCCATTCTCCTCTTTGGATCCTAGGCACACATGCACATGCTCCTGGCATGAGCTTGAAGCCACCAGGTCCAGTACTCAAACCATGGTTGACCACGTGGGAGCCCAGCAACGCAACCACTATGCTACCAGCTGGTCCCGAAGTATAGGACTCTTGTGACTGTACATGTCACATATCGAGTGGAGGCCCTGAGCTAGCTAAAAACAGATCCAGGAGCTAGAATCACATTGGTTCAAATCCTAGCACTTCCACTTACTAACCATGTGATTTTGTGCATATTGTCTAACCACTTTTTGCCTCAGTTTACCTATATGCCAAAGGAGAATAATTAGAGTACCCATTTCACAAGGATATTGGAAAGGTAAGTGAATTTTTTTTACAAAACACTTCAAGCTTTCACATGGAGAGCACTCAATAACTGGTAACAATTATTGCTGTTATTCTTATTTTTGTGCTGACTGGCAGGCTGACTCAGAAGCCCACTCTCTAAGCTAATATGCTATGCTGTTCCAACATTAAAAGCCTACAGTAAGAGGCAGGCAGATGGCATGATGGTTAGAGCACTAGACTCCCACATAGTTGACCACAGTTCAAGGTCCAGACCTGGCTCTTTCTCTCTTTCTCTCCCTCTCTCTCTCTCTCTCCCTCTCTCTCTCCAGTAAGTGCACATGCCCTATAGCAAATAATAAAAAAAATTAAATAGCCTAAAGTAAAAGGTTATGGGGGGGGTGTATCTGAGTCCCTTAGATGAAAAGATTATATAGCAACAAATTTCACATTCAGCTGTAATCTCCCTGGAAGCTGTAACGTGCATGTCCACACAGAGCCTCTCTCTGCCTTTCTCTGTATCCTGGGGCCGGGGGCTCTAGGCTCCAGGAGAAGAAAAAGACTCTCCTGTTGATGGTAAATACCTCCCCATTAAGTAAAGCGTGTATGTGTCTCCTCACCTTGTTCAGGAGAAAACCAAAGGTCGGTGGGATTCAATAGCTTGCCTAAATGCACACGCTTAATGAGCAGTCAAGCAAGGGTTTGAACTCTGACATCTCAGAATTTGTCATCTTTTGACTCCATTATTCTGCCTTCCAGACACATTCTCTCTCTTCAGTTGCTGCTTCAACAGGAAGAGTTCTTGCCAAACTGTAGCAAAAGGCCGATTCGGGACAGGGACAGTATTAAACACTCACCGTGTTTAGCTCCATCAGATATGGAACCTGGATATTATTTCGGAATGCAGTTTTGAAAATAACACTAGTATTGCTTACCCTTGTTTGGAGAGCTCAGCTGCTGGGATAATCATTCCAACTGACACAAATACTCGATCGTTTCAAGTAGCCTCCTTCATGAACACTCAACCCGGAGTTTTGGAAATGGGTGGCAACTGTATGTAAGTCACCCTCCCAGTGGAATTTTCCACAAAGAAAAGATCTGTTTACACTTTATTCATATAATACATGTTCTAGAAACTTCTCTGACTATCAGAAATGGCAGCTCTCGTGGCTTTGGTCATGTTACCAGTCAGTATAACAATAGCTACATACTTTTATAGACTTGGAACTCTGCTGTGACACTTCTTACTAGTTTTGTAAGAGAAAATATAGAGTCGTCTAGTTCATTAGTTGTCTGGCATAGTAACATTTGACAGGGTAAAAATTTCTCCTAAACTTACTCCCGTCTAGCATTACGTCTCACGGAAAACTTGACATTGGCGGTTCTCAATAAATCACGAACTCTGCTGAAGGTGGAGGAATAAACCGTGGTTAGCAAAAAGAGGTTGTAAATAACTTACCTTATCCAAGAGCAATGTCGACGCACCTACTTCGGATGCCTCATTACAGAGTCACGCAGCAAGTGACTGAAGCATTCAACTGCCACTTCCAGAAAGGATTAGGGATGTGTGAAACCCTACCTGCCCAGAAAACGTGGTAAAGTTAAGGTAAATTTTACTCCAAAGGGTCTTTTTTTCTTTTAAAATATATCAAAAAGATATTACCAATTTTCTATGAAGACATATACATTTTCTTGGTTGGAAAAGAATCACACATAGTCATCAGTGGTATGTCCAGAATTGTTTGATGTTTTAGAGGTAGGGTCATCCCTGTGATGTCTAGGTTGGCCTCGAAACCGAGATCCTCCTGCCTCAGTATTCCGAGTGGCTGGGACCCCAGATACCCAACCGTCACACTTATCTCTAGGGTCCTATTTAATCTTGCCCTCAGCCATTAAGAACTTAACAGTGATTGAAACTTGCTAAATTAAAGAAGGTTTGGTCTTGTTTTGATTGTTCAAGAGAAATTATTTGTGACCTCTATGGAAAAAAACCGCTCTCTTCCCAAAGCGAATGATCCGTTCTTTAGGGTGAAAAGTTAGTCCTTGTCTTCACAGCGTCCAGTTTGAAGTCCTTAAACAAGATACTGGGAACACCTGCTATAATTACTGCATATGGCCTCCTGTCTAAGAGCCCTGTATTCTGTAAGCCATGTTAATGAGTGCGGTGGGCTGACCAGTAGCACAGGGATAAAGTGCTGTGCACTGGAAGCTGGACCCTGTGGCTAAGGGTGGTTAAAATCCTGGCTTCGGCGACTTGAAAAACATTCCAGGCACATGTGCGTGCATGCGTGGCCAGGATCATGATCGGAAGGAGAGACAGCAGAGATGGGGTCGTGGTGTGCCCATGTTCCACTGGGAGACGCTGTCTTTTTATATCATTCTGGCAGGCACACACGCCCTCTGGCAATACGAAAAAGTAAGTAATTAACAAAAAGGAGTGCGGTTTATTTATTTTTAGCGTTTTCTTATTTGCTTAGGGCACAAATATACCATAAAACCTTGAAAATATTACTATACAGTGTGAATTTCATTCGTAGAGCAGCTCACAGGGACAGAGAAAATGCTTGCTTTTCTCGGTAACTGATTTGGTGCTCCTTAAAAGCCCCTAGTGTCTGGGGCATGAGCAATAAACCCTAAGTTTTAATGCAGAACGCTTTGCCCAAGGCAACCATTTAGTGTCTTTTCATGAATGTTCATCTCTATAGATAAAAATCATCCATTTCAGATTTCCCCAGTACCTTCCTTTGCTGCTGTCCAGGAAAGGAAAAGGTGTGGCTTGCTGTGGCCTTGTGGCCATGAGGGAAAGCTTCCTCGGAGACCATGGTGTCCTGGTCTTTCCTCTGACCTCTGCACAATGACCACATCCCGCTGGCCGTGGCCCGGCCTCACAGCATCCTGGGGCAGGTCTGCCGTCCGCGTCGTTCGTACCTGGGGTCCGTCAGCCTGGTGTGAGGCTAACGGAGTGCCCGGCGCGACCCGGCCTTATGATGGCGATCCTCTGCGTTTCTGCACTCTGGTCCCATCTCAGCTCTGACTGCTCTTCATGTATTCAGCCTCCGCTGCGGGACCACTGGTTCCCAGCTCAGATATTTGCCCTGTCCTCTCTTAGGGCTTGCACAAGGAAGAACCCCTCCATCCCTCTCAAGCCATCCAGGACTGAAGGTAGCTAAGGAAAGTTAAAGGGATGCCCTTTATCCGCCTCCAAACCCCTCCACCATTTTCTGGTGTTTGTTTATTCACTTCCTTCACGAGAGAGCAAGAGAGGCAAGCACCCCCAGAGGGGGGCCTCGTCACGCCATGATCCATCCCCACCCCCAGCCTTGCAGACCTCCATGATCCCAGACACAGCTGGCATGTTCAGAGTCACCTGGAATCTGATCCTAGGGCCTCCCAGGTGGGTCCAGGACAGTGCAGCCCCAGCACTGGGCCACCGCAGCCAGGCCTTCCTCTGCCACTCTGAATCTGATGACCATGCTGCATGGAAGAAGGGGCCATGACCCATTACCTCCCTGCCTCTGGCTCTGTCCTTCCCTGAGATACCCAAGACCAAAGAGCAGGCTTCCCCCCACTACCACCTTCCTCTTCCTAAACTCTAGGGCCTTTTCTGCAGGCCTGGATCCACATCGGCTAAGGGAAGATAAAGGAATTTGAAAAATCCTCTCTCTTGAGGAAGCTTGTCTTGCAAGATTACTGCGTTTGTGTGAAATTTCATTTTAAATGTCGCAAGCTGAACATTAACCCTTTGTTTTCTTTTTGCATTCCTCTGTACAGTCCTAATGACCACCCTCGACTTCCTGCAGACTGCCTCTGGGCTGAGACCGTGGGGAAGGCAGAGAAGGGACAGAAAAGCACACATTCATACACACCAAACTGCTATTCCTATTGGTAGTCACACCGGTCCCATAAGTACTGCAAATATTTGAGTAGTGCAAATACTATAAAAACACTGTAAATATCTTAACTGTAAATTAAATATTGTAAAATAAAGCAGAGCTCTAAACCTGGGCTGTGTGAAGAAAGTGAAGAAAACATCCCGAATGCTCATCCATGCACATTGCTGCGTTCCACACGAGGAAACGGACCTGGCACGACACCACTCCAGGGAGTGAAGAGAAAACTGAATTCGGACGGTCACTGGCATTAGCCTAGATCAGTTATTTGCACAGTTCAAAACATAAGCTGTCAGTTACAAGGAAGAACTAAGGCCAAAAGTAGGAAAAAACGGGAAACTATAGAATTCAATAAAACATGTTCATGGGCAACGTGCAATTTCCAGTTTCTTGTAAGTAGATTTTCATCTGTGGATGATTGGAGGGAACCATAGCCTTCTCCCGACGTGACTGTCCCAGTTACAGTTTCTAGTTTTGCACTCTTGAGAGGAGGACAAGGGCCGGTTCATGGCCTGGTGGTTAAGGTGGCTGGTTCCCACATAGCCGACTGCGTGTTTGAATCCTGGATGTGGTGCCTTGAAAAACATGCTGGACACATGTGTGTGCATGCCCAAAATCCCAAAGGGAGGGAACACTAGAGAAGAGACTGCAGCGAGACCGTGTGCCATGGGGACCATGTGCCATGGGGGTGCCTTCTCACCCTTCCCCTACTTCACACTGCCTCTCTCCAGTGAGTGCACACTCCCTCTGACAACTTTCTTTAAAAAAAAAAAAAAGAGAGAGAGAGAGAGAGAGAGAAACGGGGACCAGCAGTTAGCGTAACGGCTATGTTGCTTGGACTCCCACGTAGTCGACCGCAGTTCGAGTCCCGGACCCGGTGGCTTAAAACTCACACCAGGTGCTTGTGCGTGCGTGCCAAAGATCCCGAGAGGAGGATGGAGGAGAAGGGACTGCGGCGTGGCCATCCCCCCTGGGGGTGACTTCTCGTTTTCTGTCTCTCTGTCTCTCTCTGTCTGGCGAGCACACGTGCCCTATAGCGAAAACCTCTCCAAAAAAAAAAAAAAATTAATTAAAAATAAATAAATAAACTAAGAAAGAGAGAAAGACAAAATCAAGACTATGGCTTTAGTCAGACAGAAAGAAGAACTAGTTTGCATGGTAGAAGAGGGTGGTAGATAAGATGTCTATCAAAATTAGATATCAACTATTTAATATGGGTTCATTAATTTATTCATTATTTTTAAAGAATATTTTACTTAACTTTATTTTTATTTATTTATTTTAATTTTACCAGAGAGAGACAGAGCAAGAGAGAGAGAGAAAGAAAGAACACCACCAGGCCTGGGACTTGAACCATGGTTGATAGCACCCCTATGCACTATGCCGCCTACTGGCCCCTATCCATTCTTTATTCAACAAACATTTTTAAAAGTCTATCAAGAGGGCCGGTAGGTGGCATGGTGGTTAAGGTGGCTGGACTCCCACATGGCTGACTGCAGTTCAAGTCCCAGACCTGGCAGCTTGCTTTCTCACTTTCCTTCTCTCTCTCTGTCTCTCTCTGGTCAATTTAAAAATAAAATAAAATAAAATAATGACAATGAATAAAATTAAATAAAATAATTCTTTTTAAAAAAGTCTACCATATACTAGGGAAACACAGATAAACAAAAAAGCAAAGAGCTCACAGTCTGGTGAAAAAGACTATTAACTAACACTGAGTTTATAAATAAAACGACTAATACTAAAACTAATGCTAATAGTGGGGCCAGTGACCAGTAGATGGCATAATGGTTACATTGTTGGACTTCCATGTAATCAACAGTGGCTCAAGTCCCGGACCCAGCAGCTTAAAACACACTGGGTGTGGACGCATGCGTGCCCAAACTCCGAGAAGAGAGTGGAGAAGGGATTGTGGCGTGGCCATCCCCCTGGGGGTGATTTCTCACTTTCTGTCTTTCTTTCTGTCTCTTTAGCAAGCATATGCTCCCTATGGAAAAAAATCTCTCTCAAAAAAAAAAAAAAAATTGTGGGCAGACAACAGGTGGCATGACCATTAAGGCACCGGGCTTGCTTTCTCACTTTCATTTTTCACTTTTATTCATGACTATAAATAAAATTAAATAAAATAATTCTTTTTTTTTAAGTCTATCATGTACTAGGAAACAGAGATAAATAAAAAGCAAAGTCACATTTATAACTGTGAGTTCAAATTCCAGATCTGGCAGCTTGCTTTCTCACTTTCTTTCTCTCTCTCTCTCTCTGGTGAGTGCAGGCACCCTATAGCAAATTTAATCATAATCATAAATAAAGTTAAATAATAGTTTTCAGAAACATGCTGGATGCAGTGGCATGCACTTCCCTAACTGGGAGGCTGGGGCAGGGTGATCATGACATGTGGAGACCCTGTCAAAAGTCAAAAATACCTCTTTGTCTCTCCCTTCCCCACATTCTCTCCCCTTTGCTAAAAGAAAAGAGTGGCCCCGTGGCCTAATGGTTGAGAGACCTGGAGCCCACATGGCCAGCCTTGATCAGAGTCTCGGCTGTGAAGTCTTGAAAAATATATGGGCATGTGTGTGAGTGCCTGGAGTCCTGGCAGAATGGAGAAATGGAGAAGGAATTAGTGTACAATCACATTCCATGGGGGGTGCTTCCTACTCTCTCTCTCTCTCTCTCTTCATGTCTCTGTCTCTGGTGAACCCATGCACCCTCTGGCAATTAAAAAAAAAAGAGAGAGAGAGTTTTCTAGAAAAAAAGTTTTAAAACATTCTTTGTCTGTTCCAGTTCTAGACTAACTCTATTTTACCTGTGATAAACACATACCAAATTTATAGTAGGACTAGGGGTGACTGCTAATTCCAAGACCTGAGGGTCACATGAACTTGGCAGTATCTCCTACCATCAGAGATTCTAGAACCAAAAAATGCATGATGTAATCTTGTTCATTAGGAATGAAAGATTTATTTCATTTAAGTTTTAAGTGTTTTCATTTTCCTCGTAAGATATTATCTGGCTTCTATAAATTACGTATAAGATGCATATAATATTTTCTTCATATCAACTCTAAACAAACATATTAAGTCACTACTCCACTAAGATACCTACAAAGACTCACATTCCACATGAGCATGGCCACTCCATCGCAGAGCTTCTTTATCATATTATGGTCATGGATATCTTTGATAATTGATGAATGTTGTGAAGTTGCTTCCAAGAAAAAGGCAAATATGTTCATATTGTGTGTAGTCTTTGGGGAATTCATGGACCCGCTGAAATTATAGGGCCCAGGTTAAATTTCAGGTCGGAAAGGAAGAATTCATTAGACAGGCTTAACAGCAAACTGAACCTAGCAGGAAAAGGGATCAAAGAACTTGGAAACCGGAAGTAGATCCAAACTGAGAAAAAATAGTGTAGGAAAAATGAAACAGAACAGAGTATCTACGATCTGTGGAACAACATCAAACGATCTATGTGTATGTCAAATAGTATATGTGTAATTCAAGTCCCAGAAGGAGAAAAGAGAATGAACAATAAATATATGAAAAGAGAATCACAATGTTCCAAAAACTGATGAAAGACATCAACTAATAAATCCAGAAAGTTGAGCAAAACACAAGGAAAAATATCTGGGCATATAATCAAAAACTGTGAAAAAAATATAGAAAACGGAGTTAGGAAAAAAAAGACTCACTAAATACAGACTGCCACAGCCCACTTTTCACAGAAACAATGGAAAATAGATAAAAATAGAAGATAAAATGCTGGGAAAAAACGAAGAAATAAACTTACTCCAGACTTCTTTATCTAGGGAGAGTATCCTTTAGAACTCAGGGCAAAATAAAAACATCTCAGCCAGACAATAGCTGAGAGAATCTGTCTCCAGTGGACTTGTATTACAAGTTTCTCAGGCTGAAGGGAAATGATGCCAGATGAAACCCAGTACATACAGGAAGGAGTGGAGAATGCTATAAAATGTAAACAAATGATTAACAAAAGCTTTCCAAAAAATGTTTTAATCTTTTACAGATTTTTAAAGTAATTGACTTATTTGTTTTTGCTAGAGGGTGCATGCACACACCAGAGAGAGAGAGAAAGTGAGAAGTCACCTCCAAGGGGAATGGCCATGCCACAATCCCTTCTCCTGCATTCTCCTCTCAGGATTTTGGGTATGCACACACACATGCCCAGTGCGTGTCTTACAAGCTGCCAGTTCTGGGACTTGAACCACAGTCAGCCATGTGGGATCCAGTGACAACACACCACCACTGGCTGGCACAGTAATTGATGTTTTTAAAAATTTAGAGATGAATTGCAGCATTTATAGCATATGTAAAGGAAAAACACAAGCTAGGAAGAACACAAAGGGTGGAAGAGGGCAATGAAAGTATACAGTTGTAAGGTTCTTCTCATTCTGTTCATAAAGTTGAATATTATTTGAAAACAGACTTTGGTAACTTAAAAATACTTATTAAAATCTAGAGCAACCCAAAAAACACAAAGAGATATGGCTAAAATGTGAGTAGAGAAGGTAATATAAAATACTGAAAGTAACACATGAGTTACATAAAAGTAAGATCTGGAGAAACATAGAAACAAAAAATGAATGGTAAAATAATACCAAATAAGATAGACGCTTAAACACAACCCTATCAAAAATTACATTAAGTGTAAGTAGAATAAACACTTCATCAAGAGACAGTGACTATAGGCTGCACAAAAGCAAGCTTTAACCATATGTTGTTCAAGTATATTGAGCAGGGAGATTAGGAAGATAAGCCAAGCTGGGCCACCAGGTGGGTGGAGTGTAAAGATTCCCTCATGGCCAATTGCAGTTTGAGTTCTGGACCCAATGACTTGAAAGACCCCTGGTATGTGCATCCATGCCCAAAATCCTGAGAGGAGAAAGGAGGAGAAGAAATTGTGATGTGGCCATCCCTCCCCCCTCAGGGGGGTGGGGGTGGGGTGATTTCTTATGTTCCTTCCCTCTCTGCCTCTAGCAAGTACATATGCCCTATAGCAAACTAAAAGGAAAAAAAGAAGATATGCCATGCAAAATATAAAAACTGCTGAAAACCAAACAAAGCCTGTAAGTTAGTTAATGGTGGTGTACCAGGGTCAATGTCCTGGTTTTGATAATCATGCTTTAAGTCATGAATAGACTCTCACTGGGTGGGGGAGCTGGCTGAAGAGCACTTGGGAATTCTCGGTGCTGTTTTTGCAACTCTCATGTGATAATTCCTTTCCTTTCTATAAGAAATGGCTCATTTATGCAGTTGAAGGTTTTCTTTTTTCTTCTTTTCAGCTTGCTCTTACTCATAATAGTTCAAAGATCTTTCATTTTGTAAAATGCTCTGTCTCAGTTCAAAATGGGAATGTTTCCACCGATAAAACTCTCTTGAAAACCTGGTTAGTTTTCCAAGAATCTTACTGGGGTTCACCCCATTCAATAAAAGCCACGCCCACAAATATCACAAAGATAACCCCTATCTGCCTTTAGCCCCTGTCAGGTTGCTGCTGGACAACTTCAAGATCCTTTAGAAGCCCTATTGTTTCTTTCAAAGGATTCCCCAAGGCACACTTTTAAAATTCTCAAGAGACTTCTATCTACCCGAAAAGGTGCACAATGTATTCCTTGCATCTTTCTGACGCCTTAACAAAGAATTTTACAACCACACTCTCGGCTTCATCTTTAGAACATGTTTTCTTGACAGTATATTTGATCTGATCTCTGCCTAAAAGTCATTTCTCAATTTAGGCATTGTTTTTCACTTAGAGAGTCTAAAAATAAGAAATAGTGTTGCTTTTTAACCCAGGAAGTCCTAGATCCTCAACATATATGTTTACTGTGGCGAAAAGAAAAACATTATATATAGTTGACCATTCTAACCATCCAAGTGCACAGTCTGGGGTAGCCACTCACAGGCACAGGGCTGCTCAAGGGATATCCAGGCCCCGCCCCCTGTGTGAGGGACACTACATCCACCCACACACCTGCGCACCCACCTCGCAGAACTCCCTGATGGCCGTCACTCTCCCTCCTGTTTCCAGGACTCCGATTATTTCGTAAGTTCCATAAGTGGGTGCATGCAGTCTTTTCTCGTGACTGACTGACTTTCGTGCAATGTCCTCTAGGTTTATCTTTGCTCTAGGACACAATAGAATTTCCTTCCTTTTTAGGGTAAAATAATATTCCATTGTATGTAGATACCGTATTTTGTTCACCCATTTATCTGTCAGCGGGTATTTAGGTTGCTTCCACCTCTTGGCCATTGTGAATAGTGCCTCAATGAACATGGGTATTCAAATGCTTCTTTGAAATCCTGTTTTTAATTTTATACACACACGTGCGCTGCGCGCACACACACACACACAGAGCGAGAGAGAAGTGGGATATCTGGACCACGTGATAGTTCTATTTTTAATTTTTCTGATCCTTAGTATGTAACAGTTCTTTCTTTTGCTTATCTCTATCTGCACCTTACAATAAGCAGCTTAAAGAAACTAGGTGACACTTCTGAATCTGTCTGGAAATCTCCTTAGCTGGATCTGTCAGTTCATTAGGAACTTTGCATATTTTCCTTGCTACCACAGGTAACAACTCGGTTACCACCATTACATGACAGCAGTTTCTGTTCCTGCAGCTCCAATGACATTCTCCTCGCCTTTCTGGAAGCCCTCGCCAATAGCTTCCTTGAGGGCCATGACCCGCGCCCCCCCCCCTGCCGCTTGCTCCTAAGCCATTACCACATACTTTATCACTTACGGCTACCAAAATCTGCTCCAGCTCTGTGTGCTGAGTAACAAGTCACCCCACATCTTAACAGCTTAAAACGACAACGATCATTTTTCCCATGGTTTTGGAGCACTGAGTGAGCTCAGGTGATTCTCACTCTGGATCTCATGTGCAGTTGGATCAGAGTGAATTATCCTGAACCTTCCCATTCACAGATCGATGGCTGAGAGCTGGGACGTCATCTATGTGGCCTGAGGTCCCTTATTCATGGCACTGAAAGTCAAGGGCTCACATTCTAAACAGGGAGGAGAGCCGTTTGCTTTTTCTGTCTCACTCTTGGAAGTCTTTCGTCTGAGGCCATCACAAGGAATTGCCACTCTCAGGGGAAAAGGACCTTCTATCCCTTGGTTGGGGGAAAGGCACGTTTCTGGAAGAGCACGTAAAACTAGGAGTAATGTTGTGATCACTTTTGGAAAAAACAGAAATCTGCTATAAGCCTCTTAGAAGAAGTGGGCCAGTGGGTGGTGTGGTTGTTAAAGCGCTGGACTCCTACATGGAAAACAGAAATCTGCTATAAGCCTCTTAGAAGTGGGCCAGTGGGTGGCGTGGTTGTTAAAGCGCTGGACTCCTACATGACCGACCACACTTTGAGTCCCAGATATAGCAACCTGAAAATCACACTGGGGTGTGTGTGTACGCCCAGAATCCTGAGAGGAGGATGGAGGGGGAGAGACTGTGGAGTAGCCTTCCTCCCCGGGGGTGAGTTCCCACTTTCCCTCTCTCTGGCGAACATACCAGAGGCAAAAAATCTAAGAAAAGAAAGAAAGAAAACAGGGAGTGGCTTGGTCAGTTTTCAGGTTCCAGCTCATGTCTAGGCTTCGCTCTTCAGTTACAAGGAGGCCAGAGGGCGCAGCTGCCTCCGTGCAGAGTGGCAGATAAGGTTTTCTTACGCTCACGGGGCTGGGCAGAAGTGGGTGTTGGATCACTGCTCCCAGAAGCAGCTCCCAAGTCTGGACCTGAGGCCGGGCTTCGTCAACCAGACCAGGGCGTGGGCACCAGCACGAGAACCGGTCCAGCTACCACGTGCTTCTGTAAGTGAAGTGTTCTGGGACACGGTCACGCCTGTGTAGTCACCGGCCGTCTGCTGCTTTCACACATGGTGGAGCTCAGCAGCTGCAATGGAGACCCGGTGGCTTGCGAAGTCATATTTTCTACGTGATTTTTTAAAAAAAGTGTGCTGACGCTGAGAGAGACTCCGCTAGCTCATCACCGGGACAGGAGGAGGCACGTTCCTGATCTCAGGATCCCAGGATGAAATGCCCCAAACTCCCTCAGTCTCCTCTCATTGATTAAGATGCACCGGGTCAGGGGCCGGTAACTGCTCTTCTACTCAGGTGGGAGGGCAGTGGACACCTCGACCACCACGCCCACTGATGAAACTAAACCCACTGTGGGTGGGGGAGCGTGTTCTCGCAGGTACTTCCGAACAGAATCTCTGTTGCGTGGAGTCCGTCCACAGCCTCTAGTGCCCAAAGTCACGCACCTTTTGACACATCTATTTAATGAACAGCAGTTAAGAGAGTCAGTGGGAAGTCTCTAGTGGGGTTGGGTTAGGCTGTCACAGGAGTCAAAAGATCGTGTCAGAATATTCCTCTGTGGAGGGATTTGATGACGAGAACTCCCCACTACTCCCCCTGGAAGCATGGCTGTTTCTTACACTGATTCTTTTTTCTCCTCTCCGGTAAGATCTCTTTCAGTAGCAAAAGCAGGAAGTCGGTTGTCAAGGGCTTTCTCTTAATAATAGCAAATGGCTATTCATAGGACGCTTCTGTTTTCTGAAACCCATCCTCTCGTTGTTGAAGTCTCTGCCTGTACATGCTCCTTTTCTGTCTCTAACCATTTCTGTCAGTTCTTACCTCCTTCTGATGGCTTCCGTTGAAGTGCACCCTCTGCTCTGGAGTTAAGACTTCGGGGAGAGGGCTCTGTGTTTATTTTCCAGGTGCGCTCTGGTTAATTTCAGTGATCAGAATCCATGTTCCAACTCCTGATTGTTCTCCCTGTCCATGCCTCGCTCACCGTCCAAGGCTGAAAGCCTGAGAGCCCGCGGGGTCCCCAGTGGAAACCCCGAGTCTGAAGGCAGCGAGCCTTGATTGATGTCCAAGGCCGTAGAAGAAGGCTCTCTTGCTCCATCTCAAGAGAGACCTGGTCATCTGTGTATTCTCTGGGCCCCTCTTTGGCTGGGTCATGCCTGCCCACCGAGGGCAGATCTTCCACACCTGGTCTAGACTCCTGTGTTAATTCCTCTGGACACATCCCCACGGACACTTCCAGGGGCATTCCTTAGTCGTCACGCTGACACCCGGAAGTAACTGTCACATCCATTAACGAATTTACACCGTTCATTTACTCTCGCTCATTAAATCATATTTGCCATCTGATCCACAACGCAGATGTGGCTGTTTCGGTGGCACCATACAATGAATAAAATACTGTTCCATTTTCCTTGGAAATAGTTATTCTGTGTCTTCCTGAGACTTTTGAATTAATCAGGTACATCCTTCACTTAATGGGTTCCTAATTCTAAGCTCCTGCTTTTCTTCTCTTCGGTCTCCTTTGCTCCTTTTTAGGTCACTTTTACTGTACATGTTTCAAGCTTACCGCAGGATGTATGGGATAGGAGTGGGTTGTGAAATGGCTACTACAGTGGAGCAGGTGCGTATGTCTGTCATATCACATGCTTCTGCAGCTTGTTCGCTTTGCTCCTTCTCCATTTTTTCCAGACTTTCTAGAAGAGAATTCACTTTTTGTTTTATCTGAGTCAACTCCTTCTTAAGGACCTGAAGGTCATCTCCATTCAGCTTTCCAGACTTGGAAGAAGATCCCCCACCCATTGTTAGAACTGAAGCCTTTGCCCCTCTGTGCGGTGTTTCCCGATACAGGCTGGCGTTCCCACCAACGGGGTGCTAGGGGTGCTTTCTCCCTCTCTGTATGGGAGGTGAGCAGAGGAAGAAGTGAGGATGGCCAGCCTACCCAACTCAGACACCTGCAGAGTTGGCAGACTCCAGCTGAAAAGGAAGGCCAGGGAATAAGCCAGTTCAAGCTTTGGGGTTTGAAGCACCAGCTAGACATCAGGTCACTGGTCTCTAGGACAGAGCTGGCAGTGCCAACAGTGTCTCCATTCAGGACTCTGTCTGGAGCCAGGTGCCTGCGTGTGTCAAATAGCATGTCAAAGTGGGGCCACAAACTTCCTGCCTGAAACCCTCCATAGAGTATCGTCCACTTCGTCTTCTGTGCTGGTCCTTGCCCGTGACCCAGGCTGGCTGAGGCTCAGCAGCTCAGCCCTTTGGCTCCAGACTCCAGCCCTTGGTGTCCAGGGAGCCCTTGTCTTGACAGCCAGCTTGTACCCTGACCTCTGACTCACTGACCACCTTCTTAATAGTCAAACTTATCTTCATCTGGGACAATTAAATTGTACCTCCCCTGCTTACGTCAATGGAGTTGTAAGAAATAACTGGCATAATTAGATGAAAATTACTTTAATTGCATGTTTCACATACATAAATACTTTTACGAGCTTTTGATACAGGCTGGCGATGATCTTCCTGAGTTTGTCTCATGTCCTAACGCCACCAGCGAAAGGTTGAACCGTTCCGTTTGTGTGCGATTCTGTATGAAAAAGTGCTCATAACTATTTCATATTTTTTTGCTGTAAGGTATGTGCACTCGCCAGAGTGAGAGACAGAAACAGAGAGGGAGAAAGCACCCCTAGCAGGGCATGGTCCTGTCGCCATGCCCTCTCCTCCACTTCTCTATCCTGTCAGGGTTTGGGGCATGCAGGTACATGCGCCTGGCATGTTTTTCAAGTGGCCAGGCTCAGACTCAAAGTGTGGTCAGCCGTATACCTGACTCCCCTTAACACTAGATTACAGGGCTGGCCCGACTACATCTTTTATTTATGGTTACTTATATCTTGGCTTTTTAAAGAATTATTTTGTTTAGTTTTATTTATTTTAGTTTGACCAGAGAAGGACAGAGAGAGAGAGAAAAAGTGAGAAAGCAAGCCGCTGGGTCCAGAACTCGAACTGCAGTCGGCCATGTGGGAGTCCAGAGCCCTTAACCACCACACCACCTGCCAGCCCCTATAGTTACTTATATCTTGACCGAATTATTTAAATATGGCTGTGACAATAAGATTTATGTCAAGGCCAAACACGAATCTTTCAGTTTATGCTGAAAATCAACAAAGAACGTGAATAAAGGAGACGGTTACAATGATCAGTCCAGGTGGGAAAGATAGAAGTTAAGCTCATTAAAGGAAGGTCACTTGAAGAGGGCAGAGCACCATATCACACTTCTGGGGTCACCTCTTCCAGAAAACCTCCCTGACCATTGAAAAGTAGGTGAGGAGCAGGTGGTGACAAGCACAACTGGACACACGTGGTGGAGTTTGAGCTTGTGTCCTCGACCTTCCTGGGCATGCGTGCCCGTGCCCTGGGCTGACTGAGGCTCAGGGCCGATGATGGTATGAAGACCTAACGGGGGTAACCATCTTCTGCCCGCTCTCTCCCTCTCTCCTCTGTTTCTCATGGAGAAAAGAAACAGATAAACTTATTCAGAAAAAAAAAAAAAAAAAAGGAAAAGGAAAAGAGCAGCCAGCAAATGGCATGGTGGTTGAGGTGCTGGGTTCCAAATGGTTGACCATAGTTCGAGTCCTGGACTGGCGGCTTGACAATCACACTGGGTGTGTGTGCATGCGTGCCCAGGATCCTGAGAGGAGGATCGAGGAGGAGGGATTGGGGGTGGCATCCCCCTGAGGGAGTGATTTCTCACTTTCCCTCTCTCCGTCTCTCCCCAGCAAGTACACACACCCTATGGCAGAAACCTAGGAAGAAACTGGGAACGTAGGTGGGCTCTGCCTTTCCTGTAACCTGGAAGTATGTGCATGTTCCCTCTCAGAACAGTGACTGTGACGGCCTTCGTATGCAGGACCTGCCCTTGCCTGCGCCTCCGCTGCGCTCTCTCCCTCATGGACTGCATGTGTTCCAGATTGTCACTTTAGTAAGCAATGTGTGTGTCTAACGGGGTATGTTAGACTTAAAGGTTATTAACGCCAGGAAGGAATTGTGGGTTTTCTACCGTTTATGTCACATTTATATCAGGTTATCAGAAAAGTCATGACAAGTGTTTTCTATGTCTTTCTACGCAAAAATGTGTCATGTCTTTTCCAATAACCCGATAGTAGCATACAATAAATAGCACCCGCTATAGCAATCAAACATGTTAGCCACACACACACACACACACGTTGTTCATATGTGTAGACACACTATATAAACACGTATTATATACTATATACAGACACAGCCACATACACACATACACATACACGTTGTCTATACATGTAGACACACTATATAAACACACACTATACATTATACACACACATCGTCCATGTGTGTAGACACACTATGTAAATACACACTATAAGTTATACACACACGTTGTCCATGTGTGTAGACACACTATATAAACACACACTACACGCTATACACACATCATCCATGTGTATAGACACACTATATAAACACACACTACACACTATACACACGTCATCCATGTGTAGAGACACACTATATAAACACACACTTCATGCTATACACACGTCATCCATGTGTATAGACACACTATATAAACACACACTACACGCTATACACACATCATCCATGTGTATAGACACTATATAAACACACTACATGCTATACACACGTCATCCATGTGTATAGACACACTATATAAACACACTACATGTTATACACATGTCATCCATGTGTATAGACACACTATATAAACACACATACGTTATGCACACACATAGTCCATGTGTGTAGACACACTATATAAACACACACTACATGCTATATACAGGCACACCCACATATACACACGCACACACACATCGTCTACATGTGTAGACACACTATATAAATACACACTATACACTATATAGACACAGCCACGTACACACACGCACACACACGTCGTCTACATGTGTAGACACACTATATAAATACACACTACACACTATATACAGGCACATCCACATATACACACACACGTCGTCTACATGTGTAGACACACTATATAAACACACACTATACACTATATACAGACACGGCCACATACACACACGCACACACACGTCATCTATGTGTACACACACTATATAAACACACACTACACACTATATACAGGCACATCCACATATACACACACACCATCTACCTGTGTAGACACACTATATAAACACACACTATACACTATATACAGACACGGCCACATACACGCACACACACGTCATCTATGTGTACACACACTATATAAACACACACTACACACTATATACAGGCACATCCACATATACACACACACCATCTACCTGTGTAGACACACTATATAAACACACACTATACACTATATACAGACACGGCCACATACACGCACACACACGTCATCTATGTGTACACACACTATATAAACACACACTACACACTATATACAGACACGGCCACATACACGCACACACACGTCATCTATGTGTACACACACTATATAAACACACACTAAACACTACACACACACACACTTCACCCACCACAGTAAGGTATCAACTCCAGTGGAAATGCGCCGCCTGCCTCTCTGCTTCGCCTTGTATTCAGCTGCAGAATAGACTAGACGAAGCTCGACGCGGCGTGCTGAGCCCTTTAACAAATGAGCCACGGTTGATTGTGAGGGAACTCTGGGTCACCAACCACAACCACAGCTTCTGTGGTACAAACTGTGGCTTCCCTCAAGAGCTGACTGGCACTTAACTCCCTTCCCATCTTTCTTGTCGAGGAAATGGTCGCTGTCAGATCACTTTTATAAGGATTCCCTCTCAACAGACTAGCATATTTTTTCTCCTGTCTTTTGGAAAAAACCTCTTGCTCTGGGCAATAGCCGGTGTGGTGGTAAAAATGCTGCATACCCACATGGCCGACCATGGTTTGAGTCGCGGCCTTGAGGGCTAGCTTTTACACTTTCCCTCTCTCTGGTGAGTGCATGTGCCCTATAACAGACTTAAATACTAATAATAACAAATAAAAGTAAGTAATTCTTTTTAAAAATCTCTTGCTCAACTCCACTACACTCTCCAGTTACTGCCCTATTTCTGCCCTCTTTAGAGTAAAGACCCTGTACTCCTTGCCTTGTTTTCTCCTGACACTGCTACAACCAGGTGCACACCCGCCCCCTTCAAAATTATTCACTTGGGGTCGCCCAAAACCTCCCCTTCACTAAAGTCAGCTATCACATCTCAGTTCTCAGCCTCTCACCCTGTTGACAGGTGTCATCCTGCAGCAGAAGGCAATGGCAGGAGCAGGCAAGAGAGGGTGGCTTCTCTGATCTTGACTCCCTTTAACCCCTAATCCCATCATGTAGGCTCAGGGACCCCTAGTGACTGAATTACCTCGTAAATGTCCCACTATTTTTTTTTTTTTTTGAGAGAGATTTTTGCTATAAAGCACATGCACTTGCTAGGGAGACAGAGAAATAGAAAGTGAGAAATCATTCCCCAGGGTGGATGGCCATACCGCAATCCCTTCTCTTCCATTCTCCTCTTGGGATCTTGGGCCCACATGCACACGTGCCAGGCCTGAGTTTTAAGCCACCCAGTCTGAGACTTGAACTGTGGTCAACTACATGGGAGTGTAGCAATGTAACTATTGCGCCATCTGCAATCCCACCTCCCCACCTCCACCATGTGAACATTTTAAGCCGCTGGGCCCAGGACTCAAACTGAGGTCAACTATGTGGGAGTCCAGTGATGTAATCATTATGCCATGTGCTGGTCCCAAGAATCCCACATTTAATGCTCTTTCCTTCTTTCTTCCTTCCTTTCTTTTCTTTTTGTTTTTATTTTGTTTTATAACTTTATTTGAAAATCTACAAATCTACTGTTTTGTAGATTTTTGAAAGTGGTAACAGGTGCATAGGTCACCAGAGCTAGAGCTTGTTGGGTGAATCTTCATCCTTGTTTCATTTTCTGGATAACCACACACAGATTCAATACGGGACATTCCTTATTCCTTTGGCCCAGACAGCTTTGTTGAGCCTGGTATCAATGCGCACATCTGTAGTCCCCATCTCCTTCATGGCAAATTTCCGGATGTCTTTGAGTGTCCAAGGACACATTTCTTGCAGCCCACGCCATGGATGCGCTTGTGAATGTTGATGGTGTATCCCAGGTCACCACCTCGCTGATGGCAGGATGGCCCTTCTTCCCACCACCCTTCTTTGCAGGAGCCATTCTGCCCGGCCTAAGCTGGAAAGAAAGCTTAATGCTGTTTCTATGGCAATTAAATTTCAACATGAGTTTTAGAGGGGACAGACATTTAAACCATAGGGCCTTGCAACAGCCAGCTGACCAAGAGAAGAGAAGTTGTGATGGACACTATGCAAGGGTCTGAAGACTCAAGGAGTTGAAATGATTCTCCAAGTAAGAGAGAAGAGAGTCACTCAAGTGTCCCGCAACAAGGCGAGGCGCAGACCGATCCACTCACACACGTGAATCTACACCCGCTATTACGTCCGTGGGAAATGGTCTGGTGACTATAGCAAGTGAACAGAGGGGGGCTTCGCGACAGGTGCTGGGCCTGCCGTCATTTGTGTCTTTGACTCCACGACCACGAGAACATGCACCATCACTTTATCCATTTACGGAAGAGATTTGGAGAAAGGCTTATGACTTAGTTATAGAGAGAGGCAAAATGAGTCAAAAGTTCAACTCAAAACAAAATTTTGAAAAGGATTTGAAGGAGTTAGTTTGAAAAGCTAAAAGGGGGTAAAAATTGGGCTTTATAAAACATTTTAAACTTATTATGTAAATTATCTCATTATATAAATGATCTCTTTTTATTCTTACCACAATGTGTAGGGAGAAAATATTATTTCTTCTTTATAGACAGGTAAACTGAGGATTGAGAAGGTTTCTGGCTTTCAAATATCACATAAATATATATCTTTTTTTGGAGAGGTTTTTGCTATAGGTGCGTGCACTCGCCAGACAGAGAGAGACATAGAGACAGAAAGAGAGAAATCACCCCCCAGAGGGGATGGTCACGCCACAATCCCTTCTCCTCCATTCTCCTCTCGGGATCTTGGGCATGCACGCACATGCGCCCGGCGTGAGTTTAAGCTACCGGGTCCAGGACGTGAACCGCAGTTGACTACGTGGGAATCCAGCGACATAGCCATTACGCTAACTGATGGTTCCCGAAAATCACATAAATATTGAGGAAGTTTTTACTCAAACTCAGTTCTTTCTCCAAAAGCCATGCTTTTTGCTTGGGGACATATTGCCTCTAGTTACTTTGTCAGTTTTCTTCTGTGACCACCTACTAAAACATGGTTTGCAGTTGAATTATTTATTATTTTATAATATTATGAACAAGTAATTCCATTATTATGTGATCGTCATAGATAAAAAACGTATTTGGCAAAAGTCCTACACACTTACTTGCAATATTCTGAAATAAAAGACTGAAGAAGTAAACGAATGCACATGATATATCACCCTACATCCATCCTTCAGTCTTTTCCAGGTCTCAATGTAAAAGTGTCCGCAAAACTGCAAAAACTGTTTCATTATCAGCTGGTTTTCTTTTCTTTTTTATTTATTATTACTTTTTAAAATTGCCAGAGGGACTCATGCTAGTGAGAGAGAGAGAGAGAAAGCATCCTTCAAAGAGGGGCAATCATGCTGCAATCCCTTCTCCTCCATTCTCTATCCTGTCAAGACTTGGGGCATGCATGCACACGTCTGGTGTATTTATCAAGCCATAAGGCTGAGACTCAAACCTCGGTTGGCTACATGGGATCTAGCTGTCTAGCCCGTATCAGCTTTTAAAGGTTACTCATACATCGACTATTAGTTGGATACGGAAATGTGTGGTTATGTAACAATATATTGTGAAGATTTCTCTATCACTTAAATATCCTCCATGGTCATATTCATTACATGGCAAAAACCTATTGCCTGTCTCTCTCATAGACTTTGCAGGAACAAAAATTGATCCAATTGCAACATACCCAGAAAAAGTACGGAATTAGCAGACAAATTCTTTTTTTAATTTTCTTAGAGAATTATTTCCTTTATTTTATTTATTATTGTTGTTATTTTTAATTTGACCAGAGCGAGAAATAGAAAGAGAGAGAGAGAGCAAGAAAGCAAGTCGTCAGGTCCGGGACTTGAACCACAGTTGGTGGGAGTCCAGTGCCCCAACCACCACACCACCTGCCGGCCCCTAGTCAAATTCTTTAGAGCATGTTTTATAAATACATTCAAGGAGGTAAAGGAAAATGTGGGCATAATAAAGTGCAATACATAAGTTATAAAAAGGGAAAGCCAAATGAAAATTTCAGAGCTGAAAAAGACAATCTTTGAAATGAAAAAAAAATTGTCTAGATGGGATTATCTGTAGATTAGACACTGCAGAAGAGCTCGTGAGCCTGAAGGTATAGCAATAGAAATGCTTTAAAATTTAAGCATAGAAGGGAACAAAAGACTCCACGCCAGTGACCTCTAGGCAATGCTAAATTGTTGGATATGCCATGTAACTAGGGATCCAGTACAAGCTCATGGCTTCCTGGCCCTGTCAGCTGAGAAGGCCTTGTGGCAACGAGGCAATGGCCCTCTGGCAGCAATGGCCCTCTGGCAGCAACAACCACACTTGGATATAGGTCTCGGTTTCCAGGGACTTCTGCTTGCTAGAAGGATGCAGGGATCCTTGAAGAAATACCTGATCCTAGGTTTGGGGCATGGATGGTGCAGATCAATGTGGAACATCTCGTTGTGGCAGTAAG
Source organism: Tupaia belangeri chinensis (assembly GCF_000334495.1). NCBI lineage: Eukaryota > Metazoa > Chordata > Mammalia > Scandentia > Tupaiidae > Tupaia > Tupaia belangeri. The sequence goes on from NW_006159632.1 coordinate 4,402,099, forward strand.
TAATCAAGTGCTCACACAAACAAAATTATGTGGAGTCAGCTGGTGGTTGGCGATTAAGGCAGTTGGACCCCATGTGGCCAACTGGACCATTAAGCGTTCTGGGCCTACGTGGAAGCACGGCGGAAGCGTGTACATGTATGCCCGAAATCCAGGAAGAAGAATGAAGGGGAGGAAATTGCAGTGAGGCCATCCCTCCAGGGGAGGGCTTTCGCACTTTCTCCCCTCTCTGTCTTTCTCTGGCAGGTGCACACACCCTGCAAAAATACAAGATGTGTTTGAAGTAATGGATGCGTGATTACCCTGATTTGATTGTTCCACATTGTATTCATGTACCAAAATATTAACTAAGCCCTATCATATGTACAACGATTGTGCCAAAAAATAATAAAAATTATGTTAGGTTGTTGGGAAAGTCATGACGTGTTCTTCTGTACAAAAATGCATCATGACTTTCCTGACGACCCAATATGTGATAGAAAAAGAGGCACAGAAGTCACTTTGAAGGGGCTCTGGTCAAATTAAAATAAATAATAACATAAATAAATAAAGTTAAATAAAATAATTCTTTTTAAAAAGCATTAAAAAGTATGTCCTTGTCAGTGCCTATGGTCTGATGGTTAAGGAGCAGACCCAGACGTGGTAACTTGCTCAGAATATCCAAAGGATTGGTTGTAATCAGTTTTTAAAAGTTGTATGGAAAAAGCAACTGAAGTCCTAGAACATAGAAATGTAATTTTAAGCTATTCCAATAATGCTGCAGGAGGAAAGGGAAAAAAGAAATCCCCAAATGGGATGAGAAAGAAATGGGGGAGAAGGGATTAAGTGTGACTATGTCCCACAGGAAGTGTCTTCCCTCTTTCTCTCTGTCTCTGTCTGGCAAGCGCACTGCTCTCTGGCAAATTAAAGAAAAGGGATACGGTTTCTCATACTCAGCCCCTAACAAAACGCGGAGGGGAGCTGGGAGTGTGAACCACAATATAAAAATGTAGTAATGGTTAAAACTGTTCATCGTTGAAATGATTAAGGTTGAGGTTGATTATACTGTCATCTCTATTTTTGTATATGTTTACATTTTTCTTCAGGAAGGTATTATCGAAAAATGATTTAGCAGTCTTCAACCTGGTCAGTATTAGTTACTGATTAGGACTATTAATTTTTAAAGTTATTTTTGTTTTATTTTATTCATTCATTCATTTATTTTAATTTGCAGACACACACACGCACACACACACACACACACACACACACACACACACACAGAGAAAGTGAGAAAGTAAGCCACCTGGTCCAGGACTGGAACCGTGGTCGGCCACGTGGGAGTTTCCAGCACTTTAACCACCACGCCACCTGCTGGTCCTGATTGGGGATATTCTAAACGTTCGTTCAACATTAATGTTTTCTGGGAAAAAAAAGTTCCTAAAATTGTCACATTGAAACATAATATATACAAGGGGCCTTGAAAAAATGGAATATGCTTATTATGATAAAGCTATGCATGGATTTCAAAAAATGTTCTTGCCAAAATAAACTTGTTTCATTCCATTTTTTCCACAAACTTTTTGAAGTCCCCTCATAGGCTCCTATATTTGTGAGCAATAAAATTAATTCACCATAATGTCAGATGGTTGTAAAGTTTATGTTGTATTTCTTTTCTTTTCTTTTTTTTTTTTGTAGAGGTTTTCGCTATAGGGTGCGTGCGCTCGCCAGAAAGACAGAGAGAGACATAGAGACAGAAAGTGAGAAATCACCCGCAGGGTGCCACAATCCCTTCTCCTCCATTCTCCTCCCGGGATCTTGGGCATGCACGCACATACATGCGCCCGGCGTGAGTTTAAGCCACCGGGTCCGGACCACCGGGTCCGGGACACGAACCGCAGTCGACTATGTGGAAGTCCAGCGCCATAGCCATTACGCTAAAATTGCTGGTTCCCAAGAGATGATCAATTCTTTACTGGATTGGTGAGTAATTTAAAAACCCTAACCAAGTTCAGAGATGGATAAATGTTCTCAAATCTAAAGGAAGTCCAATTATTCCGTCGTCGTAGGAAACACCGTAGAAGAAAGCGCAGCTGGTGCGTGTGCGTGGGCTCACGCGTGTGCCTGGCAGCATCCCTGGTACAGAGGGGAGCAGGTGCTATGTCCCGCCACCTCCTTGTGCGTGTCCCCGCTGCAGTTAGGAGACGGCTGGGAGTTTTCGCTGCTTTTCCCAGAACTCAGAGATCGTCTTCCTGTTTATCTTGGTGGAATGCCTATGTTATACATGTGATTTTTCTGTTCTCTGTAATGTATTAAAACAAGATTGTCACAGATGGGGAAACAAGAGGTCATTAGTTAACAATCAGATGTTGCGACTTCCTGAGTAAAAAAGATATTCCGTTGTGAATTTTTAACATTTTCTAAGAGGAATAAAGTTAGTCTCTTAAAGGTAAATTTGGTTCACTGGGCTTTCCTCAGGGTCCACACAGTCATTCTAAATTCATTTCCTCTGGTTAACTCTGTCCTTGTCTTTAAGCTAGCTTGCCTCTAGGGTTTAGTGAGTCTCTTGGCAATTCCAAGGCTGCTACTTAACAGTTTAGGTAAACAATGCCAGAGGGAAGGCACGTGGGCAGCTGTTCAGCTTTGGGCCAGGTAGTTATGCTGTGAAGATGACAACACTTTTCATCTTTTAGTTTCTGGAACAGTTTCTCTTGGTTAAGTTGAAACAGGAAAAAATTCGTAATAATTGCAGCTTTGAGAGACACAAGTCTTTGTTCACCCCAGAGTATTTGTTAACATGCATCATTCTACTAATCCTATCATCTTTTTATTTCTTCCACAAAAGGAAGACAGAGACCCTGAACGGCCTCACCTCACAACCTTAGCCAGTCACCCCAGTCTTAGCCCGCCTAGACCATAGGCGTGTACACACCCAGAGTGGGCAGCAAGGCCCCGGGATGCAAGCCCAGGGCCTCCCCACCCGAGTCACTTGTATTGCCGCTGCCCCATGGCTGGCTCCGTGATCACATGACCTCACTGAGTATTATTTTCAGCTTCATGAAATGGGCATAAGAGTGCCCACCTCACAGTGTGGTATGAGGGTATGTTTAGAACAGAGATTTCAGGCACTTGATTGTATAAGTGCTTATAAAAGAAATTCCTGCACGACAGCGTGAATCTTCTCATACTGGAGAAAGGAGCAACAGCCACAAAACAGATGGACTTCCAGAACAGTATGGGGGTCGTGTTGGGGAGCTCACCGTTGGTTATTTGTTGCACTGCAAGCAAGTGATGTGGGGAAACCCCACTTATTTGGGACAGGTCACGAACAATTAAGCCCAAAGAAGTGAACGCTCTAAAATCATAGATCTTGGAAATATGTGAAATCCATGTTTTCTATTTGACAGTCCTGGTCTCAAAAACTTTGGAAATGTCCTATCTGAGTAAGTATACTCAAGATGTACATGTTCAATTTGTGTTAATGGACACGTCAATGGGACAGAAAAGCTAATGATGGTTTTTACAGAAACATCTTTTTTTTTAGAGACAGGGTCTTGCTAAGTTGCTTAGGATGGCCTTGAACTTGCACTCCTTCTGTCTCAGTCTCCTGTATATCTGAGATTACAGGTGTGCCTCACTGCACCTGACTCGACATCTATAAAGTAGATTTCAATGAAACTCTGAGAAGAGCTAGAGGTGTAAATAATTTATTTGCATACCATAGAGCCAAATAGTAGTAAAAGATTGTTGGACCTACAAATAACTAAATTTAGAAGACTCAGGTGTTTGTGAAATGAGTGTTCCTAATAAAGTTCCTGCCCTCATGAATTATAGTAATTTATAATCACTACAGCAAAAGGAGGCCTAAGGGATACCTCTTAAATGCTACGTGTATTTAAACTATATTTTACATATGTATATCCAAAAAGGTTTTCAATTTTGTTTTTGTAAGCCATAAAATACCTTCTTTACATTTTTTAGAATTTCTGGATTAACTTGCTTGGAATCTTAATAATGCAAGGGCAGAGCTGACAATTCCTGTCTGTGTTGTCATGGTGTCCTACCCCTCAGTCTCCTAGGGCACTCTGAACCCTGGTCATCACCTGTTTGCTTGTCTGTCTTCTGCCGTGGGCTGTGTGCCGCGTGGAGTGCAACTTCACCTCTGTGCGCAGGGTAGTCTGACGGAGGCACATTCTCCACACAGCCTGACACTGTATGAAGCGATGACATCTTATTTTATTAGAAAAACACACATACAATGTCTTTGTTTAGGGATCAGCAGATGGCATAGTAGTTATATTGCTGGACTCCTACATGGCCAACCCTGGTTCAAGTCCTGGACCCAGTGGCTTCAAAATCACGCTGGGCGTGTGCATGTCCAAGATCCTGGAGGAGAATGGAGGAGAAGGGATTGCAGCATGGCCATCCCCACTGGGGGGTGATTTCGCACTTTCTGTCTATCTCTGTTTCTCTGGCAGGGCACGTGCCCTAAGGCAAAAACCTCTAAAAACTTTTTCCCTTTGTTTTATGAGACACAGAGAGAGAAAGAGAGAAAGAGACCCAACAGGGGCTTGATGCCCAATCTACCCTCAGCCTCAGTACACGTATGTACACAGGGGTACTCAGGGAGGCCTCAGGACGCTAACCCAGAACCTTCCCGAGCTGTCAGCCTGCCCTACCTACATCTGCCATCACTCCACTTCCGGTCCGCTTTCCCAGACTACAGCCCCAGGAAAGCTGAGATGGACCTGGGCCTAGGTCTTAACGGAAAGTTGGGATTTTACTTTGGTTTGGAATATAAAACTACCTACTTGAGTTTCCCAAAGGACAAGCTAATTGGAGGGATCATTCTCCCCCCCAGACTGCACTCCCAGGAGCCTGTTTAGCAGAATTTTATGATGGTTTTAAAATCTGTACAGTTGAGGAGTTTTTGTGGTTTTGAAATCAAACTTTCTTTAAAAAAATTATTCTACAAGTGGTTATGTAGTCCTTTATCTTTCTGCTTTCGGCAGAGCACTGCAGCCCCTTTAAATGCCAGCAGTGTCCGCCAAGGGTCTGAAGTGCATGGGGCCCATTCAGAGATGCATGCCCACCCAGCACTTTCCCTGTGCAGTGGGCCTCTGGAGGATCCTGAAAATCTCAGTCACAGCGTTTTCATTCCTAAAAGACAAATGGCAGGCGGAAAGAAACACCCTTGGCATATTTCTGGTACCGTTTTCAAGTCCTGGAAAACAAAGAGCCATATTCATGCTGCACACAGCACAAATTCTATCCCTAAGAGACTTTTTTTTTTTTTAATGTGAAGTCGTTTTACATGGTAATGCTCATTTACCACCAAAGCCCCCTTCTTAGGAACAACTCCTTCAGTTTGGATTTCAGTGCCTGGGCAGGAATATTTTAGTGAACAACAATCACCTTACATTGATTGCCTTATTTAACTTGATAGCCAAACATTTCTTCATGGGGTTTCAAACTCGGCAGGGTTTCAAGGTGTTTAAAAGTCATAAAAGTGGGACCAGCAGTTAGCATAGTGGCTATGTCGCCGAACTCCCATGGAATCGATGGTGGTTCGAGTCTGAGACCCGGTGCTTAAACTCACGCCAGGTGCACATCCCTAGATCCCGAGAGGAGAATGGAGAAGAAGGGATTGCGGTGTGGCCATCCCCCGTGGTAATTTCTCGCTTTCTGTCTCTCTGTCTTTCTGGCGAGCGCAAGCACCCTATAGCAAAAACCTCTTCAAAAAATAAAAATTAAAAAAAATCACAAAAGCCAAACAAAGCCCAACTTTTGGTAACTTTACATTAGGTTGAAACAGGACAGAGGAGCTCAAACGAACACCACAGTGATATCATTTTTGTTTTTAGCCACTTCGGGCCTTCTTGAAACCGGGGCCGAGTGGTGCAAGGGGAAAAGCAGCCTTGGGGTCTGACCGCCGATTCCTGGAACGCAGCCCCAGCCCCGTGTGACCTTGGGCGAGTTACTTGCCTTCTCTGGCTTTTCGTTTCCTCCTCCGCGCCGCCAGGACTCGCCA
>NW_006159632.1:4409911-4415086 GCF_000334495.1 Tupaia belangeri chinensis
TGGCCGAGGCGGAGCCCGCGAAGGAGGAGGCGCCGGGCCGCGCGTCGCTGTACCAGGAGAAGGCGAACCTGTACCCGCCGAGCAACACGCCCGGCGAGGGGCTGAGCCACGGCGGGGGGCTGCGGCCCAACGGGCCGACGGAAGCCCCGCCGGCGCTGAAGCTGGCGCTCGAGTACATCGTGCCCTGCATGAACAAGCACGGCATCTGCGTGGTCGACGACTTCCTGGGCAAGGAGACCGGGCAGCAGATCGGCGACGAGGTGCGTGCCCTGCACGACACCGGCAAGTTCACGGACGGGCAGCTGGTCAGCCAGAAGAGCGACTCGTCCAAGGACATCCGAGGCGATAAGATCACCTGGATCGAGGGCAAGGAGCCCGGCTGCGAGACCATTGGGCTGCTCATGAGCAGCATGGACGACCTGATCCGCCACTGTAACGGGAAGCTGGGCAACTACAAAATCAATGGCCGGACGAAAGTAAGTGCGCTGGGGCCAGGCTCTCGGCCCTGCTGGGCGGGCCACTGCCGCTGTGTGCAGGGGACTCCCCGTGGCCCCCCGAGAGAGAGAGAGGACACGGGGTCTGGGTGGGGGCTGTCCGGCCTGCCGCGTTCTCGGTGTCCGCTGTTCTGCGCTCAGAGACCTAACGCACGGATCTCCGGGTGGGAGCGGGCATTGCACTCCCTCTTTAACGTTGCCAATTTCTCCTCTTCCACTGTTGGTCACCACTCAGACCTTGGCGTTCCAGCCCACAAGGGATGCATTAGCGGACCACCCAGGCCTAGGCTGGCCCTGCAGCTGCCTGGTTTGCGTGAGCTCCTGCGTGCCCTGTGGCCTTTAAGCCACGCACCACGTCCTGATTTAGAGGCAAACGCCATGGTTTAGTTAAGGCTCCCCAAGCCCATCCCAAGGAGGGAAATCTGAAATAAGCGTTCAGTTGAGACTCCCCACGTTCAGGAAGCTTGGCCGCTCCCCTCCCCCCTAGGCTCTTATCCCTCTCCCTGTTCCTACTGTTTGGAAACCCGCTACAAAACGGGGAAAGAGGTATTTCCGTTTTCAGAGCTCTCAGTGTAGGTAGGCTACATTTTTAGCATAGGTTTCCTTTCTTTGCTTTGTTCATATAACCCCTCTGTTGAGAGAGGACTGTTGTGTAGCTTCCTGGGAAAAAAAAAAAAAAACAACAAAACAGAATTGGATCAGAAGGGCTCATTTTAAGGTTTCTATCTCGTGAGCTTTTTGTTTTCTCCTTTCCATTGCAGTTTTCCCCTGCAGACCCTTCTGTTCCTGCCTAGGCTCTTTCACAGTCTAGAGGTACCATTAGGACACTTCTCAGAGCTTAACTCTTTTCTTTGTATCCAGCTCCTCCCAGCCACTCTGCTGCACCCTGTCTCCTGAATTGAATTCGGAGAGGGTGTCTGTTTGTACACACTGACTCTAACCGGTCTGGTCTGCGTGGGAGACACCACCTTTTCTGACCCTGCTCTGTGCGACTCTCCTGCTGCCAGGAAGGTGGTATCAGCGTGAAGGAGGTCTAAGCACGAAATGCATTTCTGTATTGCTGATCCAGGGCGGGGCGCCGGTACCTTAATATCACATATCAAAATAAATGAAGTCAACCTAAGCCTCGGCCTTGCACAAGATTTCTTCATATATATCTATAATACACATATACATTATGTATATATATGCATATTTAAAAGTATCATCATGGATCAGATTTAAACACACTCATGAACTTTATTGCAGGAAAGGAACTAGTTCCAGGTCAGAGGCCTGGAAGACTGATTCTATAGTCAGGAATAAGCTTAGATTGGAGTCGTGAAGAAGGCAATGCCCTAAATCTTCCTTAATCTGCTTTCTTGGTTAATTTAGCTTTCCACGTTAAGCTGAGACCTGTCCTCTACTGTCTCCCTGTTTTCACCTATCCGAGAGAGGGGACAGCAGACGTCTGGCGCTTGGACCAACTGCTGCTTCCGGGAGGTTCTTAGAAAACAGCCCCCTCTTTCCTCAGGAATGGCTAAAGGAATGGCACTTGAGATTTTAAGTCGTTTGACTGTACACATTATCAGGCAGGGAAGGAAGGACGCATTTTGAATCTAACAGACTTGATCTTATTCTACCTTGACTTTAGGGACACAATTTCAGGATTGATGGTGATTTTAGGGAATTCCTTTCATTGAACCTCTTGGCCAAAAGAGTTTTTGGTAATCTTGTTTGAACATGTCGTTTAAATATTCCTAAAACAAAACAAAACAAAAACGAGAGTGCTTGCTTGGAGGAATGAGAATGCAATTAAAATACCACCCACTGTATGTTGAGCAGTCACAGTGTGCGAGGCACCAGGTGAGACTCTGTCCAGACCCCGTCCCAAACAGTGCTGTCGTGTGAAGTGGGTAGCAGTATTCCTCGTTTACGTGTGAGGAAATTTCTGCTCCAGCTGGACCAAGGCCTGCCACTTACCACCTAGCTGGTATTCAGCTGAGGCTCTTCAGGTACCAAGCCCACGCTTTCTGTGCTGTACTAGCTACGGGCAGGACGGCTGGGAAGCTGTAGTTATTTAGCGCCCTACTGGAACTAGGACTTTTTTTTTTTTTTTTTTTTTTTTTGAAGGTTTTTGCTATTGGGCATGTGCGCTTAGCTACAGAGAGAGAGACAGTGAGGGGGAAAGTACGAAGTCACCTCCCAGGAAGGATGGCCTCGCCACCATCCCTTCTCTATTCTCCTGGGATTTTGGACATGCGCACAGATGCACGCACATGCTGTGAGTTTCGAGCCGTCCCAGACTGGAACCGCAGTCCACCAAGTGGGAGTCCAGCACCTTGACCACTATGCCACCTGCTGGCCCTGGAACGAGAATTTAATATTCCTATTGTGTTGATGGTGGCTCAAATGCATTAGTTTTGTATGTGAACAATCATATTCTAGTGCTGTGGTATATAAACCTTTTTATGAGTTGACTGCACAATGTTTATTTCAGATAATAGCTTAAAGACCACTTTATTCACCTGAATCATGCCCTTCTAAGTATAACTTGAGAGAGTCAGACTATGGTTATTATGTTTGATTGCAGAGGGAGTCTACAATTAAGGATTTTATTATCCTCCATAACAGTGATTTTAAAAGTGACTTGCCTCAAATGCGTAGTATTTTTCTCACTTTGACTTTCGCAGCAGTAGGTAGGTCTTTGGTATGTTATTCCTATTTGTAGATTCGAGAGATAGCACTCACTTGTGGAAGTCCTGCAGCATACGACCACTTAAATTCAAGTGATCTGCTGGCCTTTTTCATTTATGTTGACTGTGCTGCGTGCTCCTGTGTGTCAGGGCCTGGTAATCAGAGAGTGCATGATTGGCTGGGGCCCATTTGGTGGAGACTTTGGTTTTCCTGGAGTTTCCACTTCACATGCGCTTATCTGGCCACTGTTTGTCCAACCGCGTCGGAAGAGGAACCACAAGGGCGGGATGAAGTAATAGAGGAGAGAGACAGAAACCCGACTGTAGCTTCTGATGTAACCGAGCTCCAGTTTCCACTCTCACTGCTCTTTCTGGGGTTTTCCCGTTTTCGCTTTTAAACTGACCCTTGATCTGTTATTCTTCCTCACACCCTTTCTTCCGTTGGGCAGAGTCGTAGTGTCCAGTAGAAAGGAGCCGGCTCCGCCGTTCTGTAAGGGGCGGACGGGTAGGCCCTAAGGGAGAGAGGGCGGCATCTCCCTGGGGAGGTAGGCTTCTGCGCTGCTGTTCCATCTGGTTTGGATCCTGGTCCTGGTTCTGCTTTAGTGCTTTGGGGTGGGGCCATTTGCTTAACCATCTGAGCCTCAGTTCCTCTGCTGTAAGATCACGTTAAATGTCTGTCTTTTCTTCTTTCAGACTTGCTCTCTGAGTACCTTTTTTCTTTTGGAGACGTTTTTGCTATAGGGCACGTGTGCATGCCAGAAAGAAAGAGATTGATAGAAAGCAAGAAATCACCCCCCAGGGGGGATGGCCACGCCACAATCCCTTCTCCTCTATTCTCCTCTCGGGATCTTGGGTACGCAGGCACAGGATCCTGGAGTGAGTTTAAGCCACCAGGTAGGGGCCTTGAACCGTGGTCAATTGCATGGGAGTCCAGCGACATAGCTACTACACGATCTCCTGATCCCTCTGAGTACTTTCAAACCTGCATGAAAAGCACTTGGTGGACTATAGAGGACTCTGCTCAGTGTTAACTGCTGTCATTTTAAAACTTTCTGGTTTTCTAATGCTTTCTTTTAAGCATTCTGTACTTTCCTGTCTTTCCTTTCCTTAAAGGCTGGACAAAAAAAGGCTTGGCTGGATCACCTATTTTTGACGTAGCCACTTCCCTCTCTTACACACGCACACTTTTTTTTTTAAACAAAGGAAATAAGTCCCGGAGAGGTTAAGTGACTTGTTCAAAGTCATAGTGCTGATCGTGACATTTGATTGAATTCATTCTTCTCTGTGCAAGTTTATGCCACTTTCCATGAAAAAATTGCTTATCCCTAGTTAATTAATGCTGGTATATTTTATGCCCTTTCTGAGGCTATGCTTAAACGTTTGTGCCTGACTCTCCCTTCAGGCTCTTCTCCTGTCGTTCTGTACCGTGACTGAGCCTACGCTGCCGTCTCAGCTTTCCTCCTTGAGAAAATCCCTCCCTGATTTCCGCAGACATTCTTTGTCCACCGCTGCTGCTCCTCCACTGCGGTTGGAGCCTGTTCCCCACCGACCTGTCCTGGCCCCTCGGTAGGCACGCCCATCCCATCCGTGCTTTCGATTTACGTTTCATTCTGTTTTCCTTTCCCTTTTTTCCTCTATCAGGCCTGAAATTATTCCTCTCCGGTGTTTCCTGAAGCTTGTGCCGTTCTGCTATGCCCTTGGAGTGATGTTATCGGCCTGGTTGTTTTCATTTAACTTTGTGTTTGAGGCTGTTAAAGTTGTACCAACTGCCGCAGTCTCCCTTCCCTTCTAGTACATTCTTGGACAGTTTTCATGGATACGTTGTACTACTTTGCATGCATTCGACTTTCCCACCATGCCCTTGTCTGCGCACTTTGAATCTGGACGTGACTGCATGATAGGATTCAGATGATTTACTGAGCCACGACTTTGAGTATTATTTCAGCTGAAACTCATCTTTTTTTTTTTTTTTTTTTTTTTGGGGGGTTTTTGTTTTAGGGCCTTTG
>NW_006159632.1:4415317-4444699 GCF_000334495.1 Tupaia belangeri chinensis
TTCTAATAAAATTAATCTAGCAAACTGGTAGCTAAGCTACATCCTGCCTTACGGCTGTTTCTCTCACACTTTATTTCCTAGTCCACTCTGAACTGTTCTGTCACCTATCTTGGAACGTTTTGTACGTCATAACCACGTTTTCCCATAACCAATTCGTAACTGGCTTTATCTCTGAAGGACTCCGACAGTATGTGTAGCCTCTGCTTGTTGAAATCACCGTAAGGTTTCCTGAGTTCAAAATTCTCATTTTCCTTATTCATTTCTTTACCAAAATGCAAAATACAGGTATTCTTGGAGCTGTGTTACATTGTGAGTCCTAGTTTTACAGTCTTCATGTTCATGCAACAAGTATTGGAGGAGCACCCTCTGAGTGTGGGCGCTGTTCTAAGAGCTAGTGATGCCTACGCAGCAAGACGCACAACCCCGGCTCTCCTGGAGCTCAGGTTCTCCTGGAGACAGAGTCAGTGACAGATAAGTAAGTAATGCATGACACGGAAGATTGTAAATATCGACACAAAAAGAAACAGGAATACAGTGGTTGGGGGTACTCGTTTAGATAAATTAATGAAATAAGAAAGCAAGTAAAAAAAAAAAAACAACGAGGAGAGCGAGTTATGTTCATGCCAGGTGCACGTGCGAGCGTGCCCAAAATCACAAGAGGAGAATGGAGGGGAAGGGATTGCGGCGTGGCCATCCCCCCCTGGGGTGATTTCTCACCATCTGTCTCTCTGGCAAGCACACACGCCCTATAGCAAAAGTCTCTCTGTTAAAAAAAAGATGGCGAGTTAGGTGGCTGCGTGGCCATTCTGAGTGAAGATGTGAAATCTCCTACCAAGGCCCTGGCACTTCGGGAACCAGCAGGGAAGGCTCTTGGTTATAGTAGAATGAGTGAGGAGGGTGAAGCAGAATAGGAAGTGAGTTCAGTTTATGTAGGGTTTGGCCTTGCAAGCTGGGGCAAGAATTCTGAGTTTCATCCTGAGTGATATTGGAGAGTTCGTTTACAGTTTGTTTGTTTCCTTTATTTTAATTGCAGGGAGTGTCTGTGCTCACCAGAGACCAGAGAGAGAGAAAAGGAGAAATTAGCACCCAACAGCTGTGGTCATGCCACGATCCCTTCTCCCTTTCTCCATCTTGCTGGGATTTGGGGCACACATGCACACCTGCCTGGTTAGTTTTTCAAGCCATCAGGGCTGAGATTCCAACTGTGGTTGGCCGTGTGAGCTCCAGTTTCCTTAACCACTAGGCTATGAATCCAGCCCAGAGTGTGCTGTTTGTTTGTTTGTTTGTTTGCTTTCTGAAGAATTATTCACTCAGCCTTTTTGATCATCATCATTATTATTATCTTTGTCCAGAGAGAGTGAGAAAGCAAGCTGCCAGATCTGGGACTCAAACCACTGTATGGGAGTCCAGCTCCCCATCCACCATGCCACCTGCTGGCCCCCCAGGAGTGTGTTTTAAAAGTTCTCTCTGGTTGCTTTGTGGGAGCAGACATGAGGAAGGAAGATGGGAACGAGTACCAGTTAGGAAATTCTCCCCGCAGTCAGCACCAGATGACGGACGCTTCCATTGGAGGAGATTATGGGAATTCTGGACAGATGTTGAGAGTAGAGTCATTGAGGTTTGCCGATGAGTTAGATGTAGGGTTTGAGAGAAAGGAAGAGTCAAGAGTGACTAGGTCTGCTATAGGGCGAGAGACTGAGAAAGCGAGGAACACTCCCCCAGGGTGGAAGAGGTGGTTGGCCAAGCTGCATTCCCTTCTCCTCCATTCTTCTCTCAGGATTTTAGGCACACACATGTGCCCTGCATGATTTTCAAGCTGCGGTGTTTGGGACTTGAACTGTCCAGTTGACCATGTGCGATCCAGCCACCTTAACCTCCAAGCCACTTGCTGGCCCGGAAATAATAACTCTTTCATCTTGCCCTAACTTTTTTGGTTCTCTTCTCTTGCCCCCCTTTTTCAGAGTTTCCATTATAGCTGCTTTCCCAGCCAAAGCCACGGGAAGAAAGTTCTGTGACTCCTTTTCCACATTCCTTCAAATTGACTGTGCTGCCTCAGACCTCAGCCCACCGTTCTTCCCCCAGGGATTTAGGGCTCTGCACCAGCTGCTCATCAGCGCCGCCCTGGGGCTGCCTCCTGCAGGGCGTCTGCAGCACCTCTGGTGCGGTCCACAAGTATGTCTGTGCGCTGTACAGGCACCACTCACTCCAGGTAGCCTGCAGATCCTTAAAGGAAGGGGGCCAGCAGGTGGCACAGTAGTCAGGGCACTGGACTCCCACGTAACTGGCTTGAAACACATCGGGGTGTGTGCACGCTTGCCCAGAATCCCCAGAGGAGAATGGAGGAAGAGGGATTGTGGCGTGGCCATCCCCTCTGGGATATATTTCTCACTCTCTGTCTCTCCAGTGAGTGCATGTGCCCTATGGCAAAAATCTCCAAAAAAAAAATCTTTAAAGGACCAGCAGGTGGTGTGGTGGTTAAAGGCTGGACACTCCCACATGGCTGACCACGGTTCAAGTACCAGACCTGGCAGGTTACTACTTTCTTTCCTCCTTTCTCTCTCTGGTCAAACTAAAAATGAATGAATAAATAAATAAAATTAAATAAATAATTTAAAATTTTTTTAAATGCGCAGATTATGAGATTTAGGGAAACATTAAAGAAAATCAGAAGCTTCACCACGAGGCAAACACAGAGATTCAGTGTCAGAATAAAGAACATAAAAGATCTTCATTTCTTTAAACAAACTGTTGAAAATAAAACTGCTATAGAAAACTGGGAAGAAGTAGTATGACCATAAAATATCAAACACAGTTTGATTGACTTACAGACACAAATGATTATGTGACAGCTTCCTAAAAGAATAAGTGCAGGAGAGGGGAGCCGTGACTGTGTAAAAGTAGTATTTGGTGATCTGCAGAGACAGCAGAGATCTCTGAGCCCATTCTCTCCTTGATGTGGGGTCTGGCTCTGGAATTTTGAATAAAAGTACCAAATACTGACTACTAAAACTGTTAAGATTAGAATGTAGTATCAAGAACTTTAAAGCATAGGAAGCCACCCTTCGACTCTAAGATGGAGAGTCGCAAAAGCGCGGATGAGCCTTCAGTTGTCCTGCATGAAATAGTTCTTAAAAGTGACAACCTGCAAGGTCAGGTGTGAGCCCAGGAACCTGTGATCTCATTTTCATTCAAACAACTTCTAATTTTTGCATAATGAAGTCTGAAGAGGGGACAGAAGCATATCTGATCAGCAAAGAGCAGGGACTCGTGGGGAGGGGACTCGAGGGCTGCTGGTCCCCTGTGCCGTTTGTCAGAGTGCCGCCTTGGGCTGTCGTCTGTAAGCAGGGACTAGAGCTCTGACTGTATAGTTTCCTCACACGGTTATTTTCTGTTCTTTTCCTAGACTTTTTTCAACCTAGTGAATGTTACGTCTTATAGTGACTGCCGGCACTCACTGATCCTTTGCAATACCTGTCTTGCACATGAGTTTTTAGTTGAACAATTGAGCCGTTTTCTCCCCTTAGACCATGTGCATGTGCCACCTGCAGCCAGGACCTCGGCCCTTGGGCTTTGCTAGGGTCCTTGACCCGCCTCTTACCCCAGCATCACACAGCACAGTGGGCGTTCCCACCTGGCTTTTCTGGACGTATTACACATGCACCGTGGTTAAGAGTAAGGCGCTTGTGGCCAGCGGGCAATGTAGTTAGGACTCCCACGTGGCCACCCATGGTTCAGGTCCAGACCCGGCCGCTTCGAATCACGCTGGGCAGATGTACATGCATGCCCACATTTCCGAGAGGAGAATGGGGAGAAAGGACTGTGGCCTGGCCATCCCCGCAGGAGGTGACTTCCCACTTCTCTCTCTCCACCTCTCTCTGTCTCTGGTGAGTACACATGCCCTGCAGGGGGAAAAAAAAGGTTCCTCTTACTGGAAGGGCTGAGAGTTGGTAAGGCTGTCTGGAGGGGAGATGGAGGCACAGGTTTAAAACAGATCCGGTCTCTGAACTCCACTTATTCAACACCATTTACAGAGCTTCTGGTCTGAGGGTGCCACGGTGCAAGGTTGAAGTTCTCTTTGCCCTCTGGAGCCTTACTGTCCGTGGGGAGAGCAACATTGAGCCTTAATCCCAAGTCTGATGGTGTCGATGAGAAGTGCAGGATCTGGTGGTGCACACAAGAGGAGCCTTGCTTAGTCTGCAGGCCAGGAATGGTTTTCTTGACGTAGTGTTTAGGCTGAACCTTGTGATGATGGTTTGGAATTGGAGCCACTGAAAGTCTCACAACCTGGAGGGAGCGTGGCGTTTTAGGGGAGCATACTTTCCTCTGACAATATGAAAATCTTACTTACTTAAAAATTAGTTCCAGGCCAGCAGATGGCATGGGTAAAGTGGCTGGATCCCATGTGGCCGACTGCAGATTGAGTCCCAGACCCAGCGGTTTGAAAATCACGCCCAAAATTGCAAGAGTAAAATGGAGACAAAGGCATTGTGGTGTGGCCACCCCCCTTGGGGGGTGATTTCTCACTTTCCCTTTCTTTTCCCTCTTTGATAAGAGGACATGCCCTATAGCAAAAAAAAAAAAAAAGGTTTTCTGTCTCTTATCCCTCCCTCCCATTCGTACTCTCCTGATAAACCTCGTCCGCGTCTCTCCTGACTTTCGTCCCCATTGCTGCCTTAGCAGACATTTCACTTGCTGTGTGCCTTGCTTTCTAGAATTGGGACGCACATGTACCCTGTGTTCTTTTCAAGCCACCTGTACCAGGATTTGAACTGCGGTCAACCATATGGGATCTAGCTCCCTACTGACAGGGCTTGGCGTTGTGCCACAGGGCTGGCCTGAACTTCATTTCCTACATCTGTTCATTCTCTCCGCTTTCTCTCTGGACAGGGGTGGGAAAGTCCCTGGGAACAGAAATCTGCTCCGTCGAGAGCACACCCCACACTGGTGGGATTCCACACCCATTTCTCCCACCTTTGCGAACCACACGAGGATGGAACCTGTCTCTTTCAGTTCATATACTCAGCTTTAAAAAATCTTTAGTCGTAGGATGCATATACTCACTGGACAGTGATAGGGAGATAGAGAGAAGGAAAGTGAGAAATAGTGAAAAATCCCCCGCCTCGAGGGGATACCTGGGATGCAGCCTCTTCCCCCCATTCTCCTCTCAGGATTTTGGGCGCGCACACACACACACACGGACCGTCCCACTCCATCCAAAGCACCTTCTGTTCATAACACGTGGCGATTGCCCTGGCCAAGCCTCTGCCCTGTCCCTACCTGGGCTTTACCACATCTCCATCCAGTTTCTGAAACTGCAGTAAGACTTTTATGTTGTGGTCAGCTCTCTCCTGCCCTGAAGTCCTTAATTTTTCAGTTAAAAATAGCCCGGGCCAACATGGCCCAAACTATTCTTAACTCCCACGTACTGGGAGAAAGGTCTGCTCCGCAGGTGAAATGGTGTTTTACACCATTCCATATCCTAGAAGTCGGTTGATTAGGTTACAGCTAACGATAGAACTCGGCATGTCCTCGGGTCTCAAGGGGAGGGGGCCTGCACTCACTTCCTACCCTGGCCAGCAGTGTGAGAATCCCCAGGACACGTGGTACTTAGACAGCATAGTAGACATGAGATGAAGTGACCTCTTACATATGTCCCCTCTGTGTGACTTAGAAGACAAAAACTTGTGCTTGGCAGGCATGGAGGTCAACACCGATACCATATGATTCGTGTGAAATTTTCAAGAGCAAAATTATGTTTTCATTGTGTGCACTTGGAAGAGAGTGTGAGAGAGGGAGACAGTACCCACCAGCAAGGTGTAGTCACATTGCAGTCCCTCCTCCAGTTCTCTGTCCTGTTGGGGCTCGTGTGTGCACACACACCCGGTGCACTTTCTCCCAGTGGTCTGGCCGGCCACGTCAGATCCTGCTACTTTAACCACCAGGCTGTGTGGCTAGCCCTTCAAGAACAAAATTTTAACTTCTAAAATGATCATGGTTTTGACGTGGTTTTAGATCTGTAATTTATTCAGAATTTCAAGTACATAAAGGGAGGTTCGGGAGGTATATTTGACAAAAAAAAGACAGGTTGGGCTGTCCCCGTGGCCTGGTGGTTAAGGCAGCTGGATCCCACATGGCTGACTACACAGTTTGAGTATCAGACCAGGCAGCTTGAAAAACACTCCATGCACATGTCCATGTGTGCCCTAAATCCCAAGAGGAAAATGGAAGAGAAGGGATTTCAGTGTGGCCATCCCCCCGGGGGTGATTTCTCACTTTCCCTCTCTCTATGTCTCTCTGTCTCTCTCCTCTCTGGCAAGGGCACATGCCCTATGACAAAAACCTAAAAAAAAAAGCTTAAAAAAAAAAGTCAAGTACAGTGGTGCAGGTAGCAGGTCACTGCTGTGTGATACTGGAGCCTGTGTAATACATGAGAGGCCCAGGTTCACATCCCGGGTCAACCTAAACACGCCAGGAGTGCTCATACATGCCCATGTCCTGGTGGTTGGGAGGCTGGAGGGAAGATCATAGCATGGCAAGACCCCATTGAGGGCTCCTGACTCCCTCTCGCCCCTGCCCCCCCGACCTCTCATGAAGGAAATATATAAATTTAAAAAACAAAACAAAACAAAAAGCCTTAGCATCAGCAGCACACCAGAGTCAGGGTATGGGGCATCATTTCTAAGAGAATGAAACTAGAATTTGTATTGATTGGTTTTGTTTACATTTAAAACATGTAGAATAGTTCCTGTAATTGTTAGAGCCAAAGCATCTCACTAGTTTTCATAAAAAATATTTTAAAAATATGTAGAAACAGTCTGTCCGCAGTGCTCGTCTTCAGGAACTGCTTTGATGTCACGTAGTAACTGTAGGGTTTCTCTTTATGTCTGCTCTAAAGATTCCTGCAGGTGTTCCTGCATCTTGGAATTATTTAGGGACAGGGAGGACAGTGGGGGTGAATGAGTGGGGAGGTGGTTGTTGACAGAAGCCAGAACCGGCCACTGGACCTGCTATGCAGCTTTGGACTCTCGTCCTCAGACCTTCCAGGACTGAGCCAGTCTTCAGCAGGTCTCCGGGTGTCTCCATCTATGGGGTGGGGATAACGCTGGCCCGGCTAACACAGAATGCTGAATAACGATTATTTGTGAGGAGCTTTTTAAAAGTTATTTATTTTAAAGAATTTTAAAACTTTATTATTATTATTATTTTATTTAACCATAGAGGGAAAGAAAATGAGAAAGCAAGCTGCCGGGCTGGGACTCGAGCCACGGTTGACAGTATGGGAATCCAGCACCTCAATCACCATGCCCCCTACTGGGCCCCATGTACATTATTTCCAGCAGAGACTTTACATTCTTGTGTCTGTTAAGTGTGTCTTCCTGGAGCCCCGGACATACAGCCTCTGGTATTCATACTCATCTTCCTCTGTTGTATATCTTCGGATCTTTCAGTTTCTCCGAAGAGTGCAGACATTCGATACATATAGAGTGGGGATAAACAGTGTTTGTCATTGTCTGACTTACTTTGCTTGACATTAAATCTTCCGTATTCATCCATGTTGAATCTCATGATAGGATCTCATTGTTCCTTATGGCTAAGTAGTGTTCTATAGTGTGTATATGCCAATTTTTTTTTTTTTTTGATCCATTCGTTAGTTCTTGAGCATTCACATTTGGGTCTGGTAAGGAGTATAAAGATGTTGTATCTGATAGCTCACATATCCAGAGATACCCAAAGGACGTTATTGGGTAACTCTGGTAAATACTTCTCACATCAAAGACAAAGAAGAAGCCTTTTAATACCTAAAAACAATCAGTTGACTTTTTTTTCCCTCCCGTAGAGAGTGGGCACTGGATAGGGAGTGGTAAGTGTTTCTCACAGGCTACCTCCATGATTCAAACCTTCCTGCCCCAGCCTCCCGGTAAGCTAGGACTGTGCACGCATGTGCACTGTGCCCGGTCTGTGGGCGTCGGCGAGGAACTGAACCAGGCCTCCCCATAGCCCCGGTCTTTGTGCAGCAGACCCTCTTCGTGCTGCCTTGGCTGAGACTATGTGACCTCGACGGTATCAGTCCCGTAAATATTCTCTCACCTCTTCCCCGAAGGCTGCTGCTTTTTTCTTTTTCTTTTTTTAAGAGAAATTTTTGCTATAGGAAGTGTGTGCTTGCCAGAAAGAGAGAGACAGAGAGATAGAAAGTGAGAAATCAGCCCCTGAGAGGATGTCCACACTGCAGTCCCTTCTCCATTCTCCTCTCGGGATCCTGGGCACGCACGCACACGCGCCCGGTGTGAGATTTAAGCCACCGGGTCCGAGACGCGAACCGCGGTCGACTCCGTGGGAATATAGCAGGGTAACCATTACACCAGCTGCTGGTCCTCTGGCCCTAGCCTTCTAAAAGTGGGAGATAGTACCTGCTTCTCCTTGATTATCTTTTTTGCTTAACCTCTTTATCACAGGTGCCTTCAAGTGCTGTTCAGAAACAAATCTTTTGGAGCTAATTTTTGCTTTTGTTTTTGCCAGAGGACACATGTGCTCGCCAGAGAGAGGAGAGTGAGGAGTCATCCTGAGGGGGTGGCCATACCACAGTCCTTTCTCCTTCAGTCTCTCGGGACTTGGGGCGCGCACGAACACATGCCTGACGTGATTGTCAGGCTACCGGGTCTGGGACTGAAACTGCCCGTGCGGGGTCTAGTGCCTCAGCCTCTACCCCGCCTGCTGACCCTTGAAACTAATTCCTGAAAACTGTTATTTCCCTATGAGAGGGTCTGTTCTTTTCTCTTCCCAGCTTCTTTTCTCTTTAACCATTTTGTTACATTTGACCCAGTAGTAAGTAGTGTGGCGTATGTGTGGCGTATGGGTTAAGAAGGGCCAGGCTGCTAGATTTGAAAACCCAGCTGTGCCATCAGCCGGGTGTATGATGCTGGCAGGTCATCAGAACTGCCTACCAGGCACCCGCCCCTTTTCAAATTCCCCTTTCCTGGCTTGACCCTTCACTACCTTGGTGTTTTCTTGGTGTGTTTTGTTGTTTGTTTTAATTGCCATAGAGAAGGGAGAAGGTTGGGGAGAGCACTTTGCAGCGTGGTGTGGTCATGCTGCAATCCCTTCACTTCTCCATCTCGGGATTTTGGGCATGCACGCACACATGCCTGTTGTTTGTCAAGCTGCCAGGGCCAGGTTTCGAACCACCATCAGCCCTGTGAGATGTGGCTGCCATAACCATAAGGCTACAGAGCTGGTCCCTGTCCTGGCATCCTGTAACCTCTTGGACCATCCCTTCTCTGCTGGCTTCCTTTCTTCTGACTAACTGTAGGTATCTCCCTCGGGTTTTGGGGGCAGCGTTCTTCTCTTTACCTGGAATAGGAATTATAGGCTCTGCCAACGAGGTACCTGGGTGGGAATTCTCTCCCTGCCACATACCAGCTGTACCACTTCAGAGTTTACAGTTGTCTGAGTCCTTTCCTAACTGCACTCTGGTCTGTAAAGTAGGGGTAATGGCTTCCCGGTAGGACTGTGGGAGAGGACAGCAGGCTCTGGGCTGCAGTTTCCGCGTGAATGGGACCTGTTGCTGCTGTCATTCTGGCTTACTTCTGGGTCTTCAGGTGCCATCGCTGAACTGCTAATTCTTTCTTTCAGTTTATTCCACGAGTGATGTGAGTGAGTGAGTGAGTGAGTGAGTACGTGGTGGCAGGGACAGCCCTTCAGTAGGGTCTGAACACACCATCGTCCTCTCCAGCCTCAGCTGTCCTGGAGCAGCCATGTCCTCAGCCTGCTTGGGGACGTCTCTGGGCGTGGACCCGGAGCTCTCTGTGCGGTCCAGCCTTACAGAGTGTGCGTGTCAATGCCGCCCCGCCATCCCCTTTGAGAAGCTGAGCAGTAGTGGCCACTGCGTGGACGGTGTAAGAGAAAGAGAAGACACTGCTTTGATTTTACAAAGGCGGGGGACAACTCAGGGCTTCTGGGCAGTTCCACTGGGGTTGGGAGCATAGGTCAGAAAGCGCGTTGATGATAGGCGAGGAGACGGGCTGCTCTGTCGGCATGTGCGTCTGTGCATCGCCGAGATCTCGTTCAGGTGGAGATTCCGGGTCAGCAGTTCTGCAGCGGATCCCCAGGCTCTGCATTTCTGACAGCCTCCCTGAGCAGTGGGGATGCTGCTGCCCTGAGGACTGAGACCACAGGCTCCCGAAGTGTCTCCCAGGCCCCTGGGAGCTAAAGGATACTCACCAGGGCACTGTGGAATGTTTTAACTGAAATTCCAAGGGAGGTACGGAGCACCAGGTCGCTGCATCCCTTTTGGTGGCGTCAGGCCTTTGGAAAGCTAGTGTTTGCCCTGGTAAAAATCAGTTCTGAACAGGGAGGCTGTGGGTGTCCGTCCTGATTCCAAGGGCCCATGGCACTAGGTGACTGGGACGGACGCTGCTACTCAGTAAAGGTAGCCACCAGCTGTCCTGCCCCTGGGGTGCCGTGATGCAGTTACCGACACACGGAGACCCTGTGAGCCCAGAAAGCTGGGGACCATCGGAAAAGGCCCTTCTTCATAGAAACTTGACTGCGGAGCCAAGGATTGCTGAAAAGATGGAATGGTAGCTCAAAGGGAGGGTTTGTTTATTCGTTTATTAAATTTGCTATAGGACCTGTCTGCCCGCTTGGAAAGAAACAGAGAGGGAAAGTGGGAAAGCATCCCTCGAGGGGATGGCCATGAGCAGCCCTTCTCCCGGGATTTGGGATACACACGCACACACCCAGCATAGTCTTCAGCCCCCAGTGTAAAATTCCCTCGGAATTTTACAACTAAAACTCCACAGTGCCCTGGTGAGTATCCTTTAGCTCCCGGGGGCCTGGGAGACACTTCGGGGAGCCTGTGGCCTCAGTCCTCAGGGCAGCAGCATCCCCATTCACGGGAGGCTGTCAGGAATGCAGAGCCTGGGGATCTGCTGCAGAACTGCTGACCCGGAATCTCCAAGCTGCGTTGTCAGCCACACGGGATCCTGCAGCCTTAGCCACTATGCCACCTGCTGGCCGGGGAGGCTTTGCCAGACTGCAGGAGACAGGTCATTATGTATTGGGGGTGGGAGCACCTGATGCAAAGCGGAGTTGAAGGGATAGATGAAAGTACCGACTTAGAATACGAGGGCTCTGAGGTGACAAAGGGGGTCTGTGGAGAAATCGGCCTCTGAGGGAGCGAGACAGAGTCTAGACTCTGTTTCCTAAATACCTAGTTTGTTGGAAAAATGCAGAACCTCACGCCCCGCCCCAGATCTCCAGGTGACACACACACGAGCGATCTGGGAGGTGGTGGGAATCAGGATTGGCCTTCTGGGGAAAGGCTGGCTTGTCCTTTATCCCATCACTGTGTCGTGGACCTTCTGTATCCCCGCTGCCCCGACTAGGCAAGGTGATAGGGGTATGGTTTAGATCCATGGAGAAATCCAGGGATGGAAATTGAGGAAGTTTCTATCTTAATTATCACAGGTAAGTAGGAGACATTCCAGGGAGTGAGTCAGAAAATCAGGCCACCTGCTAGCCCCAAAATAACTTTTTTTTTCCCATTTATGTTTCATTATTTTAAATCCTTAAGGAGTACAGCATCACACAGATTCTGTGTCCAATGGCCTTAGCAGGAAGGTTGCTTCGGAATTTGGCTCAAGCCATGCCACTGTTTCTTTTCTCTTTTTTTTTGGAGACACCCAGCATAGTCTTCAGCCCCCAGTGTAAAATTCCCTCGGAATTTTACAACTAAAACTCCACAGTGCCCTGGTGAGTATCCTTTAGCTCCCGGGGGCCTGGGAGACACTTCGGGGAGCCTGTGGCCTCAGTCCTCAGGGCAGCAGCATCCCCATTCACGGGAGGCTGTCAGGAATGCAGAGCCTGGGGATCTGCTGCAGAACTGCTGACCCGGAATCTCCAAGCTGCGTTGTCAGCCACACGGGATCCTGCAGCCTTAGCCACTATGCCACCTGCTGGCCGGGGAGGCTTTGCCAGACTGCAGGAGACAGGTCATTATGTATTGGGGGTGGGAGCACCTGATGCAAAGCGGAGTTGAAGGGATAGATGAAAGTACCGACTTAGAATACGAGGGCTCTGAGGTGACAAAGGGGGTCTGTGGAGAAATCGGCCTCTGAGGGAGCGAGACAGAGTCTAGACTCTGTTTCCTAAATACCTAGTTTGTTGGAAAAATGCAGAACCTCACGCCCCGCCCCAGATCTCCAGGTGACACACACACGAGCGATCTGGGAGGTGGTGGGAATCAGGATTGGCCTTCTGGGGAAAGGCTGGCTTGTCCTTTATCCCATCACTGTGTCGTGGACCTTCTGTATCCCCGCTGCCCCGACTAGGCAAGGTGATAGGGGTATGGTTTAGATCCATGGAGAAATCCAGGGATGGAAATTGAGGAAGTTTCTATCTTAATTATCACAGGTAAGTAGGAGACATTCCAGGGAGTGAGTCAGAAAATCAGGCCACCTGCTAGCCCCAAAATAACTTTTTTTTTCCCATTTATGTTTCATTATTTTAAATCCTTAAGGAGTACAGCATCACACAGATTCTGTGTCCAATGGCCTTAGCAGGAAGGTTGCTTCGGAATTTGGCTCAAGCCATGCCACTGTTTCTTTTCTCTTTTTTTTTGGAGAGGTTTTTGCTATAGGGCGCGTGCGCTCGCCAGACAGACAGAGAGAGACACAGAGACAGAAGGTGAGAAATCACCGCCCAGGGGGATGGCCACGCTGCAATCTCTTCTCCTCCATTCTCCTCTCGGGATCGTGGACACACACGCACATGTGCCTGGCGTGAGTTTAAGCCACCAGGTCCAGGACTTGAACCGCGGTCGACTACATGGGAGTTCAGCAACATAGTCATTACGCTAACTGCTGGTCCCTATCATTTAAAATTAGTAAAAAATAAGCTAGTCAAAAAGTTTGTCAGAAATCATTTATAATAAGTCAGCTTATAACCACTGAGTTAGTTATTAACTGTTTCACTGTGATTAGGAAAGGAAGAGACTTAAGATCTTATTTTAAATGAGTTTATTCTGTAAGAATCTGTCCTTTGCTCTTCTCGCTCCCTACACCCTCTTCCTTGGCAATCTTGGCAGCCAGCTGGCTTCAGTTGTCCTTGTGAAGGTGGCTTCCAAATTCCATGTCCAGCCGTGACCGCCTTCTGGAGTCCAGATTTGCATTTCTGAACATTTGCATTTTGAACATCTCTACCTCGGTGGCCTCTCAGCATGGCAAATCAGTATGCCTAAAAAAGAACTCATCAGACCCCTGCTCCCTCCTTCATGTAATGATCTGTGAACCGTAAAGTCAACCAGACACAAACCCTTGGGCTCATGTTTGCCCAGCCCTGTCTTCTGCTCTGCTCGTACTCTTACCCCTCCCCGGCCCTCCTCACACCTCTCCTCTGTAGCATGTGTCCAGCTGTGTCGACTGGTCTCTGCAACTTGCTTTTTCCTGCCCCTTCCCAAATCCACTCAGTGTTCCCTAAGCACGTCACTCCCCTGCCCTCCGCTCTGGGGTAATGGTCAGCCCTCAGGCATTCCAGGTGGATCCAGTCTGAGCCCACTCTTCAGTTCCATCCTGTCTCCAGGACTCTGCGCAGCAGCCTCAGCGTGCCTTGTCGCCCGGTGTGTTTTGTATTTTCTTGCCTTTAAACCTTTCCTCATGCAATTCTCTGTTTGAACTAGCCTCTTTCCCAACTTCATATATTTCTTTTAAGCCTGGGTCAGGTCAGAAACTACTTCTTCCCAAAAGTCTGCTGTGCTCTTTCATGACACTCCGTCCGCCTCTGGTGAGCACATGCACCCTCAGCGCATTAAAACAAATACATAAAATAATATAAAATTCTTGTAGATTGGTGGCTAGCCCCAGTGCCTGCTGGTTAAGGGAGCCAGATCTCACATGGCCCTGGTGGCTTGAAAAGCACACTGGGAGTATGCACTTCCTTGCCCCACATCCGGGGAGGGGTCGTGTGACCTTTGAGGTTTTATTCTCGCTGCACAGCTGAGGTGTCTAATACCTGGGTTGAAGAGATGAATGGACCTACTTCTGGGCTCGCTGTAAAGGGGAAGCCAGCTCGTCCTCCCATCCGCAGTGAGTGAGTTGTGACTGTCCCCAGCCTCCTCGAGGGCATCTCGCTGCGCACTCGGGGCGGTACATCTTAATATGGGAAATCTCAGATAGTAAGCTTCCCGCAATTCTGGGAAAAAACGGTAGTTTGATAACCAGTCAAATTTTAGTTCTCTTAGTTTTGAACCTCTGTTTTAAAATAAGTCAGTTCAAAAACGGGGGAAGAAGCAGATTTCCTGGTTCAGCTTCAAGTCGAAGCCTCCCAAATGCCAGGAACGACTGTCTTCAGAGTCCCAGGGGGATCGCTGGCCTCTTCCTTTTATTCTCTGCATGAAAAGCAAATTGATGGTGTTTCCTATCTTGAGAATATCCTCAATCATGTATATTTTCACATCAAAAAGGAAAAAATAGTATTTAATTGTTTTGCTTCTGTTGAAATAGGTTTTCCTCAATGGGAAATTGACATTAAAATCGGCGTCCCCCTGAGTCAGCAGGCCAGGAGCCCCCTCGCAGTTGACTTTGGTGCTTCTCATTCCCTCCTGTTTGCCGCTGCAGACGGGCTGCTGCCCTCCCCGGAGGGGGCGCTGTGGCAGCCAGTGGCCTGTTACAAACGGGCCCTGCCAGCACGCATCCCCTCTGCTTCCTTCCTCCCTCCTCAGTGTCCCTGTCACCAGAGCAGAGCAGAGGGGACGTAGGGAAGGTCAGCCAAACTGAACTGAAAGGGCCCATCTGATAGATCTTCAGGCCCTATCAGGGATTGACACTCAATGAACACAGTTAAATTGAAACTTTTCTTTGAAATTTGTAACATTTAAAACTTTTCCTTTATTGCATCTTTTATTATTTTTTTCAGTAAGTCTCACTTGCAATTCAAACATAGAAAGAACTATTTAAGACTGGGGCGAAACCTGCCTGCTTGGCATCTCCTCGTTCCCTTCATTCCCCGCCAGTCTCCACCCGCAGGTACCTCTGTGCAGCCCTGGGAAGCAGATGGCAGTGACTGAGGGGCCAGGTCTGGGGCAGGCAGGACCCTGCCGTCTTGAGCGGTTGCCGTCAGAGACGTCAGACTCAGTGTGACCATTGCCGGAAAACTCCCTTCCCACCCATGCTCCATGGGGGGCGCTTTCCTGCTTTCTGTCTCTCTCCAGTGAGTGCACACACCCTCTGGCAAATTAAAAAAGATAAAGAATAATTCTCGGCAAGTAGTAAGACATCCAGCAAGTGTTAGCGACACGAAGATTCTCGCAGTTATTTTTCATTCACGCAGAGGCAAAGCTGCTTTCCGTGGAGCGTCAGCCGGACGTGTGCGGCGTTGGTTTCCTGTCACTTTAGAGCAGCACCCTCGGCTCACTGTGGCTCACCGGCCCCCTCTCTGACCGCCCCTGCGCCTGCCCTCACGCCCCTTGGCCACGCAGGAGGCCTTGCTGCAGATACTGGCACGATTTGCCCCCTTCACCACACGCACCGGTCGGTTGTCAGCACCCCAGGACTGACTATGGCACTGTTCCAGGGCGCCATGCCCCGTCTCCCTGTCCTGGATTGAGGGCTTTCTCTGTTGTAAGATATATTTGTCTCTACCTAACATTTCATCGTTTATCTGTTCATTGGCATTTTACCCGATTAGACTAGATGTCGTGACACATCTAGGGACGACGTGGTCTCTCTGCTCGGTCACTTAGCCCCGGTGCCCCTTCACGTGCGTAGCAGGGCTCAAGAGGAATTTGTAAGTGATGGGCGGATGGGGCTGGGGCAGAGGACCATTCCCCCGTCCCTTTTGCCAAGAGATGCTGGAGTTTCCAGACGGTTGCCGAGGCCCATCCCAACTTTTCTGTGGTGAGATTAGAGAAGAGTTCAGACTTGGGGAGTGTTTTTACTCTTCCTCTTTTCTGTACCATGTACTTCACCGTACTCTCAGCTAACCGGAAGTGGATTAATGCATTGTTAAGGCTGCACCCTCTGGGCCAGATGGAGGCACAGCAATTTGGCACTCTGCAGGGTAGACCAGCCCCGACCGCACCCCCAACCCCACCATGGGAAGGTTACAGGTTCGCCTCTGGTGACCTCCATGAGTAGGCCAGGCTTGCATGTGCCCAGACATGTGCCCATGTGTGCGCTCATGTGTGTGACCATACATTTTGTGCCCATGTGTGCGCTCATACATGTGTCCATATGTGTGCTCATGATCTGGGCTGGCTGAGTCTGGGAACGTTGTGGAACTGGGACGCTGTTCGAGGAGCTCTCTCCTTTTCATGGAGTGAATAAGCTTAAAAATTACTGCTGGGGACCAGCAGATGGCGTAATGGTTACACTGCTGGACTCACACATGGTTGACCATGGTTCAAGTCCCGGACCTGGTGGCTTAAAACTCATGCTGGGTGCATGTTCATGCATGCCCCTAATCCAGAGAGGAAAATGGAGAAGGGATTGCAGTGTGGCCGTCCCCCCCAGGGGTGGTTTCTGGCTTTTTGTCTCTGGCAAGTGCTCACGCCCTATACCAAAAATCTCTCTTAAAAAAAAAAAAGTGTTATTTTCATGGCAGATTATTTGGGTCCGTCTTTAACTGGGCATTCTCAACCCCACCACATCTGTACCATTCTCCCTGTTACTACAACCTCTGGTGCCAGGCGGAGGAGTCTGTTGAGTGTGGCTGAAGGCGGGACAAATAGAGACATGTGACAGCTCCGGAAAGTCTGCTTCCAGTGCGAGCCGGGGGTCTGGTAGCTGAGAAGCCGGGCTGTCTGCTTGCTTGGTGGGGTCAGGCTGTATGTGCCTGCTAGTCTCCTGGAGGTGGAGCTGCTGGGCTCCTCTCTCACCAGTCAGCTAGGTATGTATTTGAAGAGTTAACCCTGTCATTTGTCTTAAATGGTAGTTTGATACCTTTGTACTGATTCATTGACTTTAACTTTAGATGAAGCCATTGATTTTAGTGCATGAACAATGACAAATTTTAAGAATAACTTGGGCCAGCAGGTGGCATGGTGGTTGGGGCACTGGACCTCCCACATGGCTAACTGCAATTCAAGTCCCGGACCTGGCAGCTTGCTTTTCTCTCTCTCTCTGGCGAAATCGAAGAATTATATAATTAATAAAAATTTTTATAATGAAATAAACTTTTTTTAAAGAAAAAGAATAACTGAAAACCTTGAGCGTCTTTGTGTTTATTTTTTTGTAGTTCCTGGGGATTTTTCAAGTCTCCCTTCACAGTGTCAGTTGGTTTTCACGTCCTGCTCTCTGCGAGAATGAGCAGTTTTGGGCTTTTATTTTGGGCCTCCTGTCCAGCCTCATGTTTTAACACCCAGCAACCCGCTGAACCATGTCTTGTTACAATCCAAGCAAAACAACTATGTTCTCCGGCCCGCCCTGCAGCACAGCAAAGTGCTTGGTCTGGCATGGCCCAGTGCAGGTCACATCCCAGCCCCAGTGGCTTGAAAAACACAGGAAGGAGCGGAGGAGTGCACCTATGTGCATGTGTGTTCCAAATCCTAACAGGGCAGAAAATGGAGGAAACAGGATTGCAGTGTGGACCACACCCCATCGAGGGGAGAGTGTTTTCTCTCTCTCTCTTTCTCTCTGTCTCTGGCAAGCACACATACCTTCCAGCAATTAAAAAGAAAACTTTCTCTCTGATTTAAAGAGGGATTAGCCACATGCGAATCTACTATTTAGTTTTTCTTCTTCCTTTAACTCCCTGACATTAAATGAGCTAATTAATGTTCATAATGTCCTTTCTAAGTTGGAACTGTCCACATTGGGACTGTAGACCGTGCCAGGTGGGGTGTTGGACTGGGAGAGTTTACTTACCAGATGGTGGTAAGGGGAGTTCAGGGACAGGAGACGTCTGTCAGAGCAGGGCAAAACTCACTGGGCCCTGATTAGCAATATGGGTAAAGATTTCTTTCTTTCTTTTTTTTTTTTTGGCTATAGGTTACATGCGCTTGCTGGAGCAACAGAGAGAAACAGAGACAGAAAACAAGAAATTATCCCTGGGGTGGGGGGTGGCCATGCTGTAATCCCTTCTCCTCCATTCTCCTCTTGGGATTTTGGGCAAGAGTGTATACACACCTGGTGTGAGTTTTAAGCCGCCAGGTCTGGTACTTGAACCGCAGTCAACTGTGGAGTCCAGCAATGTAACCATTACACCATCATGCTGGTCCCCATGTAAAGATTTCTCAGTGGAGCCTTGGGGGCTAGCAGGTGGTGTGGTGGTTGGAGCAGTGGGTCTCCACATGGCCAACTGTGGTTTGAGTCCCACACTTAGAGACTTGCTTTCTCACTTTCTTACGTTCGTTCTCTCTCTCTCTCTCGCTCTCTCTCTCTCTCTCTCTCTCTCATGAGTGTGCATGCCCTGTAGCAAGTTGAAGAATAATAATAGTGATAAAGAAAGTTAAATCAGGGACCAGCAGTTAGTACAATGGCTATATCACTGGACTCCCATGTAGTAGATCATGGTTCGAGTCCCCGACCCAGCAGCTTAAACTCACACCGGGCACGTGTGCGTGCGTGCCCAAGATCCTGAGAGGAGAATGGAGGAGAAGGGATTGCCGCATGGCCATCCACCCTGGGGGGTGATTTCTCGCTTTTTGTCCCTGTGTCTTTCTGGCAAGCGCATGCACCCTATAGCAAAAACCTCTTCAAAAAAAAAAAAAAAGAAAGTTGAAGGGGGGCCTGGAAACCCCTCTAAGGTTTTAAGCAGGGGCAACTGCATGTGACCGCCAAGTGTCCACAGCAGCGTTGCTCCCTGGTCCTTCGTCCTGCTTTTCCCAGCTCCATGAGGCCGATTCTCTAGACCAGCCTGCCCCGGGTCCTTCACGGACAGCAGCGCAGAGCAGCTTTCCCTCCTCCTCCTCCAAACAGGACATGTGCTAGAGAGGTCAGGTGTAAGCCCGAGTGGCAGAACTCGGAGACTGCTGTGTGCACTGTATTTCTGTGTTCCTGTGTGGACGTTTAAAGTCGCCATTCTTATTACAGGCCATGGTTGCTTGCTATCCAGGCAACGGGACAGGCTACGTACGCCATGTCGATAACCCGAATGGAGATGGAAGATGTGTGACCTGTATATACTACCTTAATAAGGACTGGGATGCCAAGGTATGCGACCTAACGCAGCCTGTGTTCTCCTCACAGGGACTTTGCTCATAAGCATACGATTCATGCTCCTCATAGGTGAGTCATCTTTAACATGTGGAACAGTGCCCAAGTCCTCTCTGGAACGTGATGGTAGGAGTGGAGCTTTTGTAAGATGGAACACAACGTTCCTCATATAACATGGTGCCTACAGTTAATGAAACAGTGTTGTAAGCTCAAAAATTTTAGAGGGTATATCTCATTTCTAACCAAAAAAAAAGGACAAGGAAGCTTTGAGAGGACGGATAAGTTTATTACCTTTACCGTGATGGTCAGCGGTATCCTGGGTCTGTGCATGTGTCAGAACTCATCAAATCGTGCATGTTGAATATGTGTGGGTTTTGTTCTATCCGCATACAGCTGTATAAAAATGTGCTAACATCTTAAAAAAAGTGGGCTCGTAACTTTTACACTGTGATTTTTATTAAAATGTCTTCTAACATTTTTTTATAAAAACACTTAAGTGAACAATTGTTTTGTCGCAGCTGTAGGGCATATTATCTGTAAGTAACTGTTCTGGATCATTTGCTGTTTTATTCTCTGCAGTTCTATAGGGATGTTAATCTGGTCATTGAATTGATTGTTGTAGTTAGGATTTTATCTTTCTCTGATGATGGAAAAACTAGAAGTTTACCAATATTGACAAATGCTGTAAAAAACAAATTAGAATGTATACTGTATGGTTCTTGTTTTAAATATACATTCCTTAACTTAGCCTGAGTTTTCTTTTAAAGTATGCCAAGCATTACTGCATTAGAGGCTGTATAGACTGCTTTTTTGGTTGTGTCTTTAAAATCCTAAGTATAACGTTCAAATAGAAAAGTAAACAGTATACAGCTCAGAGAATTTTCTCAAAGTGAACACACCTGTGTAACCACGTTTTTTCCCCATTAAATAACCTTTATCTTATTTTTTAAAGAATGATTTATTGAATTTCATTTGCTATTATTTCTCAATTTGACCAGAGACAGAGAGATAGAGAGAGAGAGAGAAAGGGAAAATGAGAAAGCAAGCCATCAGGTCCGGGACTTGAGCCATAGTTAGCCATATGGGAGTATCCAGTACCTTAACCACCATGCCACCTGCTGGTCCCGAAAATCACCAAAGTCTTTAATGTGCAAAAAACCTAGTTGCACCCTAAAGTGTTTTAAAGTGAGAGTGTGCTCCATGCACCAGCAGTTTTTCTATACCCAGCTAATTTAGAGTCTCCTCTGTCCTAGCTCATGTGCAGAATGGAGGCCAGTTGACTGTCCAGTAGACACTGAGGTGTGATGTCAACATGCAGATTTGGTCATAGTCTTCACAGTTTGAAACAGACAAGTGAATTTGGTTAGCCACCTTGATCCCTGTATAGAAAACAGTGACTTTAGTTCAAACTTAAAAATTGATTTTTTTAAGTCAGATTTTGGGAATAGCTAAAAAGATAGAAATACGCTTGATCGTCTTCTAACATTTAGATTTTGTTAGACTCTTTCTAGGCTGATCTTTTTTTAAACTTTTTTTTTTTTTTGAGAGGTTTTCACTATAGGGCGCGTGCGCTCGCCAGACAGACAAAGAGACATAGAGACAAAGTGAGAAATCACCTCCCAGGGGGGATGGTCACGCCGCAATCCCTTCTCCTCCATTCTCCTCTTGGGATCTTGGGCATGCACGCACACGTGCCCAGCATGAGTTTTAAGCCACCGGGTCTGGGACACGAACCGCGGTCGACTACGTGGGAGTCCAGCGACATAGCCATTACGCTAAATGCTGGTTCCCTTTTTTAAACTTTTATATTGCCTAGCCAAGGTCATTAATATATAGGTTTTAAATGAGTACATAGGCAAAAAATATCCCTGATGTTTTAATACGTGGAGCAGAAAACTACTGTCATGTGACCGTGTTGAGCACGTTTAAGGAGCCAGACAGTCTAGGTGCTGGGGAAAGCAGGTGTGGACGCGGTCCTCCGACAGCTCAGCCCTGGTGGCAGGTGCAGAGTAGCAGATGCAGCTAAGGAGCTGTGCCATGCGTCAGGACCTATCACCAAGGGCGGCCCCCAGTTCAGAGCTGTCGGCTACCCATTTCCCCAGACGCATTTCAGCAGGTTGTACACAGTAGTCGCAGTGACTCCACTCAAAGAGAATGGATTAAGGAAAGGAAAAGAAGACCTGTTCCCAGTCCAGTCTGAAGGTTCTGTGGATATCTGCGTGGATGTGGCCTGGGAGCCACAGGGAGCCACACTGGGACCTAGGAAGGCAATCAAGGGTGCCAGTACCTGGGGTGTGTCTTCCCTGGGGACGAGCCTGATAGACGTGTCTCTGACTATGGATTCCAAGGGTCGGCCACACTCCACGATGTCCTGATCAGATATTGAAGTTCCTTTAGTTTAGGTTTTCGAGGATAAAGAGCTGCATGCTTAGTGGGTTTTGCTAGTTTTAATCCTCCCCCCCCCCCATTGTAAACACATGAAGACAAGGCCATCTGCAGTATCCCTACTCTGCCTAGGAAATAATCATCCTTTATGGATGGAAGCAAGGTTTTTTGTTTGTTTTGTAGAGATTGTTTTTGTTTGTTTGTGGTATAGAATACTTGTGCTTACCAGAAAGACAAAGAGACAGAAAGTGAGAAATCATTGCCCAGGGAGATGGCCACACCACAGTCCTTTCTCCTCTATTCTCCCCTCGGGATTTTGGGCACACACATACATGTACCCAGTGTGAGTTTCAAGCCACCTGGGCCAGGACTCAAACTGCAGCCAACCATGTCGGAGTACAGCACCTTAATCACCATGCCACCCACTGGTCCCAGAAGCAAGTTGCCCTGGGTATGTCAGGCCCAGTCTGGAAAGGGAGCTCCAGGTAGTGGTGGTGATAAATGACACTTTCTGTTGATATCTTAAACCTTTTAAATAAAGGGCACTAAACTCGTGACTCTCGTATTAAGTGTTGGTTGAACTTTAAAATGCTTACCCTGGCCCCATAGCCTAGTTGCTAAGGGAGCCGGGTCCCACATGGCTAACCGTGGTTTGAATCCTGCTCCCCCAGCTTGGACAGTACACTGTGTGCGTGTGCGTGTGTGCCCAAAATCCTGACAGGAAGGAGAACTGGAAGACAGGGATTGCAGTGCAGCACGTCCCACCAAGGGGTGCTTGCTTCCTCTCTCTGCAAGTGCATCTGCCCTCTACTTAATAAACCATGTATTGAAACTAGTCAAAATAACTTGAAATGTATTCATTTTAAGAGTGGGTTAAGGGGCCAGCAGGTGGTGTGGTGGTTAAGGCTCTGGACTCCCACGTGGCTGAGCACGGTTCATGTCCTGAACCTGGAGGCTTGCTTTCTCACTTTCTCGCTCTCTCTTTCTCTGTCTCTGGTGAGCCCACGTGCTGTAGCCAATTAAAAATAATAATGATAAGTAAGATTAAATAAACCTTTAAAAAAAGAGTGGGTTAAGCAGATCATTAGTGTACATCACTAAGATGTTTGCTATTTTTTCAAAACTTCAAGCACTTTAGGACTTTTGAATTCAGGTAGTCATCTGTTTCATGAAGTATTTATAAAATTCCCTGAAACAGGAATAAAGTTCCCTGCTTCAGTGTGTGACATTAGAATGTCAGTTCACTTTCATACCCTGTTCACTGAGATATAGTTATGAATAAACGCATTAAGGTTTCCATCCATGAAGGCAGCCCCGCCCCAGCTGACCCTCTGGCATTCTTGCTTAGCATACTTACATGTTTGGTCTCTTCCTAGGTAAGTGGAGGTATACTTCGAATTTTTCCGGAAGGCAAAGCCCAGTTTGCTGACATTGAACCCAAATTTGATAGACTGCTGTTTTTCTGGTCTGACCGTCGTAACCCTCATGAAGTGCAGCCAGCATATGCTACAAGGTAGTACCCCTGTTGAGAGACAGTTGGACAAGAGGGGATTGGTAGGATAAACCTGAGAGTTTTCTAATGGTGTTTTCCTGCTTTTGAGCTCCTTTTATGCTCTTCCAGGGCCACTGTGATGTGAATCATTGTATGCGATTTATTCCCAGTTAGTACTAACTGCCAAGTCTGTCCTCACAGCCACCCCTGCCACTGTGGGGAGAGTGAAGCCCAGGCCCTGCCATCTTTTGAGGCCTGGCTCCTGGCTTTGCATGTGTGTCTTCACTCCTGTCCATCTTTGATTTTGATTTTGTGAGAGTTTTCCAGCTGGGGGATAGACAGAAAGATTCGAAAGTCAAGTAAAGGACAGCTTTTTAAAAGTGAGAGAAGAGAGGGACAGAGTAGAAAAGGGGTGCGGAGTAGGAAAGTAGGACGTGGCCAGAGAGCAGAAGCGAACGGAAGGAGAAAAGAGGAAAAGCAGAGGGCAGGCCGCCAGGCGGGGGCATTGATGGGAAATAGCCCTTCAGCTCTAACAGATACGCACCTCCCTGGTGTTCCGCAAGGGTTAGTGCATTCTACACCTGCTACCCGTAATGCATTGCTCTAAATGACTTTTACCATCCATCACGATGCCATTACACTGCTAAGATTGTTAAAAGAGATATCTCATTGTCATGAAAGCAGACATTTGTGGAGACGGTGCTGTTTCAGAGACCCGCTTATCCTCATAGAAAGCACTTCGTGCATTCGCATAGTAAGCGCTGCCTCGCGTGGCTGTGTGCTCCAAGAAGCCGGGGTCTCCTGGGACATGCTGGGCGGACGGCTGGCACCAGCGACGCAGTTGGAGCTGGGCCAGCCTGGAGGAGGTGCTGAGAGCTTGCTTGTCGGCTCTCCCCCTTTTCCTCCTTTCTGAGCCCACATTGCCTTTACCCCACTTCACGTAGCCAGGAGCAGGCCGAGCCACAGTGGCCCTTGGCGGCCACAAGTCCTGAGTGGAAACCTGGAGGCAGAGTGCTTTTAAACATGTTTTCTGACCCAGACCTCACCCCACGAGCCTCCCTCTTTATGGAGTCTTGAGGCCCGATTGGCTGAATTATTTCTAGATAAAGAAAGAGCAGGCGCTTGAGTGGTGTCTAAATGGCAGCCGGCGTGGAGTGCCATGGGGGAGAATTTCAGGAGGAACCTGTTAGGGTGGGACAGAGGGAGGGTGTCCAGCAGGGAGTGGGGCTCAGACGTGCCTGGATGGTGACACGAGGCCAGCCGCACGGCAGCAGGGTGCCGCCCTGGGGAGGAGTCCAGACTGGCAGGCTGGGTGCAGATGTGGGGGGGGCACGTGTGGGTGAGGGACTCCTGGAGTGGCTCTGCAGAAGGTCGGCCGAGGGCACAGGCAGTTTCAGTGGTTTCTCAGGAGGCTTTGGGGTGAGGCCTTGGGGTGAGGCCTTCGGGTGAGGCGGGGTTGATCGGCATATTGCCATTCTGATCCTAAGTAGCCACAAGTTAGAGGGCCTGGGTGAGAGCTCATTTATCTGAGCTCCTTTCCCATGGCCAGAAAGGCGCAGAGCCCTGGGAAGACCACCTGTAGCCAGGAGGCCGGACGTAGGGCTCAGCCTTGTCACCACAGCTGAAGGGGCCTGTGTCTCCCTCATCCACACCTGCAGCCATGAGCCTTCATTTGACTCTTGACTTCAAGATACGCTACATGATTTAGTCCTGTCACACCTGCTGGCTCTTCATTTGATCAGTGTTGCTTTTTGGCCTGTGACCTCGGCCAGAACCCACGAGGTACTTCAACTGGTGGCTGCATTCTGCTGAGGACCCATGTTGGCAGCGCCTGCACCTCTGTGGTGTCTACATTTTCCTCATTCCTCACAGCAGAAAGTACAGCTACAGGCTTTGTAGTGGTCGATAACCCAAAGGTGCCTTATTGTTTGTGGAATGAGCTATTACAAATGAGTGAAATTTTCAGAAAAAGGAAGCTTAGCTGAGCTTCAAACATCAACACACCATGTCATTGTTTCAATAAAAATCCTCGAAAATTCTTAGCGTACTTGAGCTCTCTTGAACCCTGGAGGTGATAATGTGAACTCCTGTTTTACCTTGGCCACCACAGAGGGATGTCTTCAGAAGCTGTTGAGGCCATTAGCCTCCCTTTCACTAAAGGACTCAGCCTGTTAGGTCCTTGAGTCCTTTTTTTAAAAAAATTATTTTGTTAATTTTATTATTTTTTCATTTGACCAGAGAGAGGGAGAAGGAAAGTTAGAAAGCAAGCTGCCAGGTCTGGGACCCCAACCACGGTCAGCCATGTGGGAGGCGAGTGCCTTAACCACTACACTACCCACTGGCCTCTGTACTCATGCCTTTCTGTAAAGGCCATTCTTTTTAACCCTTGTATTGTCTGTTTCTGGTTTTGGCTTGCCAGAGGACAACCATGAGGTTAAACGGGTGCCGAGTGAGTCGTTCAAGCTCATCTTTGTGACGGCAGTCACAGCTCTCCTGTCCCCCCACCCGCACGCTAGTGTGGAGGTTGGCGGCTGAGTGGGTCATCACGTGCTCATGTACCCTTTGATGCCGGTCCAGTGTGGGCACAACTGGGACATCACAGGTTTTGATAGACCATTACAACAGGCTGCCACTTCCCCCAGTGTGATCATTCTTACCCTATTCTAAATTTTCTTTTAGGTACGCAATAACTGTTTGGTATTTTGATGCAGATGAGAGAGCACGAGCTAAAGTAAAATATCTAACAGGTAAACATCCTTTGGGGCAGGGTATACTGGAGAACGCCCTGCCGTCAGTAGGTGCAAGCACGGGTCCTCGTTAACACCACAGGCATTCACTCCTTGTCCACATCCCTGTGAGTCATCCTCTTATCTTCAACTAACAAAATTGCCGAAGATTAGGAAAGTTGAAGGCAAAAAAGTCTAAATTATTGAAAATCAAAGTTATTCACATAGAAGCTGAGGTTTTCTTTGATTGCCCTTTTCAGTGACTGGCTTCATCGTTGAGTTAGAGCCATCAGACTCCCTTTTATTCTCCCCCGAGAGGGAAGTTATTATCTTGCCCTTTTTCCACATACATGCTTCAAAAAGCACTTGGGGGCTTCCACAGTGAACGTGAGACTAACGGAGAACACTGATACAAAGGAGGTCCATTGGAATGTCTCGTTCAGCAAGTCGGACAGTGTAGATTCCAACCTGCCTGTGGTGTCCAGGTCCACGCTCTGGCCCTGCGCCAGGAGAGCAGTTCCCTGCATGCACTCCGATGTGTCCGTCTCTCCTGGAGCATGGGGCTTGGCTGCCCACTGCCGGGCCACTTGCCTGTCCTATCTTCAGCTCCACCTGCATCTCCAACAGCCCCCTCAGTGTGCACGTGACTGGCAGGCGGTATTCTCAGGGACTGTTGATAGTCCCACATTATTCTTCCACAAAAACATAAAAATGCAATCTTATATGTCTTTTTTTTAGAGAGAGAGATTTTTGCTATAGGGCACTTGTGCTCGCCAGAGAGACAGACCCTATTCCTCCATTCTCCTCTTGGGATTTTCGGCACGCATGCACGCACATGCACCTGGCATGAGTTTTAAGCCAGCAGGTCCGGGACTTGAATCGCAGCCAACTAC
Organism: Tupaia belangeri chinensis; assembly: GCF_000334495.1. Classification (NCBI taxonomy): domain Eukaryota; kingdom Metazoa; phylum Chordata; class Mammalia; order Scandentia; family Tupaiidae; genus Tupaia; species Tupaia belangeri. Next base: position 4,441,962 of record NW_006159632.1, read on the forward strand.
TGGGAGTCCAGCAACGTAACCATTACGCCATCTGCTGGTCCCTTTTCTGTGCCTTTTTAAAGTCACTGTGGCAGAAAACCCAGTAGTGTGTATTTGGTGACACTGAACACTCTACTCTTTTAAAGTGATCCACATCATTTTAAAAATAAAAGACAGACAAAATAATTCTCTGTGCAGAGCTATCTGTCCATGTGAGGAGCTTTTACCCGGAAGGGTTCCCATTCAGAGTAAGGCGCTTGTATCAGGGCGCCGAAGAGCTCGGAGGTGCGGGCTGTGTTCTCGGACCATGTCTGCAGGCTTGAGACAGTGACCGTGCAGTGGGGGAGTCGTGGGAAGCAGTGGCAGCGGCTCTCTGGTGACGAATGAAGAATGATTTTTGTTTGTGTTTTTGTTTTACTTTGCAGGTGAAAAGGGTGTGAGGGTGGAACTTAATAAACCGTCTGAGTCAATCAGTAAAGACGCCTTATAGAGCCTTGCTTTGGCAGTCCCATTTCACCTGCGGTAACTGTGGACATTATCTGTTAGCTTGAGAATTCAAGTGGAACAAAGGAAAACAGACAACCAGTGGGCACTGGCACAAGGAGACAGAAACAACTCATGTCGCATCAAACACGGTTCTGGCTGCTGTGACCTGGTGCCGCGTGTCGGCTCCAGACTGACTGCTCGAGGGAAGGAGAGAAGCTGTCACTTGGGAATGGTTTTTACACCTGGACGTGAACTAAGTGCCCTCTGTAGAACTTTTCATTCAGCTTTTGCCAGATCTGTCATCTAGCCGGGTCCATGTCATCTCTCCCTTTTTTATATCAAGTTTGAATTTGGGGTAATTTTTGTATGATTAGGTACAATTTATCAAAACTGAATTGAGAAAAAAATTACAGTATTACTCCTCAAAATAACATCAATCTATTTTTGTAAGCCTCTTCGTACTATTAAATTTTGCCCTAAAAGACTTCTCTTATAATGATTGTTACCAGTGACTGATGGTTAATTTTCTTTGTCTTCAGATACGACAGGGAGCACTTTAATGACCAGCTGAAGCGTCTGATTGTTTAGTAGTCTCCCGTCTTACACTAATTTTCAACATTGCTCATGATGGACTCTAACAGTGAAACAGTCACTACTACCACCAGTAACTTCTAGTGTATGTTTTACAGGAAAAATACACAGGAAAAGGAGTTTATCTTTTAAGTTACATTTAAAAAAAAAACTAAAGTGACTGGCACTAAATGAACTTGAGGTTCTCTCAGCATCAAGTTCCTAAGATGAAGGGCTTTCTCGCGTACAGGCACCCCGTCTAGGTGCAGACGACACTGTCCCGTTCCTGAGACTTTCCTTCTGCTGCTCCTCACATTGACTGTCCTTGCAAATTGGCTGTTGTGTTTTTTCTCAATTCTCGGATCCGCCTGACCTGCACTCAGAACCTTGTTTCTGTTGAAGAAGTTCCAGGAGGGATAGTAATGCGTGGAGACCCAAGCACGTCCGTGCAGACTTGCGCTGCGAGTCCTTGGCACTGTCGGGGCTCCCCTCAGGCCCTGGGATGCGCCTTCTGGGCCGTCCTGGAAGATGCATGTTTAGCTTCGAAAAGCAGAGAGTGCAAAACCAGATCATTTTATTTCTATGTTTTACGGGCTTCATTTTTACTTTTTAGAAAAGAAGGAATAATACAGAAGTCATAGAAGGCTTCCGAGATTCTGTTCTTAGAGGGTGAATTGAAATGGATGTCTAGACCGCATTTTCTTAGGCTCTTTAGCACAGCTCACAGGGCGATGCCCATATTTTGCATGAATGATGGGGTAAGACCTTGCTCACGTAGGTTTTCTATCTCTGTCCTTGACCTTCTTTGCCAAAATGTGAGTATACAGAAATATGTCTGTATATTTCCACATAGGACAATTTTAGCATCTGTATAGTTTATATTCAATTAGAGACCTTTTCTATGGAAAGCTCAGTAATTTTTATTAAAAGATTGCTATCGTTCATGTAAAACATGAAAAAAATTGTTTAGCAAAACCTGACAGCGTGAACCGAGGGTCGGTTAAATGTTCCAATCATGGCCTCACTGGAGAACCTGCAGGGGAAGGGCTGGTTTGCGGTTTCCCTGGGCGGGGTTGAGTCGTCCCGCTTCCTGTCCTTTGCTCCACATAATAATGTGACATCTTACAGCAAGTGCCTCTGCCAGCCCGGCCCGGGGGTGCGGCCAGCTCTGCCATCTGGCCTACTGCGGCACGCCTCGGAGGCCACGACTCAAGCAGGACGGTTCCCAGGACCAGCAGGACTTGTTCACCGCTGGTGGGGGTTGGGGTCCGATGCACAGCAGGCCCTTATTTGGGAGCCCCTGTCGCACTCAGATGGGAGCCTCTGCAGTCAGACAGGGCATCCGGTTCTACTCTGGGGGTGGTGCTTGCCAGACAGGTCTACTTGGCATACTTTTTGGAAAAGTTTACACTTTCTTGGAGATTTGTGAAAAGATCAAGAAATCGGGAAGCCGTTTCCATAAGATCCATTTAAAACCCATTCGCATTGGTGGAACCGTTAACTTACCACCAAGCAGGACTCTAAAACAAACGTCCAACTATTTGTGGCCTATATGTGTCTAATCCTGGTTAAAGATAAAGCTTCATAATGCTGTTTTTATGCAACACATTAATGAGCTGTGAAACACAGACCTTTATCAAGGGCAGGCAGAGAACTTGAGGATTCCTATTCGGATAGATTCTGAAGTCATGTAATTTGAAAAG